>NC_091287.1:528609568-528930506 GCF_032444005.1 Ranitomeya imitator
CGTGGCTGTTTTGCCGCGACCAATCAGCGACTTGGATTTCCATGACAGACAGAGGCCGCTACCAATGAATATCTGTGACAGACAGACAGACAGACAGAAAGACGGAAGTGACCCTTAGACAATTATATAGTAGATAATACTGCCCCTATGTACAAGAATATAACTACTATAATACTGCCTCCATGTACAAGAATATAACTACTATAATACTACTCCCTATGTATAAGAATATAACTACTATAATACTGCCCCTATGAACAAGAATATAACTGCTATAATACTGCTCCCTATGTATAAGAATATAACTACTATAATACTGCCCCTATGTACAAGAATATAACTACTATAATACTGCTCCTATGTACAAGACTATAACTACTATAATACTGCCCCTATGTAAAAGAATATAACTACTATAATACTTCCCCTATGAACAAGAATATAACTGCTATAATACTGCTCCCTATGTATAAGAATATAACTACTATAATACTGCCCCTATGTACAAGAATATAACTACTATAATACTTCCCCTATGTACAAGAACATAACTACTATAATACTGCTCCTATGCACAAGAATATAACTACTATAATACTGCCTCCTATGCACAAGAATATAACTGCTATAATACTGCTCCTATGTACAAGAATATAACTACTATAATACTGCTCCTATGTACAAGAATATAACTGCTATAATACTGCCCCTATGAACAAGAATATAACTACTATAATACTGCTCCCTATGTATAAGAATATAACTACTATAATACTGCCCCTATGTACAAGAATATAACTACTATAATACTGCTCCTATGTACAAGAATATAACTACTATAATACTGCTCCTATGTACAAGACTATAACTACTATAATACTGCCCCTATGTAAAAGAATATAACTACTATAATACTTCCCCTATGAACAAGAATATAACTACTATAATACTGCTCCCTATGTATAAGAATATAACTACTATAATACTGCCCCTATGTACAAGAATATAACTACTATAATACTTCCCCTATGTACAAGAATATAACTACTATAATACTGCTCCTATGTACAAGAATATAACTACTATAATACTGCTCCTATGCACAAGAATATAACTACTATAATACTGCCTCCTATGCACAAGAATATAACTGCTATAATACTGCTCCTATGTACAAGAATATGACTACTATAATACTGCTCCTATGTACAAGAATATAACTACTATAATACTGCTCCCTATGTACAAGAATATAACTGCTATAATACTGCCCCTATGTACAAGGATATAACTACTATAATACTGCTCCTATGTACAAGAATATAACTACTATAATACTGCCCCTATGTACAAGAATATAACTACTATAATACTGCTCCTATGTACAAGAATATAACTACTATAATACTGCTCCCTATGTACAAGAATATAACTGCTATAATACTGCCCCTATGTACAAGGATATAACTACTATAGCACTATATAGCATACTATAGCACTATATAGCAGTATATAGCACTACTATAGCAGTTAATACAAGAGAAGATAGTATTCTGCTACAGATGGATCTGGATAAGTTGGAAACTTGGGCTGAAAGGTGGCAGATGAGGTTTAACAATGATAAATGTAAGGTTATACACATGGGAAGAGGGAATCAATATCACCATTACACACTGAACGGGAAACCACTGGGTAAATCTGACAGGGAAAAGGACTTGGGGATCCTAGTTAATGATAAACTTACCTGGAGCAGCCAGTGCCAGGCAGCAGCTGCCAAGGCAAACAGGATCATGGGGTGCATTAAAAGAGGTCTGGATACACATGATGAGAGCATTATACTGCCTCTGTACAAATCCCTAGTTAGACCGCACATGGAGTACTGTGTCCAGTTTTGGGCACCGGTGCTCAGGAAGGATATAATGGAACTAGAGAGAGTACAAAGGAGGGCAACAAAATTAAAAAAGGGGATGGGAGAACTACAATACCCAGATAGATTAGCGAAATTAGGATTATTTAGTCTAGAAAAAAGACGACTGAGGGGCGATCTAATAACCATGTATAAGTATATAAGGGGACAATACAAATATCTCGCTGAGGATCTGTTTATACCAAGGAAGGTGACGGGCACAAGGGGGCATTCTTTGCGTCTGGAGGAGAGAAGGTTTTTCCACCAACATAGAAGAGGATTCTTTACTGTTAGGGCAGTGAGAATC
Source organism: Ranitomeya imitator (assembly GCF_032444005.1). Lineage (NCBI taxonomy): Eukaryota > Metazoa > Chordata > Amphibia > Anura > Dendrobatidae > Ranitomeya > Ranitomeya imitator. The sequence continues at coordinate 528,611,782 of NC_091287.1, forward strand.
TGGAATTGCTTGCCTGAGGAGGTGGTGATGGCGAACTCAGTCGAGGGGTTCAAGAGAGGCCTGGATGTCTTCCTGGAGCAGAACAATATTGTATCATACAATTATTAGGTTCTGTAGAAGGACGTAGATCTGGGTATTTATTATGATGGAATATAGGCTGAACTGGATGGACAAATGTCTTTTTTCGGCCTTACTAACTATGTTACTATAATACTGCTCCTATGTACAAGAATATAACTACTATAATACTGCCCCTATGTACAAGAATATAACTACTATAATACTGCTCCTATGTACAAGAATATAACTACTATAATACTGGCTCCTATAGAGAAAAATACTCGCAAAAGCAGTCAGCATGACGTCATATAGATATCTCAATGTTTAGAAAAGGTCAACCATAATGGATAGCCAGCTGCACACCACGGACTACACAGTAAGGGCTAGTCGCTAATACAATACGAAAGCAGGAAACAAGGCTAGCAAGCCAAGAAGAACGACCAAAAAAGCCCATATGGTATATAAAAATGAAAATTCTTTATTAATAGAAACCAACATAGACAAAATGGCTATCAGGATGGGAGATAGTATGCTAAAAAAGTAACCCAAAGATAACAATGATAAAAAACGAAACGGTGTGCGCACATACCAGAAGTATCCCGCATATAATACAAAATATGTAATTATACACTCCCCATTAATTGTCCACGGTGTAGGAGAGGTTACCTAGATAAAATCACATTCCTCAGGTGAAATGAGAGGTACTCCAAGAATAGGGAGCACATGGTAACTCAAAAAACCTAAAATTAGGCTATAAATAAGAGGATACCAGATAGACAATACCTTACTTCAGCTGGCAACAGATGTGGGGACTCCTGGAATGTGCGCAAACACCCCAAGAATATAACTACTATAATACTGCCTCCTATGTACAAGAATATAACTACTATAATATTGCTCCTATGTACAAGAATATAACTACTATAATACTGCTCCTATGTACAAGAATATAACTACTATAATACTGCCCCTATGTACAAGAATATAACTACTATAATACTGCCCCTATGTACAAGGATATAACTACTATAATACTGCTCCTATGTACAAGAATATAACTACTATAATACTGCTCCTATGTACAAGAATATAACTACTATAATACTGCCCCCTATATACAAGAATATAACTACTATAATAATTTCCCCCAAGATTAAAAGTTGCAAAAGCTTTATTATTAAAATAATAAAAAAGTACTGGTAACCATTTGCTGTCCCGAGTATTTCTAGGCCTTAATATGCAGACACCATTTACTAACCTCTAATTTGTCCATTGTCTTTATGTTATAGTCATGGATGTTCAGTGTTCAGGCACCACAGCACGGCTGCCCTCCTTTTTCTGCAAGAGGCGCTGACTGCTTCAAGTAGATCTGTCACCAAATTATACAATACAACCTGCAAACCTAATAGATCTTACACCGGATGAGCCCGGTATACTTACTTCCTTACTTGTAAACCCCCGTTACCGTGATCCTGACATGGGATTTCAGTGTAAGCACACTAGCCTTTTCAGATTTAATAATTCATGCAATCAGTAGTATGAAATCTCATGACAGATTTACTTTAAAGGGATTGTCCAGGACTAGAAGCACACGTCTGCTTTCTTCATACCGCCAGCCCTCGCCCTGGCCTGTATCTGGTATGGCGTCTCAGTTCCATTCTCCTCAATGTGACTGAACTGCAATACCAAAACCAACCTGTGGTCAGGGGTGGCGTGGTTTCTGAAAGAAGTCAGACATGTTTTTCTAATTGTGAACATTGCAATTAATTCCGCCTACTCGTAACCATTATTGATTGTGCAATTGTATAAACTTTAGAGCCAAAGCGCGGATTTTCCACGGCAGCAAAAAAACCACAACGATTTTTAATAACTTTCTTTGCAGAAATGCCACGGAAGTAAATGACAAAGAAACCAAAGAAAATGAAGCGTTTAATGAACGTCAGGAGTCGAAACTTCCCAAGTCTGCGCTGTACTATCCCCCCCTCATATAAAATAAACACCGCCTGATGGCCGCTGGTATTATGTTGTTCCCCCTGTAAATAATCCCGCCGTGACCTGGACTGGAGGAGTCGGCCGAGCGGCGCTCCATCTCCAATGTCTCCGATGAATTATGCATGGTGGAAACTTGTTCTTCACAAAGGCTTGTTACAATGGATTGTCCCCGTGAACCCGAACGTATCAGACGGCTGTACCGAAACGTTGTGCGAAAGCGTCCAGTGTGTACACCGTGCCGTAACCTACCCGGGGGTCCATGCTGATGAAGTCGTCCAGGTTCATAGAAGATTCTGCAGGAAAGGATTGAAGGTTTAGTCATTGGACAGATCCCTGCGTGAAAGGCGGTAACATCTCCTGAAATGCTCTGTGCTGCTGGGTAGCTGTAATGAATCCATTAGCAGACCGCAGTTACTTGTCACAAAAACTATCACAATAGAAAACAGGTCACTGTCCCCCACGGAATCAGCACACTCACCTTCTGCTGCTAATTATTGTGACGTGATCAGACACGAGGATTTTTCATCTCCACCTACTTCATGGTACCTGGGGTATAATCTGCTCCCCTGAATAATTACTTTTGTGGAAAGTCACTGCTGGCTCACATAATCAGTACACCCCTCACCTGCTGCAATCATTCTCATAAATAATATAAAAACAAGTTTTATTTTCTCTGCCAGTGTTCACCACGATGTCAATACTGACATCCCGCCATGGGCTCTACCTGCACACGCCAGGATGTCGCTTACACCGCTGTGGGCATGCTCCTTTCACGCAAAGGTATTTATTGATGGCAGTCCCGGATTAGTCCAATGACCGCAGGCAGGAAGAGCAGGGACAATTAAACTTCTGTTTTACTTACCGTACATTTAAGGCTTTATACAGGCTTCATTATAGATGGCACTAGGAGGCTGATAAGGAGGTATTGGGAGCACTTTAAGTTAAATCATGACAGGTTCCCATAAAAGAAAATGACATTTTGATTAAAAGTTGTTTTTTTTTTTTTTACTTTAGGTATCTCAAGCTATGAAAAACAATACGAATAATTTTACAATTTTTGCATATTTTTTGTTCTGTACAGAAGAGTTTTCATCATTCTCATTATCATCACAGACCTAATTAAAATGTCAGGTTACACTTCTATACAGTAGGAAACACGGGATCCGCCATTCACAATAAGTGAGGTCACAGCTCACCTCCTCGACCCATTTCTGTCTGCCACTCTGTGGTAGGGCGGTTCTGTCCATATGTGATAAAACACTTGCTTCTCCTAGGTGCTGCAGACCCTGCCCCCATTTCCGGACTACTCCTGAATAGCCAAACAACTCTAAAGTTATCATCAAGCTAATTTAAGTGTAGGATTCAATTTTTTTGCTTCTGTGGAACTTTATGGCTCCCAACTCTCTTGCTCTCCTCCACAACTGAGCTTTTAATTGCTAGGCAGTGCACAGCTGTGTTTGTTGCAGGCTGCTGACAGATCAGCTATGTGAAACTGAAAATGCAGCTCTGATTGATGCATATGGCAAAAGATTATCTTCTGTCATGCCTATCAACAGAGCAGCACTGGCAGTTCCACTTGACTGATCTCTCAGCATAAGGCAACAAACATTTCAACTCCTTTCAGCCCCTCTATATAAAGGCCCATCCTGCAGTATATAACTTCTCAGCCTCTCTGTATACAGCCTTTTTCTCAAGCACATTTGTAAGATAGCCCAGGGCTAGAGGCGCCTTCCCTATCCCTAAAGCTAGGAGCACCCTAGCTATCAGCTATCCCTGCCTGCTCCCCAAATTAATTCTGATGGTGAAGACCCAAGGCTTTATGTCTTGCTGAGCTCCTAAATCACCCCTAATCAGTGCCTCCCGCCACCCAGGGGAGTAGGGGGTTGTAGTGTAAAAGAATACACAAACCAGGCTAACAAGGCAAGACATACAGACAGATATTTCAGTTCTCATACAAATACGCGCTCACCAGAGGCGTAGCTAGGGTGTTGGTTCAGGGGGGCGAAGCTTCTGAGTGGGCCCCTAACCAGGTAACCTTCATTACAATTCAGTGACGCGCCCTAATAGTGGAGAACGTCAGCAGATGACCGCGCTATTACTGAAGATAATCTCTATATAACGACCAACATGGATATTACCGCCATATGGTCAGTGGTAGATACCAGCCCTACAGAACATAGATCACAGCACAGTTACAGATAATTACCGCTGACGCTCTTTATGATTGAGTCATCACTTTTCCTGTCTTTTTCATCTGGCCCAGACCGACACGAAAACTTCTTCCAGCCAGGACTCGGCTGCAGAGAAAACAACAAAGACACATTTCACTTCTCACATTCCAGCAGCATCACCATCTATTCCCAACCTGCACAAACTCCTCATCCTGCTGATACCCCAATACTGAGCCGCTGCTGCCGTATGTGTCCCTATTACTGCACCTGATACCCCAATACTGAGCCGCTGCTACCGTATGTGTCCATATTACTGCACCTGATACCCCAATACTGAGCCGCTGCTGCCGTATGTGTCCCTAATACTGCACCTGATACCCCGATACTGAGCCGCTGCTGCCGTATGTGTCCCTATTACTGCACCTGATACCCCGATACTGAGCCTCTGCTGCCGTATGTGTCCCTATTACTGCACCCGATACCCCAATACTGAGCCGCTGCTGCCGTATGTGTCCCTATTACTGCACCTGATACCACAATATTGAGCCTCTGCTGCCGTATGTGTCCATATTACTGCACCTGATACCCCAATACTGAGCCGCTGCTGCCGTATGTGTCCTTATTACTGCCCCGATACCCCAATACTGAGCCGCTGCTGTCGTATGTGTCCCTATTACTGCACCTGATACCACAATATTGAGCCTCTGCTGCCGTATGTGTCCCTATTACTGCCCCTGATACCACAATATTGAGCCTCTGCTGCCGTATGTGTCCCTATTACTGCCCCTGATACCACAATATTGAGCCTCTGCTGCCGTATGTGTCCCTATTACTGCCCCTGATACCACAATATTGAGCCTCTGCTGCCGTATGTGTCCCTATTACTGCCCCTGATACCACAATATTGAGCCTCTGCCGCCTTATGTGTCCCTATTACTGCCTCTGCTGTGTGGTTCTCTGTGCCTTCTAAATTCTAAAGCACCCCTCTATAATATAGCAATGCCGGGTGCAAGTGCCCTAGAAAACAGTGCCTATATTTTGCCCCCTAGAAAGTAATATTGCGCAGTGTGCCCCTTTCAAAGTCACAGTAACCTGAATTCCCCTATAAATAATAAGTGCCCACTTAACATTTAATAATGTCCAGAGTCTGCCCCGCTGTACAGCTCCCCTATACACAGTATGATGCCCTCTTATACACAGTATAATGCCCCCTCACTGTATAGTACCATCCACACAGTATACTGTCCCCTTAGTAGCCTCCAAACTGTTTGATGGCTCCAACACTGTAATCCCCACACTGTATGATGCCCCTCTAGATCGCCTCCATATAGTATAATGTATCAGATAGTCCTCAATATACTATAATGCACTCCCCAAAGGCCTACTCTATATTGTATAATGCACTCCCCATAGGCAGACTGTTTTATAAAGCAGCACCCCTATAGGCAGACCCTGTACTATAAGGCAGCACCACCATAGGCAGACCCTGTGGTATAAAGCAGACCCCCCATAGGCAGACCCTGTATTATTAGGCAGACCCTGTAGTATTAGGCAGACTCCCCATAGGCAGACCCTGTAGTATTAGGCAGACCCTGTAGTATTAGACAGATCCTCCCATAGGCAGACCTTGTAGTATTAGGCAAACCTCCCCATAGGCAGACCCTGTAGCATTAGGCAGACCCCCCATAGGCAGATCCTGTAGTATTAGGCAGACCCCCCATAGGCAGACCCTGTAGTATTAGGAAGACCCCCCCATAGGCAGACCCTGTATTATTAGGCAGCACACACCCTCCCCCCATAGGCAGATTCTGTAGTATAAGGCAGCACCCCCCCCCCATAGGCAGACCCTGTATTATTAGGCAGCACACACCCTCCCCCCATAGGCAGATTCTGTAGTATAAGGCAGCACCCCTTACAAAAAATAAATACTCACCTCTCTTCATCCTGGTTCCTGCGCTGCTCTGAGCTCCCGCTCGTCTCCTGACAGCGGGAGCCGGGCAGTGACGTCATCGCGCCCGCTGTCAGCGTCGCCGACGTCAGACGCTGACATGGGGATGATGGGGGAAGGAGCGCAGCGCTCCTTCCCTCATCATTGCGGTCAGCTGTATCGGCTAAATACCGGTACAGCTGACCCTGCGATGACAGGCGGGTGGGCCCACTGCTGGCACCGGTCCCCCCACCTGCTCAGGGGCCCCATAGCGGCTGGCGGCAGAGCAGGGAGATTAATTCTCCCTGCTCTGACGCAGAAGGTAACTGTATTGGCTCTGGGTGGACCCCTCTGAGCACCGGGCACGGGATGCCTGTACCCTCTGCCCCCCCCAGTAGCTACACTACTGGCGCTCACAAACCGCAGACAAACACCTGTAAGTAAAGAAATGAAAAACTACATAGGAGAGGAAAAAGATATGCACACAGACAAAATCACCAAGCAACATTGTCCAGAATAACACTCCAAATGCCTCCTCAAACAGCTAACACCTCTAACTCCAGAACCAGGATGTAAGAAACTAACACTGGCAATCCCAGAGGTAGGTATATATATATAGCAGAAGGGAGTGGCCAACACTGAACAGCTGAGACAATCAAAGCAGTAAAGCTCCAGGAGCTCTGAACTGAGCAAATTAACCTGCACTGCTAGCAGAAACCTGCACTGTTTAATATGATGGTGAAGTGCTTCTAATCAGCACAGGAGTACATGAAATCAGACACCTTTCCTGCAGTATATCACGCCTTTCATCAGCTCTCTGTACACAACCCCATCCTGCAGTATACCACCTCTCTATATACAGCTCCATCCTGCAGTAAATCTCACATGTGAACCCTCTCTATCCACAAACCTAACCTGCAGTATATTCCCAGACCAGTAATGTTCCTATTCCCATCTACTGAGCTACGTGAAAGCTTTTTTTTTTCTCCAAAGGTAAGCTGGCAATTTTATGGATACCAAATTTGGGATACACGGAATGTTTTGAACACTTCTTATTGTCTTTTGTTAATGGAGGTGAGTGACCGGAAAACCACAATTATGGCCTTATATATTTTTTTACTGCATAGGTTTGTTATCTATATGCAGTAAATCAGTCTTTTATGGAAGCAGTAATAAATAGCAAATGCTTAGTTTTTTTTTTTAGTGATCTAAATGGTTAAAACAGCAACAATCAGAGCTTTGGCCGCTGCTGTTACATAACTGGCATCTCCTACGTGAGGCTGAACTCCAGAACCCCCCATACATGTAGACCCCAACACAAAACGTATGACGTATATGTCATGGCCAAATGTTTTGATGCTCAAACAAACTTTTAATTTTCCAAAGTTCACGGTTTTTACAACAGCAATTTGTATGAGATCAGATGAATAACCAAAAATTGGAAAAGGATTCCTTGCCATGAAAATTAACTTAAAAATCAAAAACATTTCTATTGAATTTCAACCCTGCCACAAAAATGACCTGCATACATAATTTCAGTGATCTTGTTAGCTCAGGCGAAAATGTTAACGAGGACAAGGCAGCAGATATCACTGTCATGCTGACTGATCATTGTCTTCTTCCATGGTTACATCCAAGGAAAAACCATGTGGTCATCACAGCTGTGAATAGAGAGCTTTACAGGCAAGGACATTGCTGCTTGTAAGCTTGCCCCAATGTCAGCCATTTATCAGATCATCAAGAACTCAAAAAAAAAAAAAAGAGATGTTCAAAAGCTGTGAAGATGGTTTCAGTGCACCCAAGAAAGTCAAGCAAGTACCTGGATCATCTCCTAAACAGGAGTCAGCTGTGGGATCAGATCAACACCAGTGCAGAGCTTGCTCTGAGATGGCAGCGGTCACATCAGGGCATATGTGAATACTGAGGCCAAGGCTTTTAGAGGCTGGCCTGGTTTAAAGAAGGCCAGCAAAGCTGCCATTTCTCTTCAAAGAAAACAAAGGACAGACTGACTGTGCTGGAATTGGATTGCTGATTACTGGGTTAATGTTATTTTCCCTGATGAAGCTCCTTAAGACTGTTTCGGCCATCTGGAAGAAAAAATGCCCAGAGAAGAAAAGGTGAATGCTACGATGAGTCCTTTGTCTGCCCAAAGTAAAGCATCGAGAGACCTCTCTTGTGCAGGGGCTTCTCATCCTTGGAGGGGGCTCACTCACAATTTTACAACACGGCCATGAATAAAGAATGGGATCTAACCCCATTCTCATACAGCCATAACACAGACACAGGACAAGTCAAGAAAATGGAAGTTCCAGCACCCATAACGCTGGCAAGATACTAAAGGAAATCTATCTGCCATCTGAAGAGAGTAGATAGAAAGTTACAGTGCATGAGACTTGGAACAGTTCCTGGATAGACTTGTGGTGGGTGTGAAGCCTTGCTTTTCCACAGGACGGGCACACTTTACTCGCTTTCTCGGACGCCCAGCTATGTCCACCAGAGTAACATCTGCAGCAGACGTACTGATCGCAGTCTGTTTGTGTGACGACCTGTAAACATTTCACAGCAGATTTACAGAACTCGAGCACATCTGTCACATCCCGGTCCAGAGCGGATCATGACGAGCCAGAGAGATTTTGGAACCGGTTCTCAGAAACCAAAACAAAGCAGCACTGCTGCCGTCAGGATCGGGCTTACTCCAGAGGTAAAAGAAAGAAAGCGCAATACTCCAGGAGCAAGAAAGTGGTGGGTGAGCAGGAGATGCTTATAGGGCGCCATGATACGGTCTGGTCAAGGAACCAAACTTTCTGGAAGATCAAGTCCACATGTAACAACTACACTGGAAATATCCAAGGAGATCTATCACAGAATTCCCAACACAAAATCCAGCAGAGTTATCAGTGCAGCTCTGGAGTATAATACAGGAGGTAACTCAGGATCAGTAATATAATGTATGTACACAGTGACTGCACCAGCAGAATAGTGAGTGCAGCTCTGGAGTATAATACAGGATGTAACTCAGGATCAGTAATATAATGTATGTACACAGTGACTGCACCAGCAGAATAGTGAGTGCAGCTCTGGAGTATAATACAGGATGTAACTCAGGATCAGTACTGTAATGTATGTACACAGTGACTGCACCAGCAGAATAGTGAGTGCAGCTCTGGAGTATAATACAGGATGTAACTCAGGATCAGTAATATAATGTATGTACACAGTGACTGCACCAGCAGAATAGTGAGTGCAGCTCCGGAGTATAATACAGGAGGTAACTCAGGATCAGTAATATAATGTATGTACACAGTGAATGCACCAGCAGAATAGTGAGTGCAGCTCTGGAGTATAATACAGGATGTAACTCAGGATCAGTACTGTAATGTATGTACACAGTGACTGCACCAGCAGAATAGTGAGTGCAGCTCTGGGGTATAATACAGGAGGTAACTCAGGATCAGTACTGTAATGTATGTACACAGTGACTGCACCAGCAGAATAGTGAGTGCAGCTCTGGGGTATAATACAGGAGGTAACTCAGGATCAGTACTGTAATGTATGTACACAGTGACTGCACCAGCAGAATAGTGAGTGCAGCTCTGGGGTATAATACAGGATGTAACTCAGGATCAGTAATGTAATGTATGTACACAGTGACTGCACCAGCAGAATAGTGAGTGCTGCTCTGGGGTATAATACAGGATGTAACTCAGGATCAGTACTGTAATGTATGTACACAGTGACTGCACCAGCAGAATAGTGAGTGCAGCTCTGGGGTATAATACAGGATGTAACTCAGGATCAGTACTGTAATGTATGTACACAGTGACTGCACCAGCAGAATAGTGAGCGCAGCTCTGGGGTATAATACAGGATGTAACTCAGGATCAGTAATGTAATGTATGTACACAGTGACTGCACCAGCAGAATAGTGAGCGCAGCTCTGGGGTATAATACAGGATGTAACTCAGGATCAGTACTGTAATGTATGTACACAGTGACTGCACCAGCAGAATAGAGAGTGCAGCTCTGGGGTATAATACAGGATATAACTCAGGATCAGTACAGGATCAGTAATGTAATGTATGTACACAGTGACTGCACCAGCAGAATAGTGAGCGCAGCTCTGGGGTATAATACAGGATGTAACTCAGGATCAGTACAGGATCAGTAATGTAATGTATGTACACAGTGACTGCACCAGCAGAATAGTGAGCGCAGCTCTGGGGTATAATACAGGATGTAACTCAGGATCAGTACTGTAATGTATGTACACAGTGACTGCACCAGCAGAATAGAGAGTGCAGCTCTGGGGTATAATACAGGATATAACTCAGGATCAGTACAGGATCAGTAATGTAATGTATGTACACAGTGACTGCACCAGCAGAATAGTGAGCGCAGCTCTGGGGTATAATACAGGATGTAACTCAGGATCAGTACTGTAATGTATGTACACAGTGACTGCACCAGCAGAATAGAGAGTGCAGCTCTGGGGTATAATACAGGATATAACTCAGGATCAGTACAGGATCAGTAATGTAATGTATGTACACAGTGACTGCACCAGCAGAATAGTGAGCGCAGCTCTGGGGTATAATACAGGATGTAACTCAGGATCAGTACAGGATCAGTAATGTAATGTATGTACACAGTGACTGCACCAGCAGAATAGTGAGCGCAGCTCTGGGGTATAATACAGGATGTAACTCAGGATCAGTACTGTAATGTATGTACACAGTGACTGCACCAGCAGAATAGAGAGTGCAGCTCTGGGGTATAATACAGGATATAACTCAGGATCAGTACAGGATCAGTAATGTAATGTATGTACACAGTGACTGCACCAGCAGAATAGTGAGCGCAGCTCTGGGGTATAATACAGGATGTAACTCAGGATCAGTACTGTAATGTATGTACACAGTGACTGCACCAGCAGAATAGAGAGTGCAGCTCTGGGGTATAATACAGGATATAACTCAGGATCAGTACAGGATCAGTAATGTAATGTATGTACACAGTGACTGCACCAGCAGAATAGTGAGCGCAGCTCTGGGGTATAATACAGGATGTAACTCAGGATCAGTACAGGATCAGTAATGTAATGTATGTACACAGTGACTGCACCAGCAGAATAGTGAGCGCAGCTCTGGGGTATAATACAGGATGTAACTCAGGATCAGTACTGTAATGTATGTACACAGTGACTGCACCAGCAGAATAGAGAGTGCAGCTCTGGGGTATAATACAGGATATAACTCAGGATCAGTACAGGATCAGTAATGTAATGTATGTACACAGTGACTGCACCAGCAGAATAGTGAGCGCAGCTCTGGGGTATAATACAGGATGTAACTCAGGATCAGTACTGTAATGTTTGTACACAGTGACTGCACCAGCAGAATAGAGAGTGCAGCTCTGGGGTATAATACAGGATATAACTCAGGATCAGTACTGTAATGTATGTACACAGTGACTGCACCAGCAGAATAGTGAGCGCAGCTCTGGAGTATAATACAGGATATAACTCAGGATCAGTAATGTGATGTAATGTATGTACACAGTGACTGCACCAGCAGAATAGTGAGTGCAACTCTGGGGTATAATACAGGATATAACTCAGGATCAGTAATGTAATGTATGTACACAGTGACTGCACCAGCAGAATAGTGAGTGCAGCTCTGGAGTATAATACAGGATGTAACTCAGGATCAGTAATGTATGTACACAGTGACTGCACCAGCAGAATAGTGAGCGCAGCTCTGGGGTATAATACAGGATGTAACTCAGGATCAGTACAGGATCAGTAATGTAATGTATGTACACAGTGACTGCACCAGCAGAATAGTGAGCGCAGCTCTGGGGTATAATACAGGATGTAACTCAGGATCAGTACTGTAATGTATGTACACAGTGACTGCACCAGCAGAATAGAGAGTGCAGCTCTGGGGTATAATACAGGATATAACTCAGGATCAGTACAGGATCAGTAATGTAATGTATGTACACAGTGACTGCACCAGCAGAATAGTGAGCGCAGCTCTGGGGTATAATACAGGATGTAACTCAGGATCAGTACTGTAATGTTTGTACACAGTGACTGCACCAGCAGAATAGAGAGTGCAGCTCTGGGGTATAATACAGGATATAACTCAGGATCAGTACTGTAATGTATGTACACAGTGACTGCACCAGCAGAATAGTGAGCGCAGCTCTGGAGTATAATACAGGATATAACTCAGGATCAGTAATGTGATGTAATGTATGTACACAGTGACTGCACCAGCAGAATAGTGAGTGCAACTCTGGGGTATAATACAGGATATAACTCAGGATCAGTAATGTAATGTATGTACACAGTGACTGCACCAGCAGAATAGTGAGTGCAGCTCTGGAGTATAATACAGGATGTAACTCAGGATCAGTAATGTATGTACACAGTGACTGCACCAGCAGAATAGTGAGCGCAGCTCTGGGGTATAATACAGGATGTAACTCAGGATCAGTAATGTAATGTATGTACACAGTGACTGCACCAGCAGAATAGTTTGTGCAGCTCTGGGGTATAATACAGGATGTAACTCAGGATCAGTACAGGATCAGTAATGTAATGTATGTACACAGTGACTGCACCAGCAGAATAGTGAGTGCAGCTCTGGGGTATAATACAGGAGGTAACTCAGGATCAGTAATGTATGTACACAGTGACTGCACCAGCAGAATAGTGAGTGCAGCTCTGGGGTATAATACAGGAGGTAACTCAGGATCAGTAATGTATGTACACAGTGACTGCACCAGCAGAATAGTGAGTGCAGCTCTGGGGTATAATACAGGAGGTAACTCAGGATTAGTACAGGGTCAGTAATGTGTCCATGGAGTCAATAGACTCCCTGCACTCAGATACTGATAGATGGAAGATAATTTTTGGCAGACGGGGTGGATTTTGATGAACGTCGGGCCTGTTGTACGTGTAGCAGAGCCGCACACATAGTACCAACCTGAAGAGAACCCAATCACTCACCTGATGTCTTTATACAAGGATATGGGGGAGGCGGTTTCCTCCATTCATTGTTGCCATCTTTCATATGGGATCGATCAGAAGCGAACGTCCTGAGATACTCATCTGCCGGAATTACCCTCAGTTTCCTAGGAGAGAACATGCACGCTCTGTTATACCGTAGGAGCAGGGACATGTCACATAGGAGGTCTCCGCCAGCTGCTCACGTCACCTTTACACAGTACAGAGACCCCATGTTAGAATGCCGCAGCTGGGCCACAGCGAGGGACGCCCCCATTACACCCATCTCTAGGGGTCTCACCAATCTAAGGCTGGAGTCACACTCAGCGTAAGACAATACGGTCCGTATATTACGGCTGTAATACGCTGAAAAGTCCCCAAAGTAGTGGTCCGTAGCTCCTCCGTAGGCAGGGTGTTTCAGCGTTTTTTGCGCATGGCATCCTCCGTATGTAATCCGTATGTCATCCGTACTGCGTGTTTTTCTCGCAGGCTTGCAAAACCGACATACGGCTATACAAGGGATTCATGTGTAAAAAAAACAAACAAACAAACACATCTATAATATAACGCTGGGAGCGTCACTCTGTCCGAAGCCTTTACAGACTGAGCAGGCGCAAGCGCCGGCGCAGTCTGGCCCCCACAGAGTGACGCTCCCAGGAGATCGCGGTATGCGTAAGCACTGAACGCATACCGCGATCTCCACCGGAGAGTCAGGGACCGTGGACGCGCCAGGAGGGAGGGTAAGTATATTCACCTGTCCTCCGTTCCAGCGCTGCGTGCGGCTCCGTCTTCCGGCTCCTCTGCTGTGACAGAGTCCAGTCACAGGCAGTGGAGCCGGAGTGTGTGTTCAAGAAAATGGCGCCGGAAAGCGCGGACTGCGCAGGCGCCGATTCCTGCTGCTGGAATCGGCGCCTGCGCAGTCCACGCTTTCCGGCGCCATTTTCTTGAACACACACTCCGGCTCCACTGCAGGTGTGTCTTCAAGAAAATGGCGCCGGAGCGCGGACTGCGCAGGCGCCAATTCCTGCTGCCGGAATCAGCGCCTGCGCAGTCCGCGCTTTCCGGCGCCTTTTTCTTGAAGACACACCTGCAGTGGAGCCGGACGATAGGCGAGTATGGTATTTTTTTTTTTCTTTATATATGGCAGTAGCATACGGGGGCATACACACTGGAGCGTCTTATGGGAGGCATCTAATACAATAGTGGCGCAGGATGGGAGCAGCACATGACAGAACGGGCGCAGGATGGCAGCAGCGCATGATGGAGACCATATACCAATATAAATGCTCGCCACCCGGGCGTAGAACGGGTTCAATAGCATATATTATATATATATATATATATATATATATATATATATATTTTTTTTTTTTTTTTTCAGTGAGACACATATGTATATATATTATTACTTCATACAGCGCTAGATAGCTTTAAAGCCGGTAATTCAATTACCGGCTTTTGCTTTCTCCTTCCTAAACCCGACATGATATGAGACATGGTTACATACAGTAAACCATGTCATATCACCTTTTTTTTTTGCATATTCCACACTACTAATGTTAGTAGTGTTTATGTGCAAAATTTGGCCGCTCTATCTACTAAATTAAAGGGTTAAATGGCGGAAAAAATTGGCGTGGGCTCCCGCACAATTTTCTCCGTTCTCCGCCAGAGTAGTAAAGCCAGTGACTGAGGGCAGATATTAATAGCCTGGAGAGGGTCCACGGTTATTGCCCCCAGCCACCCCAGAAAAGGCACATCTGGAAGATGCGCCTATTCTGGCACTTGGCCACTCTTCCCATTCCCGTGTAGCGGTGGGATATGGGGTAATGAAGGGTTAATGCCACCTTGCTATTGTAAGGTGACATTAAGCCAAATTAATAATGGAGAGGCGTCAATTATGACACCTATCCATTATTAATCCAATAGTAGTAAAGGGTTAAAAAAACACAAACACATTATTAAAAATTATTTTAATGAAATAAACACAAAGGTTGTTGTAATATTTTATTCAACGCCCAATCCAATCACTGAAGACCCTCGTTCTGGAACAAAAAAAAAAATTTAATAAACCAACAATATACATACCTTCCGCAGATCTGTAACGTCCAACGATGTAAATCCATCTGAAGGGGTTAAAATATTTTGCAGCCTCGAGCTTTGCTAATGCAGCTGCTCCTGGCTGCAAAACCCCGGGGAATGAAGGTAAAGTAGGTCAATGACCTATATTTACCTTCATTTGCGGTGAGGTGCCCTCTGCTGGTTGTTCCTAGATCGTGGGAACTTTCCTAGAAAGCTCCCAGGCTCGAGTTCATATGAGAACAACCAGCAGAGGGCGCCTCTTATGAACTCGAGCAAATGAAAGTAAATATAGGCCATTGACCTACTTTACCTTCATTCCCCGGGGTTTTGCAGTCAGGAGCAGCGCTGCATTAGCAGAGTTGGTGGCTGCAAAATATTTTAACCCCTTCAGATGGATTTACATCGTTGGACATTACAGATCTGCGGAAGGTATGGATATTGTTGGTTTATTATTTTTTTTTGCTACAGAACGAGGGTCTTCAGTGATTGGATTGGGCGTTGAATAAAATATTACAACAACCTTTGTGTTTATTTCATTAAAATAATTTTTAATAATGTGTTTGTTTTTTTAACCCTTTACTACTATTGGATTAATAATGGATAGGTGTCATAATTGATGCCTCTCCATTATTAATTTGGCTTAATGTCACCTTACAATAGCAAGGTGGCATTAACCCTTCATTACCCCATATCCCACCGCTACACGGGAATGGGAAGAGAGTGGCCAAGTGCCAGAATAGGCGCATCTTCCAGATGTGCCTGTTCTGGGGTGGCTTGGGGCAGGTGTTTTTAGCCAGGGGGGTGGGCCAATAACCATGGACCCTCTCCAGGCTATTAATATCTGCCCTCAGTCACTGGCTTTACTACTCTGGCAGAGAAAATTGCGCGGGAGCCCACGCCAATTTTTTCCGCCATTTAACCCTTTAATTTAGTAGATAGAACGGCCAAATTTTGCATATACACACTACTAACATTAGTAGTGTGGAATATGCAAAAAAAAATGGTGATATGAGATGGTTTACTGTATGTAACCATGTCTCATATCATGTCGGGTTTAGGAAGGAGATGGCAAAAGCCGGTAATTGAATTACCGTCTTTAAAGCTATCTAGCGCTGTATGAAATATTAATATATATACATATATGTGTCTCAATGACATTACATATATATATTCTATGTGCAGACATTTATTTTACCTATTCTACTGGAAGCTGTCAGTGTGATTTTACTGTACACCGCAATGAATTGCCGGCTTCTCTCTCTAACACCGCTGCGTATTTCTCGCAAGTCACACTGCTGGTCTGTGTGTAATCCGTATTTTTCTGGCTTCCATAGACTGTCATTGGCGTATTTTTTGAGCAGTACGGTGACAAACGCAGCATGCTGCGATTTTCTACGGCCGTAGAAGCCAGTATAATACGGATCAGTAAAATACGGCAGATAGGAGCAGGGGCATAGAGAATAATTGTGCCGTTTGTTTGGCGATTTTTACAGACGTATTTTCTGCGCTCTTACGTCCGTAAAACTCGCTAGTGTGACTCCAGCCTAACATTCACCATCTAATCTGTGGATAGGTGAAAACATATAATTAATGGAAACAAACTCTTTAAAATGGTAGATTTACTTTGGTGCCGCCATAAGGATGTGTTCACACATAGCAAATATTTCTGTTTTCGATATGCCGTCTCCGTTACCTGAATGGGGCGGTTTAAGAAAGAGCGCAGATTTCTGAGAGTAGTGTTCAGATGAACAGGATAGTTTGCAAAGAAGCATCCTGTGCACGCGGGACCACTGCAAAATCAGCACATAACACGTGGGGGAGTCTTATTAAAACTATGCAATCTACTGCATTTTTGTCGCTTTTTTATGCTTACCTCCTTTTTTTGGTGTGGATTTGAGAGAGAGAGAGAGAGATATATATATATTTATTTTTTTAAAAGGCAGCTCCCTGCATGCATTAAAAGGTCCTAAAGTTCTGATCATTTGTAAAATACGTCCGAGACAATTAAAAAAACAACAAAACACAAAAACAATAGCATAAAGGTGGAGAGCTTAAATTTTGAAGACAGGGGCTGATGTGAATGGTAATCTCTGTATAAGAACATACGGTATGTTCTATCTTGTAAACAGGAATAAAGAACAAAACAATAAAATGGGAATAAAAGTCCTATTAAAGGGAACCTTTCAAGTGACAAAAATACTATTAATCTGCAGATATGGGGGTTTCTGAATGCTGTGGGGGTGAATAAAAGCTCACTCCTCCTGTCAGCGGGGCTCCAAGTTCCAGCACAATGCTATTAACCTGTTGATTAACCCCATATCTGCAGGTTAATAATGTTTTTTTTTCACATGACAGATTCCCTTTAACTAATCTAATTAAATGCTGACCTCATGTGGCCAGAATGGGAACTGCAACAGTCAATTACAAGCCATTTTTTGGTCCTAGTAGATTGACCTGAACAATTGATCCCCGGCCACCTTCACACAACAGAATTATAATTTCTGAGGAAGATGTTCCCTTTAGAGCTTCTTCACAAAATCCTCAACATCATGCAGTATATAAGTGCGGCCCATGTCCACATGGCGTACCACGCACGTGCCAGGAACACACTGTGGACGTGCTAGGGTTAATGGAGAGGAGTTACAGGTATAATCTGAATTCGTTAATGAGAGATTTTCTAATTATGGAGACACGAGATGATTCTATGGAGGAAGAATATAGACATTCTGCTCCAGGTTCACCTGAAATAAAAGTTACAGTTCTCCATAGAAACTTATGAGCACCGACTGCCATCTCCTATCTCAGTAATGGGGAAACCTGTGTTCACAGAAGACAGATTGTATCTGTGAATTGAGAATGATCAGTCCAGGAGAGAAAGAAGCAGATTTCTTTGATAAGATATATTCCAAATCTTGCTTATTTTAATGTGAACTATTGATTTATGGGGAAAAAAAATAAAATATTAAAACTCTGGTTACACTATCAGCCTGTCACTCACTGGGTCACTGTACTTGTTTTATACCTTACGTTCTATACTTCCATGGATGCCGGTGATTCTGACATTGTTTTTTCGGGACACATTGTACTTTAGGTTAGTGGGAACATTTCTTTGATATGACTTGTGTTTATTTGTGAAAAAAACGGAAATTTGGAAAATTTTGCAATTTTCCAACTTTGAATTTTCATGCCCTTAAATCAGAGAGATATGTCACACAAAATACCGTATTTTCTGGTGTATAAGACGACTGGGCGTATAAGACGACCCCCAACTTTTCCATATAAAATATGGAATTTGGGATATGCTCGCCGTATAAGACGGGGGTCATCTTATACACCCAGTCATCTTATATGGCGTGTGGTTCCCAGGGTCTGGAGGAGAGGAGACTCTCCTTCAGGCCCTGGGATCCATATTCATGTAAAAAATAAAGAATAAAAAACAGATATACTCACCCTCGGACGGCCCCTGGGTCACAGCGCTGCTAGCGTCTCCCTCCGTTCATAAGGAATGCAGTGAGTGAAGGACCTTCAATGACGTCGCGGTCACCTGACCGCGACGTCATCGAAGGTGACCGCGACGTCATCGAAGGTCCTTCACTCACTGCATTCCTTATGAACGGAGGGAGACGCTAGCAGCGCTGTGACCCAGGGGCCGTCCGAGGGTGAGTATATCCATGTTTTTTATTTTTATTCTTTACATGAATATGGATCCCAGGGCCTGAAGGAGAGTCTCCTCTCCTCCAGACTCTGGGAACCACACGCCGACATGCAGGATCGCTGCCTGCACACGCCGTACCCGGCGTATAAGATGACCTCCGACTTTTGGGACAATTTTTAGGGGTCAAAAAGTCGTCTTATACGCCGGGAAATACAGTACTTAATAAGTAACATTTCCCACATGTCTACTTTACATCAGCACAATTTTGGAACCAAAATATTTTCTGGTTAGGAACTTTTAAGGGTTAAAATTTGACCAGTGATTTTTCATGATCTACAAAACCATTTTTTTTTTTTTTTTTTTTTTTTTTTAGGGACCACCTCACATTTGAAGTCACTTTGAGGGGTCTATATGAAAGAAAATACCCCAAACTGACACCATTCTAAAAACTGCACCCCTCAATGTGCTCAAACCCACATTCAAGAAGTTTATTAACCCTTCAGGTGCTTCACAGGAATGTTTTGGAAAAATAAACATTGAACATTATTGCACAAAAAATTGACGTCAAGATCCAATTTTTTTTTTATTTTTACAAGGGAAACAGGAAAAATGGATTTCAAAATTCGTTGTGTAATTTCTCCTGAGCATGCCGATATCCCATATGAGGGGGAAAACCACTGTTTGGGCGCACAGCAGGGCTCGAAAGGGAAGGAGCGCCGTTTGACTTTTTGAATGCAAAATTTGGTGGACGCCATGTCGCGTTTGTAGAGCCTCTGTGTGCCTAAACAGTGAAAACCCCCCACAAGTGACATCGTTTTGGAAACTAGACTTCTCAGGGAACTAATCTAGATGTGTGGTGAGCACACTGAACCCTCAGGTGCTTCACGGAAGTTTATAACGTAGAGCAGTAAAAAAATAAAAAAAATCACCACATTTTCCCCACAAATGTTTTCGAAACAAAATATTGCATTTTCATAAGGGTAACAGGAGAAATTGCACCATACAAATTGTTGCTCAATTTCTCAAGTACGCAGATACCCCATATGCAGCTACATTTGAGGCACAGTGCAAAGCTCAGAAGGGAAGAGGTGCCATAGTGGAGTTCAGATTTTGCTGCACTTGTGCCATGTCACATTGGCAGAGCCCCTGAGGTGCCAGAAAAACAGGATTTTTGGTTGCTTACCGTAAAATCTGTTTCTTGAAGCCTCCATTGGGGGACACAGGAACCATGGGTGTATGCTGCTGCCACTAGGAGGCTGATATTATGCAAATAAACAAATTAGCTCCTCCTCTGCAGTGTACACCCCTCTGACTGGCATTATACTCTTCAGTTAGTGAGAAAGCAGTAGGAGAAAGAACAAGGTTGAAAAACCATAACCACAAACTTGAGAACTGTAAACGTGAGAACAGTCATAGAACAGATAACAAACATTGGGAGGGAGCGGTGTCCCCCAATGGAGGCTTCAAGAAACAGATTTTACGGTAAGCAACCAAAAATCCTGTTTTCTTTATCGCCTCTCATTGGGGGACACAGGAACCATGGGACGTCCCAAAGCAGTCCCTAGGGCGGGAAAAAAACATACTTCCATCAGGTCAGAGGACTCACCACTGCCGCCTGCAGGATCCTTCTGCCTAGGCTGGCGTCCGCCGATGCGTAGGTATGGACCTTGTAAAATTTGGTAAACGTGTGGATGGAAGACCAAGTTGCCGCTTTGCAAAGCAGTAGGGCGGAAGCCCTGTGGTGCACCGCCCAGGAGGCGCTGACTGCCCGGGTAGAGTGAGCCTTAATCCCAGGAGGGGGCACTCTGTTCTTGACCCGGTAAGCCTCCAAAATTGCCATTCTGATCCATCGGGCAATAGTCGCTTTGGAAGCCGGCTGGCCTCTGCGCGTGCCATCAGGAATGACGAAAAAAGAATCCGTCTTCCGGAAAGAGGATGTTCTATCCAGATAAATCCTCACTGCCCTGACGAGGTCCAGCTTGTTCAACGATCGCTCCAGAGGATGAGCCGGAGCTGGACAAAAGGAAGGTAGAACGATGTCCTCGTTGAGGTGGAAGGTGGAAACCACCTTAGGAAGAAAAGAAGGTGGGGGCCGGAAGACCACCTTGTCCTGGTGAATGACCAAAAACGGAGGGCGGCAAGACAGTGCCGCCAGCTCGGAAACGCGGCGAATGGACGCGATGGCCACAAGAAAGGCCACCTTCCAAGATAGAGGAATCTCCCTATCAGTTTTAAGAGGCTCAAAGGGAGAAACCCTTAGAACGTCCAGTACCAGGTTCAAGTCCCATGCCTCCACAGGGGCCCTGTACGGCAGGACAGCGTGGGCTACTCCTTGAAAGAAAGTCTTAACCTGTGGCCGGGAGGCCAAGGACTTCTGAAAGAGGATGGAAAGCGCAGAAACCTGACCCTTCAGGGAGCCAAGAGCCAGGCCCGAATCCAGTCCTGCCTGAAGAAAGGCCAAAAGAGAAGGCAGGGAAAATACCATAGGCGGAACGCGGTTGGACTCGCACCAACGGAAGTAAGCCTTCCAGGTGCGGTAGTAGATCCTGGAAGACGAAGGCTTCCGAGCTTGAATCATGGTGTGAATCACCCGGTCCGAATGACCGGACGCTCTTAGAACCGCGGTCTCAACAGCCACGCCGTTAAACTGAGCGACCGAGAATTCGGGTGGCAGATCGGACCCTGGGACAGCAGATCGGGCCTGTCTGGAAGGCGCCAAGGAGCGTCCGCGAGAAGGTTGACGAGCTCCGCGAACCAAGCTCTCCTGGGCCAATCCGGGGCGATCAGGATGACCGGCACCCCTTCCGCTTTGATTTTCTTCAACAGCTTGGGAAGTAATGGAAGGGGTGGAAACAGGTAGGGCAGCTCGAACTGTGACCAAGGAATGGCCAGAGCATCGACGCCCACTGCGAGGGGATCGCGGGACCTGGAGACGAACTGCGGAACCTTCCTGTTGATTCGAGACGCCGTGAGATCCACATCCGGAGTCCTCCATCGAAGACAAATCTGATGGAAGACCTCCGGATGCAAGGACCATTCCCCTGCCGCGAGGCCCTCGCGGCTGAGGAAGTCGGCGGCCCAGTTGTCCACGCCGGGGATATGCACCGCAGATATCACCGGAACCGTTGCCTCTGCCCAAAGGAGGATCTTGGATACCTCGGCAAGAGCTAAGGAGCTCCGGGTCCCCCCCTGATGGTTGACATATGCCACAGCCGTGGCGTTGTCCGTCTGGATCCGGACTGGAAGGCCCCTGAGGATCCTTTCCCAGTGGCGGAGGGACAAAAAGATGGCCCGAATTTCGAGGACGTTGATTGGCAGAGATGACTCCAGCGGCGACCAACGGCCCTGAACCGTCAGGTGGCGAAAAACCACACCCCAGCCGATCAGGCTGGCGTCCGTTGTCACCACCTGCCAGTGAACCGGAAGGAAGGACCTGTCCTGGGAGATGAGAGGTGACGTCAGCCACCAGTTGAGAGACCGCTTGACCCGAGAAGAGAGTGATCGGCCGATCCAGGGAGAAGACAGACCTGTCCCACTGAGACAGAATGGCTTGCTGAAGGGGGTCGAGAATGGAATTGGGCGAAGGGAATCGCTTCCAAAGTAGCTACCATCCTCCCCAGAACCTTCATGGCCGATCGGAGGGAGGGAGGCCGAGGACCCTGGAGCAAGCGTATGTCCCGACAGAGTGGATCTCTTGTCCTTGGGAAGGAAGACTCTGGTCTGACGAATGTCGAAAAGCATGCCCAGAAAGATGATGCGCTGAGAAGGAATAAGGCAGGACTTCTTCCGGTTGACCAGCCACCCGAAACGGGCTAAGGTGTCGAGAACAACGGACAGGCTCTCGTGGGCCTGAGCAAAGGATGGAGCCTTGATGAGGATGTTGTCGAGGTATGGAAACAGGACCAAGCCTCTGACTCTCAAGATGGCCATCAGCGCCGCCATGATTTTCGTGAACACCCGTGGCGCGGTTGCGAGACCGAACGACAGGGCGAGGAACTGAAAATGATCTTGTTGCACTGCGAAGCGCAGGAAACGGTGATGTCCGGGAAATATCGGAACGTGTAGGTAGGCGTCCTGGATATCTATAGAGCATAGAAATTCCTGAGCCTCCATGGAAGCAATTACTGAACGAAGAGATTCCATCCTGAAGTGTCTCAGGCGAACCCTCCTGTTCAGCAATTTGAGGTCCAGAATGGGACGAACCTTGCCGTCTTTTTTTCGGTACCACAAAAAGGTTCGAGTAGAAACCCGTGTACCGTTCCTTTTCTGGGACGGGAACGATTACCCCAGATTTGAGCAGAGAAGCGATGGCTGCGAAGAAGCCCGGAACCAGAGCGGGATCTCTTGGAGGACGGGATTGGAAGAAACGATCCCTGGGTTGGGAGGCGAACTCCATCTTGTATCCCGAGGATACAACTTCCCTGACCCATGCATTCTCTACTGCGGAAATCCAGACGTCCCTGAAACGGAGAAGACGGCCGCCCAACCTGGGAGTTGGGCTGGAGTCTTGCCGAGAGTCATGCGGAGGTGGATCTTCCAGTCCTGGGCCTGGATGATCTACCCTGGGAATAGCGAGGACGCCAGGACGGAGTGGGCCTGAAGGACACCGCCTTCTCTTGACGTGCCTGTGGCCTCTGTTGCTGCTGGGAAAGAGTTTAATGCAGCGAAGCGACGAAAAGGCCGAAAAGAGCGAAACTGCCGTCTAGGAGGAGGGCGACGAGGCTTAGCCTGGGGGAGAAGAGAACTTGTACCCCCGGTGGCGTCCTTAATGATTTGGTCCAGCTGGGAACCAAAAGAGACGAGAGCCCTGGAAGGGCAGACTAGTGAGGGACTTTTTGGAGGACAAGTCCGCCTGCCAGGCCTTGAGCCAAACGGTCCGGCGGATGGCAACGGCATTGCTGGAAGCCTGAGCCGCACAAGACGCGACATCCAGGGAGGTGGAAACCAGGTATTCACCAGCGTGGGAAATCTGGTTGGCAAGTTCCGCTAATTGCTCGGGAGGTGCCCAGTCCAGGATACCTCGCCATAGATCCTTGGCCCATTTTGAGATGGATTTTGAAGCCCAAGTGGAAGCAAAGGCTGGACATAGCGCTGTTGAAGCCGCTTCAAAAGCAGATTTCGCGAAGGATTCTATAACTATCGTTAGAATCCTTCAGAGATGCACCGCCGGACAGTGGAAGCACCGTGTTGGTGGACAGCCTGGAAACAGGGGGATTCACCGAGGGGGGAGACCGTCCAATTGGCGGTAAGTTCTGGTGAAAAAGGATATAACACCCCCAGGCGTTTTCCCCTCTGAAAACGTCTGGTCGGATTCTCTCTCTCTCTGGCCAAGATTTCCTCGAATTCAGGATGGGGAGCGAAAAATTTTGAAGGTGGTTTGACCCGTCTAAACGAAACCGCCTGATCTGCGGGTTCCGTAGAGGGATCCTTGATGCCACAGGTTTGGTTTATAGCCCCAATGAGGTTCTGGACCGTCTCACTCATGGTGGCGATTTGGTTAGGATCCAGCTCCGAAATATCCTCTGAGGGCGCATCAGATAATGCCTCGCCTGACTCAGGGGAGGAGGATCGGTGGGACACCAACCGCAGGGGAGGGCCGTGCGGCGAGATGGAACGTGAAGAGGACTCAGACCGACGTTCCTGTCTGGACCTTTTGTAGCTTAGCAAGGAGGGCTCAGGCAGCGGTTCCTGCGACCCGCTGGCCACGGCAGGGGTCTGCAGGGGTAACCGATCCAACGCGGACACCAGGGTTTGAGATACCCGTGTTAAATCGGCCACCGATTGTGACAGAGAGGCGGCCCAGCCTGGGATGGGGGGGGGGGGGGAAATCACTCTCGGGCGTAACAGCTGGGGGATCCTGGGCGGTGGGAACAATCGGGTTGCTGCAGGACTGACACAGCGGGGAGGACTGACCTGAGGTAAGTTTGCCGTTACAGGACGAACATGCAAAGTACGTGACTAAGGCAGAAGATGGAGAGGTAGGGGGGCGAGAGCGGCCCCCTTTAGAAGACATTATGAGAGATCCCTGAAGATGCCAGTGGGTTAGGCGACAGAGGGGCAGAGAAGGGTGTCAGTCTGCAGTGCAGCTACTCACGGACCCGGTCCTGGAAAATGTCCCACTTGTCCTCGGCGGAAAACTTCCCTGAGGTGCTGTATTCTGCGATGCTGAGCCCACAGAAGATGCGAGCGAAGGAGCGTGGCGCGCTGCGTGAGGCACTGCGAGGGCTGCTGCTGCTGTGTGAAGCGGTGCACACCGGCCAAGAGTCCCACGAGGAAGGGGGCGGAGCCAGACGCAGAGGCGCCGGTGGGCAGGGCGCAGTATGTCGGGCGGGAAAAAGCCCGCCTGCAGGAGCGGAAATGGAGAAGCCGAAAAACCGGAATTAGGGACCGGCGGCCGAGAAAAGGGGGGGGCCGCGGCGCCGAAATAGAGCGCCGGAACAATGAGGAAGGCTGGCGCCGCAGGCGCCGCAGCCTGCTAGGCTGCGCCGCTGAAGGGCGCCGCAGAAAACACCCTCCTGCGGCGCCAGAGCAATGCGCCGCAGCGAGAAGCGGCGCGACAGCCTGCAGGGCTGCCGCGCTGAGGATGTGCCCAGTGTAAGAACCGCAGCGCCGGTAATGCGCCGCGGAAAGGAACGTACGGCAGCCATAGAGCTGTCGTGGAAGAAACTGCTGGCCACAGGGGATAAGAGCGCGGTGGTCTAAAAGGGGCCCCGCGCTGAGAAAAGAAGGCCCTTGCAGAAAAAAAGAGGGAAGAAGAAATACCGGCCGCGCCAGAGGACCGGGTAAGAGAGTCGACAGGGAGCCCCTAACAAGAACCCCCCCTAACAAAGATCTGGGATGGGAAGGGAGAGTATACTCACCTAAAAACATCCCACGCTGGTACTAACCTTGAAAAAGGGTTGAGACGTCCAGGAAGCTGATGGACGTCCTCGTCTCCTCAACCGACAGGCACTGGTGGGCGAGTGGGTGGGGGACGGAGCCAGGACCGGACTTCTGAGCACGCTTGTGTGCTAGGATCTTGGTCCTGGTGAGGGATCTATGAGGATACGGGGTGGCAGTACACGCCGTACTCATAGTCCGCATTGTGGGAGTACAGGTGTGACTGCTCACCCTGTATCCCTCCGGAAAACCTGTAAAGGAAACGACGCACATTGAGGTAGATAAGGGTCTAATGAAAGACCCGTGTCCACCTCCTACTGACACTAAGCTAAACTGAAGAGTATAATGCCAGTCGGTGGGGTGTACACTGCAGAGGAGGAGTTAATTTTTTTATTTGCATAGTGTCAGCCTCCTAGTGGCAGCAGCATACACCCATGGTTCCTGTGTCCCCCAATGAGAGGCGATAAAGAAAACAGAAAACCCCATATATGTGAACTCATTTTACAAACTACACTCCCCAATGAATTTATCTAGGGGTGCAGTGATCATATTGACACCGCATGTGCCGCACAACGTTTTATACCACTGAGCGGTGAAGAAAGAATACATTTAATTTTTTTTTTTTTAATATATTTTTTTTATTATTAAAAGTATAAAAAAAAAACAAAAAAACAAAACAAAAAACGCAACAGTAGAAAACAACAACTCAACCATCAAAAAGGGACCCGGTCCCTCTTCTATCCCCCCCACAGCATTTCACCCCTTTTAAACAACACTTGAAGATAAATCTTCCACAGTTCTGACCTCAGCAGATTAGAAGTCTTGCAATATGAATAGCCACAATCATAACAATATTATTAATGGTGAATCTAGATCTTGGTTTGGCAGAGTTATATATGTATATACAGTGCTAAAGCTGCACAATATGGAACATAGAATCTATCATGTATTTAAATTGAATCTATACAGAAATAAAAAAACAGATCTAGTGGAAATCTTTGCAGTTCTCTGGATGCTAGGCCGGAGCCGGCAATCCATGGGTTTGGAGATGGCCTTCCTTTTCAAATATATGATTTGTTCCAGATTTAATAACCAATTAATCTTATTTATAAATTCTGTTACTGTGGGTGTCTGCTCTGCTAGCCCAGCACTGGTCATCAATTTCCTGTATAACGTGTGCCACCGCCATTTTGCCATGTTCGTCAGTGCTCAGATCTTCTATGTATTAGTGTACATACTAACCGTGAGTAGGTTCTATTAATGATCCCTCCAGAAAGTATCCAAAGCAGAGCATGTCCACATCATATGAAGCACGTTGGGCAGGGATGCTTTACATCTAGCACATAGGGGGTCTGGACGAAGCCCAATATCACGGAGAAAAATATAGTTCTTACCGATAACGGTATTTCTCTGAGCCCATGACGGCACCACGGAGAGAGGGGATCCGCCCACCAAGGACAGGAAACCTACGGATAAAAAGGCGGTACCACTCTCCTGCATCAGTTGTTTTACATAGAGAACGATGGGAGACTACTAAAACATTTGTAAATTTTAACTGTTTATCATAACGAGATACCGCGTGTTTAAAGACTATAAATAGACTATGGCACTAATTTGATGTGCGCACCCATAAGTGAAGGGAGGGAATGTACGGGTGCCGTCATGGGCTCAGAGAAATACCGTTATCGGTAAGAACTATATTTTTCTCTGATCGCCCATGACGGCACCACGGAGAGAATTGCATAGATAGTACATTCAGGGAGGGACCACCGCCTCCAGAACCCTTTTACCGAAAGTAAGGTCTGAAGAGGAGATTAGGTCCAATCTATAGTGCCTATAGAATGTGGATGGTGAAGACCAGGTAGCAGCTCTACATATCTGGTCTATGGAAGCTCCGGCCTTCTCCGCCCAGGAAGTTGCCACTGCCCTTGTTGAGTGAGCCTTAACCTCCCCGGGAACGGACATCCCACTTGCCGAGTATGAGAGACTGATGGCGTCCGTGATCCATCTTGCTATGGTGGCTTTGGATGCTTTTTTCCCCCTTCCGGGGACCCTGGAAACACACAAACAGAGAGGGATCCTCCCTACTCTCTCTAGTGGCTTCTATGTAATGTAAGAGACACCTTTTTACATCTAGTGTATGTAATGTTTGTTCCTCCTTATTTTTAGGGTTGGGACAGAAGGAGGGGAGAGATATCTCTTGGGACCTGTGAAATTTTGAAGCCACTTTCGGGAGATATGCTGGGTCTGTTTTTAAAATGACTCTATCCTCTAGAAATTGTGTGTAGGGAGGATTGGCTGAGAGAGCCTGTAAGTCGCTAACCCTACGGGCAGAAGTGAGGGCGACTAACAGAGCAGTTTTTAGAGATAGATTTTTCAGTGAAGCTTCGCGTAATGGTTCAAATGGAGTACTAGTCAGGGCTTTAAGGACCAAGTTTAAGTCCCATTGAGGAACAACTTTTACTGGAAGAGGCCTCGATCTTCCTGCTGCCCTGATAAATCTAGAGACCCATCTGTTTGAAGCTAAGTCAAAATTGAATAGGGCTCCCAAAGCTGCCACATGAACTTTTAGGGTACTAGTGGCCAACCCCATCTCCAACCCATTTTGTAGGAATTCTAGTATGGAAGTAAGGGGAATTTCTTTCCCTATTCTTACACCTGAAGAAAACAGAAATTTTTTCCATACCTTGCCGTATTGTTTTGTTGTAACCGGCTTCCTACTTTGTAACAGAGTTGAGATTAGCCCCAGAGAGAACCCTCTGCTCTCTAATAATTTCCTTTCAAGAGCCAAGCTGTCAAGTGCAAGTTCTTGACTCGTGGATGACAGACTGGGCCCTGCGACAATAGATCCTGAAGGTCTGGTAATACCCAAGGGTCGGATATTGACATCTTCCTCATCCATGAGAACCAAGGTCTCTTCGGCCAGAACGGGGCAATTAAGATGACCAGCGCCCCGTCCTCCCGAATCTTCCTCAGCACTGCTGGAATCAGAATAAGAGGAGGGAAGGCATAGACAAGATGGTGACCCCAAGATATCAGGAAAGCGTCCACAGCTACTGGGTTCCCCAGAGGAGATAGCCTCCTTTTGCTCCCTACTTTTTTGTTTAGATGGCTCGCAAAGAGATCTATTTTGGGAACACCCCATTTTTCTGTGATCTGGGTGAATATTGACCGATTTAGTTCCCATTCCCCCTGTTTTAGGCTGGACCGGCTGAGGAAGTCTGCTTTGTAATTGTCTACTCCCCTTATGTGTAGGCTTGTTAGGGATAAGAGATTGCTCTCGGCTATTTGCAGGATTGAGTCGGTCACTTCCATTAGATTTTTGGAACGGGTACCCCCCTGGTGATTTAGGTAAGATACTACCACCCGGTTGTCCGACATTACTCTTACATGGTGAGAGTGAAGGACCCCCAAGAATTCTTGAAGGCCAAATTTTACTGCAAGGAGTTCCTTCATGTTGGAGGATTTGTTTACAAGAGATGGAGACCAAATGCCCTGGGCTACTAGGTCGCCCAGATGGGCCCCCCACCCTGAAGGGCTTGCGTCTGTAGTCAGGACTTTCGAGACCTGAATTACCCATGGGACTCCCTGGGAAAGATTTTCCTGCGATTTCCACCATGTTAGAGAGTGATTGGTGCGAGGAGATAGAGTCAACTGCCCGTCTAAATGCCCTCCTAGATGGATTTGCTCCGATAATATCTGCCATTGAAGGACTCTTGAATGTAATTGGGCCCACTGGACCGCTGGAATGCAAGAGGTCATGGAGCCTAAGAGGGACATGGCCTGATGGAGTGTTATGGAGGGGAGAGATTGGGTTCTTGATACTAAACTTTTTAGTTTTTGTATCTTGTTCTCTGGGAGCCGACACTCCATCTTTTTGGAGTCTAGAGTGAGACCTAGGTACTCCTGGACCTGAGAAGGCATTAGTCTGGACTTCCCTACGTTTATTAGCCAGCCCAATTCCTTTAAAGAATGCATCACTATTGCCAGTTGATCCTCGCAATGTTGCGGGGAGGAGCCTATCACCAAGAAATCGTCCAGATATGGAACGATTAGGGTATTTTCTTCCCTGAGGTGAGCCATTACCTCTGCTATCAGCTTTGTGAAAACCCTTGGGGCTATGGCAAGGCCAAATGGTAGAGCTGAAAATTGGAAGTGATTTAGGACTCCCCTGATGTGAACTGCCATCCTGAGGAACCTCTGGTGATCCTTGTGTATTGGGACGTGATAATATGCGTCCTTTAGGTCCAGGACCACCATGAAGCATTGGGGAAACAACATTTTGATAGATGATTTTATCGTTTCCATCTTGAATGCTTGAACGTCCAAGTAATCGTTTAGTTTTTTTAGATTTATAATGGTCCTGAAGGAACCGTCTGGTTTCTTCCTCAGGAATAGAGGGGAATAGTACCCTTGCCCTCTTTCTTGTGGGGGAACCTCCAGGAGTACTCCCTTTTTTACTAGCCCGATGACCTCGTTTTCCAGTGCCAGCTGTTCTTCTGCCGAAGATCTTATAGATGTCATCGTAAAAGAGGGACGGGGCCATTTTTTGAATGTCAGCCTCAGACCTGATTCTATGATGTTTAGAATCCATTGACTGGAGGTAATCTTTTTCCAGGCTGGGAGAAAGAGAGATAATCTCCCTCCCACCTGGGGCGAACCTTCATTGAGAAGGCTTCTTGGTATCGCTGGGGTTTTTGTTAAAGATGAACCCCTTGTTCTTGTTCCTCTTATCCTCCCACTTTCCCTGGCCTCTCCCAGGGTTCTTACGGAAAAACCTCTTGTTCCGAAAGGGCTTCCGGTAAGAGGGGAGACCTAGAGAGGGAAAGGACTTTTTCTTGTCCCCTGCTTTTTCCAAGATATCATCTAATGTGGAACCGAACAAAAACTCCCCTTCGCAGGGGATAGTACACAATTTTGTTTTTGTTTGTAGATCGCCAGGCCAATTCTTAAGCCAGAGGGCACGCCTGGCCGCATTAGCAAATACTGCCGACCTGGCAGCTAATCTTATAGAGTCTGCCGAGGCGTCAGCCAGAAAGGCCGCAGCTCCCCTTATTACGGGTAATGTCTTCAGCATCAAGTCTCGGGAAGTTTTCCCCTTTAATTGACCCTCTAGTTGATTCAACCAGATCATTAGGGAGCGAGATGTGCATGCTGCTGCCACTGCCGGTTTCAGGCCTCCTCCCGCTGACTCCCAAGAGCCCTTGAGGAAGGCATCCGCCTTCTTGTCCATAGGGTCTTTTAGGACCCCCATGTCCTCGAACGGGAGAGCGAATTTCTTTGATGCTTTCGCTATTGCTACATCTAATTTGGGGGCTTTTTCCCAAAAGGAGCAGGATTCATCCTCAAAGGGGTATTTCCTTTTGGGAGTTAGGAGAGTCTTTTTCATGGGTTTTTTCCATTCCTTTTTGATTAGCGCTGCAATTGTTTCATTAAGCGGAAAAGCTCTCCTCTTTTTTTGTTCTAAGCCCCCAAACATAATGTCTTGTGCTGATTTTTTAGGGTGGGAGTCTACTAACCCCATAGTACTCCTCACTGCCTTTATGAGGCCATCAGTGTCCTCTAATGGGAAACAATTGTGACCTCCTGAGGAAGAAGTGGATGACGAAGACGCGGAGGAGGAGTCGGAGGATACCGAACTCGCACTATCGCTGTCAGATTTAGAGACTGGGGACGGGGACCTGTGTCTGGTCCTTCTCCGTTTTCTTCCCCTTTTAAGGGATTTAAAGGTGTCTTCCACCTGCTCTTTAATCAGGTTTTTAAGATCTGTTGCAAACCCGGGCAGGCTTTCTGATACCGTCTGCTGTATGCAGGAATTACATAGCTGCTTCTCCCAGGCGAGTGGAAGATCCTCTTTACAGATGGCACAGACCTTGTGCTTGGTTTTACCTACGCTTTTCCTTCCCTAAAAGAGACAAATAATAATCTTACTGTCTCTAACTTTCACGAAGATCAACTTACCACCTCCAGGACCCATAAATACCGGTTGGGAATTCTCAGCCTCTGGCTTTTTCCCCGACGCCGTGCTGGACTCCTTGCTGTGTTGAGACCTTTGGCGTTCTTTGCTGGTGTCCTGGTAACCTTTCTGCTGCCGCCTTTTTTGCTGCTGCGGCGATGCTATAGGTGGAGGTGATTCAGGCAAGGGAGATGCCGGGTCGCTCATACTGCTGCTGCTGGTCTGCGCAAAACAACACTTGCTACGCTGGCGCTGACACGACTGCTCCTGAGGCTCCTGCCAATATACTGCAGAGCCACTGGGGGGAAGTAAATCCTCCCATTTAAACTTTCCCGCTGCTCCTCTTTTTTTTTTTACTTCCCGGCGCCTGCGCAGTAGCGCCCGGCCGGCACGAGGAGCGCTGAAACGCTGGCGCCTGCGCAGACGCTCCTGCGTCTTGTAGAACGCCTAAGCGTCATGTCGGGATCTATGGAGCGTCCAGCTACGGCGAGGAGCGCCGACGCCTGCGCAATCGCTTCCGCGGCGCCCCGGCGTCTCGCGAGACCAGCGCAGTTCCGGGCATGCGCCGACTTTCCAAGATGGCGCCCGGAGTACAGATATGGCGCTGCTGACCGGCACCCCCGGTCCTATGCAGACCCTTATTGCGCGGCTCTGCAAGCCCGATGGCGTTGCAGTGTGCAGGCTGACGCGAGCTAGGGGAGGGCCACGCCGCACCTCCCGCAACCACAGAGGGACCCCCCTGGATCTGCTGCATCTTACCTGAGGAGGTGACCGCGAACTCCTTGTCACCTCCTCCACGCACCCTTGAGGCCCACTAGCCCCCAGCGGTGGTGCCTCGGGTCACCACCCCAGCCGAGGCAGAGGGACCCCAGCTGCCTGAATCGGACTGGTTGGCCCCGGAATTCCAACGCTGACTGGTAAGTCCGTAGGTCTCCCATCAAGGACAGGAAACCAACTGATGCAGGAGAGTGGTACCGCCTTTTTATCCGTAGGTTTCCTGTCCTTGGTGGGCGGATCCCCTCTCTCCGTGGTGCCGTCATGGGCGATCAGAGAAATTGGGTTGTTCTATATGACTAGTGTAGAACCTATAAGTGGGAAAATCCAGGGCTGTGGAGTCTGAGTCGGTGTGATGGAAATTGAGGAGTCGGAGGTTTGGCTTACCAACTCTACTATGGAATCGGAGTCGTGGAGTCAGAGTCGGAGCCCATTTTGGTGGGGTTGGAGTCGGTGTCATGGAAATTGAGGAGTCGGAGGTTTGGCTTACCAACTCTACTATGGAATCGGAGTCGTGGAGTCAGAGTCGGAGCCCATTTTGGTGGGGTTGGAGTCGGTGTCATGGAAATTGAGGAGTCTGAGGTTTGGCTTACCGACTCCACACCCCTGGGAAAATCTATGGGATTCACTCAAAGATAACTGTGGAACGCTTTCCAGTATTTCAGACCCCAGCACTTCTTCAGTAAGGCCTATCATGCCCTCCCATTTGTCTTTTGACCGTATGGGGCGTTTTGTTAATATAAGGTCTAACAGATACCTATAAAGTACTGAGATTAGTCACCAAGAGTTATGTGAGCTGGCTATTCTCTGGATTACATCTTTTTTGGTCACTCTGTTATTTAGGACGGGACCCTCTGCCTGATATTCATGTCGTAACTGAAGATACTGTATATACTCGAGTATAAGTCGACCAGAGATCCCTAATTTTGCCACAAAAAAAAACTGGGAAAACTTAATGACTCGAGTATAAGCCTAGGGTGGAAAATGCAGCAGCTACCGGTAAATGTCAAAAATAAAAATAGATACCAATAAAAGTAAAAATAATTGAGACATCGGTAGGTTAAGCGTTTTTGAATATCCATATTAAATCAGGAGCCCCATATAATGCTCCATACAGTTCATGATGGGCTCCATAAGATGCTCCATACAAAATACGCCCCATATAATGCTGCACAAAGGTTGATTATGGCCATATAAGGTGCTCCATGGAAATATTTGATCCATACAGTACTGCAAAGAGATTAATAATGGCCCCATAAGATGCTCCATAGAATAATTTGCCCCATAAAAAAAAAAAAAAGAAAAAAAAGAAGGACATACTATCCTTGAGCAGGCGGGGACACTGCCACTTGCGATATTCACCTGCCCCCATTCCACTGCCACACACTAAACACGCCATGGCACCCACTAACCCTGAACGTCACAGCCAGAGGACTCGGAAGACACAGCGCGGCGGTGGAACGGGGACAGGTGAATATCGCATGGCTCACCCTCCCCCGTTATACTCACCCTCCTGGTGTGGTCTCTGGACTTCCCTGCTTCTCTGATGGTCCTTCCGGCGAGCACCTGCCGCTTGTTCCTGTGTTCAGCGGTCACTGGTGCCGCTCATTAAAGTAATGAATATGTGGCTTAACACCTATGGGAGTGGAGTCGCATCCATATTCATTACTTTAATGAGCGGAACCACGTGACCACTGAACACAGGAAGAACTGCCGGCGCTGGAGACTGAGAAGCAGGGACCGCGCCAGGAGCAGGTGAGTATGATTGACAGCTGCTGCTCCCCCTCCGACCCCTTGGTACAAAAACCGGTTTTTACGTACCGGTAATAGGATTTTACAGAGTCCACGACAGCACCCACAACGAGAGAGGGGATCCGCCCACCTTCCGGACAGGAACCTACAGGTTAAAAAGGGGCGGTCCCCCTCGCCCTCCAGTTTGTGTTCCAGAGTACAAGGGATACCGCCAATGCATCAGTACATGACAATATTATCTTAAACACTACTAATTACCACCACCTCTATAGAGTGATCTCTAAGGCACACCTTCCAACAGAGTGCAGGAATAAGTAACTAAATACGGGGGGGAATGTATAGGTGCTGTCGTGGACTCTGTAAAATCCTATTACCGGTACGTAAAAACCGGTTTTCCTATCGCCACGACAGCACCCACAACGAGAGACTTTCAAAGACTATTTAACTGGGAGGGACCACAGCACTAAGTACTGAACGGCCAAACTGTAAGCTGGAATTAGCAGATAGATCAAGGCGATAGTGCTTATAAAAGGTGGAAGGTGATGACCAAGTTGCCGCCTTACATATCATTTCAATGGGGACATCTGCCTTCTCCGCCCAGGATGATGCCATGGCCCGAGTGGAGTGCGCCCTGATGCCTTCTGGTGGTGTTACTCCCCTGGCAGAGTAGGCAAGACATATCGCTTCTCTAATCCATCTAGCGATAGAGTTCTTCGTGACACCAGAACCCTTTTTCTGATTCTGGAAAGAAATAAACAGAGCCCTACTCTGTCTCCAGCTTTGTGTCCTATCCAGGTATTCTAATATCGCCCTCTTTACATCTAGGGTATGATATTTTTTCTCCTCTTCTGAACCTGGATTTTCATAGAAAGATGGTAAATAAATCTCCTGACTTCTATGAAATTTAGTTGCTACTTTTGGTAAATATGCAGGATCAGGCTTTAAGACAATCTTATCCTGGAGAATTATTAGATAGGGAGGATCTACTGATAACGCGTGTATATCACTGACCCTCCTGGCAGACGTTAATGCTAAAAGTAGAGCTGTCTTTAAAGTTAAATTTTTTATCGAAATAGAGTCTAATGGCTCAAAAGGAGGTTCGGTCAACGCCTCAAGCACCAAATTTAGATCCCAAGGGGGTATTCTTACAATATGGATTGGGTTAGAACGCTGACATGCCTTAATAAATCTAGCAACCCATCTATTACCAGCTATATCACTGTTATATAGAGCTCCCAAGGCTGAAACATGAACTCTTAGAGTGTTGACTGCTAAACCCAATTCCCAGCCTTTCTGAAGGAATTCTAAAATAGCTGAAATCGGAGCCTTATCTCCTAATGGTTGCTGATAAAACATAAGGAATTTTTTCCAAATTTTTGTGTAGATCTTTGTAGTGACCTCCTTCCTACTTTTCAATAAGGTAGCTATTAAAGCATTAGAGAACCCCCTCTCCTTCAGAAGCTCCCTCTCAAGTTCCAAGCCGTTAAGTGAAGAGTCTCCAAATTTGGATGATGAAATGGACCTTGAGAGAGGAGTTCCGGAACCACTGGCAACACCCAGGGATCGGACACAGACATTGTCCTGAGGAGAGAGAACCAAGGCCTCCTGGGCCAGAAGGGGGCGATTAAGATCACTCTGGCTCTTTCCTCCCGGATTTTCCTGAGAACTATCGGAATCAGACACATTGGGGGAAAGGCATATGCCAGCTGGAAGTCCCAACGGACACGCAGGGAATCCACTATAAATGGTTGGTCTGCTATCTGTAAAGATGCGAACCTTCTGACCTTCCTGTTCTTCCTCGTAGCAAACAGATCTATTGTCGGCAACCCCCACAGATTGACTATCTGATCGAATATCTGTTGGTTTAGGGACCACTCTCCCTGACGAAGGGAATGGTGACTGAGGTAGTCCGCCTCTATATTGAGTTCCCCTTTTATATGAACTGCCGACAGGGATTGTAAGTGTTTCTCGGCCAGAGACAATATCTGTGCTGTAGTGGTCATCAGGGATCGAGACCTTGTCCCCCCCTGATGATTGATGTAGGCTACCACAGTCATATTGTCTGTTTGTATCTGTACATGTGAATTCCTCAGGGATGGTAATAAGCAAAGAAGAGCCTGTTTGACTGCAGCAAGCTCTCTTAGATTTGAGGAATTCTGGGACTCTTGAATCGACCATCGCCCTTGGGTTAGAATGTCTCCCATATGGGCTCCCCAACCGAACGGACTGGCATCTGTTGTAATTATGTTGTCCGGAGTGATGGTCCAGAGAACTCCTGTTGACAAATGTGCCAGATTGAGCCACCATCTCAGATCGTGAAGAGTGGCGGGTGATAGACTGAACTTTCTGCTCAGAGCACCGTGAAGATCTTTTTCTGCTTGAAGAACCTCGTATTGAAGCATTCGGGTATGAGCCTGAGCCCATCTCACCGCCGAAATACACGCAGTCAAAGATCCCAGTAGAGACATTGCGTCTCTTAAACTTAAGTTTGGAACTTCTGTTACGACCGTGATCCTTTGAATGATCTTCTGCTTCTTCTCTTCTGGTAGGAAGGATGACTGATCTTCTGAGTCTAGAAGAACTCCTAGGAACATCTGACGTCTTGTGGGTTCCAGTTTTGACTTTTCCCAGTTGATAATCCATCCGAGTTCCTGTAGGGATGATATTATGGCATTTACCCTAGACGTACACTGAGCAATTGAATTTCCGACTATCAAAAAATCATCTAGATAAGGCACTACAAGGGTTTCCTTTTCCCTGATATGGGCCATTACTTCCGAAACAACCTTCGTAAAAACTCTAGGTGCCATGGACAGGCCAAAGGGCATTGCCAAAAATTGAAAATGTTTAATCTGATGGTTTACCCATACTGCCATCCTGAGGAATTGCTGGTGATTTCTGTGAACTGGAAGATGGTAGTACGCATCTTTTAGATCCAAGACCGACATGTAGCACCTAGGAAACAAAAGCTTAGTTGTTGATTTAATGGATTCCATCTTAAAAGCGTGGTACTGAAGATATTTCTTCAATTTTCGTAAATTTATGATAGTCCTAAAGGACCCATCAGGTTTAGAGATTAAGAATAGTGGAGAATAAAAGCCCGTCTTCTCCTGATGTTTTGGTACTTCTTCAATAACTCGCTTTGTAAGCAATTGTTGAATCTCTAATTCTAAGGCCTGTTGTTGGGCCGGAGTGTCCAGTGATGTTATAACAAAATGTTTTGGGGGAGTTCTCAAAAATTCTAATTTTAATCCTGACTCGATTACTCCCATTATCCAGGCGCTAGAAGTTATCCTTTTCCATTCTGCTGAGAAGAACCGTAGTCTTCCCCCTACTGGTAGATCTGTTCTATCTGTAATTACGTCTACATCTTGAGAAAGAGGAAGGATTTTTATAGTATCCACCTTTCTTCTTTTGGTCCGACGTCTCCCAGTCACGATTATATCCCTGCTGGTCTGACTGGAATTTTCTGAAGGGCATGCGTCTCCGGAAGGCATTCCTAAAAGTAGGATTAAATGTTTTAGGAAAACCCTTCTTTCTGTCTTCTGCCTTTGCAAGGATGTCATCCAGCACCGGACCGAATAGGTACTCACCCCTACACGGAATGGAGCATAACTTGGCTTTTGCCTGAGCATCCCCCTTCCAGGTCTTTAGCCAAAGTGCCTGTCGGGCTGCATTTGAGAGACCCGCCGATCTTGCAGCCAATTTCAGGGAATCAATCGAGGCATCCGCTAGATAAGCCGCTCCTTCTCTGACCTGAGACAGGGAGTTTAACAATTTGTCCCTGGGTACTTTAGCTTTAAGCTGTTCTTCCAGCTGAGTTACCCAGACCATAACTGATCTTGCCATACAGGTGCCTGCGATTGCGGGCTTAAAGGCTCCAGATGATGCCTCCCACACCTTCTTAAGGAGCATGTCAGCCTTCCTGTCTGAAGGATCCTTAAGAAGTCCTACATCCTCTAATGGTAGCGAGGCTGTTTTCGAGGTAGAGGCTACTGCCGCATCTACTTTTGGGATCTTCATCCACTGGGATAAGGTGTCATCCTCAAAGGGGTACCTTCTCTTTGCAGCCGAAGGTAAGAACCCTTTATCTAGCTTGTCCCACTCCCGTTTGACCAGCTCTTTAATGGTATCTACCACCGGGAAAGCTTTGCGAGTTCTCTGGCTCAGCCCTGCGAACATGATTTCCTGGGTTGTTTTCGGTTCTTTACTCTCCGCCACACCCATAGTCGCACGGACTGCCTTAATTAAAGTTTCCATATTATCGGTGGCAAAGCAAGGCCTTCCCTCCTCATCTGAGGAGGATGGTGATGAACTCTCCGAGCACTCGCCCTCTTGCAACGAAGGGCTGGAATCGGATACCATTTCCATACTACTCTTCTCATGCCGCTTAGATTTAAGGGAAGATTTTATTTCTTCCCTAATTACTTCCCTCAAATCCGATACACGGAGGGGGGCCTCTTTCTCTAACGTACGGCATATACACGTCTGACATAATTTCTTTATATAGGTGTCAGGTAGTGGCTCCGTGCCTAACTCACACTTCTTATGTTTAGACTTTGAGACCTTCTTCCCCTATAACAAAGCATAGTATAGAAGACAGTTGTATCAGCCAATGGCTCAGATATAACACTCACCACCGCTGATGAAAATAGAGTACCGGTTTCTGAGGGGGTGAGGTGCGACGTGACGTCGGGTTGCCAGGGTCCTGCTGCCCGCGTGCCACATCTCCACTATGAGATCTGCTGCTGCTCCTCTGCTCTGCTAGCTGTCGGTGTTCGGCGTCTCCTGTGGAAGACATGTTGCCGCACACCACTCACCAAGCGCTGCCTTCTTTTCAAAGGTCCCGCGCTCCTCCTCCCGGCCTCCTCCGGAAGTCGTTGGTTCACTTCCGGGTCATAAGCGCCGACCTGCTCCCGCAGCGTCGCGCGCGTGTGGACGACCCAGGGCGGCGTGCCTTCCCCCGGGAACGCCACTTCTAACGCTCGGCCATGCCGCTCCTTGCCAGACGAGGGGGAAAGCTGACACAGGACTTCCCCCGACTCTGCCGTTCTCCCTGGACACCGCACAGAGGCTTGGCGGACCCGGGTAGGTGGACGAGACCTGTAGGCTCCCGCCGTCTGGAAAGGAACCCAAACTGGAGGGCGAGGGGGACCGCCCCTTTTTAACCTGTAGGTTCCTGTCCGGAAGGTGGGCGGATCCCCTCTCTCGTTGTGGGTGCTGTCGTGGCGATAGGAAAACGTGAGTATAACCCGAGAAGGGCACTTTCAGCCTAAAAAAATTGGCTGAAATTCTCGGCTTATTCTCGAGTATATACGGTACTTATAAAATTCCGTGTTGGGTCGTCCATATTCATTCTGCATTTGTGAGAACTCCTTCAGTGTATTTCCCTCCAGAACACGTGTAAATCTTTCTACTCCTTTTAGTCTTCAGTTTGTAAACCCTTCCCAATATTTTAGATTAGGGAGCCATGGCGTTTTCCACAGTGATGTAAATTGTGAAATTCCTCGCATACCCTGTAGTTTCTTCACTGTCCCCCAAAGTCTGTGTATTAACAGCAAGGTTGGGGTTCTACAATAGGGCATCTTAAATGTGTGAGTCTCCAATGCTTCATAGTGTGAGTGATAGAAGATGTGATTGGAGTAGTCGACGTTGAATTCTCCTCCAGGGTTGTCCACCCACGAATGTGCCGGAGCTGAGCTGCCATGTAATAAACCCACGGATTTGGGGCTGCAAGGCCGACCATTGTTTTATCTCTTTGCAGAGTTTCCAGTTTAATTCTTGGAGATCGTCTTCCCCAGATTAAGTCCCTGAACATGCCGTTAATTTTAAAGAGCCATCCCATACCAAATTTCTCCAAAACTACCCATAAATATTCCCATTCAACAGAGTCAAATCCTTTAACAGTATCAAGCGAGCATTTGACCCAATCTCCTGCATTATCCACCGGTAACTGGAGATTAAGAAATAATCTACGGATATGAACGGCTTGGGACCTAGCGGGCATAAATATATTAACACAGTCTCACAACATTATTAGAGCAAAAAGAGTCTATTATTTCAACATGATTATGCACAACCTCAGATAAGGAGAGACGGTTAATCGCAAAAAAATAAAATAAAAAAAATAAAACCTTTATCGTTAATCAGAGATTGTAAAAGAAGAATAGGTTTAAAGATTCAAGCTATGGAACATTAGGAAACATGATAACGCGGAATTTAATTGTCAAGAGTGACCGTAATTATGTGAACAGTTACAACCGTAATGCTTACTCAAGGAGCAAAGAAAAAATTGCAGACTGCACTCAAAATGTATAAAAAGTGTAATATCTATCTGCTGTGTAAATCTCAAGGGCATAAGTAATCCACAAAATAAATTTAAAGTGCGTATGTAATGTTGTGGACCACTAGATTGCCAATATAATCATCACAGCAAATATGCAGAGTTGAGTTTTTCATGTTCCATAGCATGCACCTTTTCCTGATCAGCCGTCATGTACCTCTAACAGCCGCAGGTGGAATCGCGATCCAACCGGGGCTGCTAACATGTTAAATGCCGCTGTCAAGCTCTAACGGCGGCATTTAACTTGCGCAAACCGGATGTGCATAATTAACTCCGCCCATCAGCACCCATGTCACATGACTGCAATGGGTGGGCATGACAGCCGGGTGT
The DNA here is from genome assembly GCF_032444005.1 of Ranitomeya imitator. Classification (NCBI taxonomy): domain Eukaryota; kingdom Metazoa; phylum Chordata; class Amphibia; order Anura; family Dendrobatidae; genus Ranitomeya; species Ranitomeya imitator. The sequence goes on from NC_091287.1 coordinate 528,652,712, forward strand.
GTGACAACTCCTGTGGTTGTCATTGTCGATCTGCTAGGAGTGCCGCCCCATGGCCACCGCTCACAGCAGATGAGCATTAACCCTGTAACCCTGCTATCTGCAGAACAAGCGATCAGATGATTGCAGCTTCAGGTCTCCTAATGAGACTATGGAAGCAAGTAAAAAAAAAAAAAAAAAAATAAATAAATATATATATATATATATATATATATATATACATATATATATATATATATATATACACATATATACATACATACATACATACACACACAGTCATGGCCAAAAGTATTGACACCCCTGCAATTCTGTCAGATAATACTCAGTTTCTTCCTGAAAATGATTGCAATCACAAATTCTTTGGTATTATTATCTTCATTTAATTTGTCTTAAATGAAAAAACACAAAAGAGAATGAAGCAAAAAGCAAAACATTGATCATTTCACACAAAACTCCAAAAATGGGCCAGACAAAAGTATTGGCACCCTCAGCCTAATACTTGGTTGCACAACCTTTAGCCAAAATAACTGCGACCAACCGCTTCCGGTAACCATCAATGAGTTTCTTACAATGCTCTGCTGGAACTTTAGACCATTCTTCTTTGGCAAACTGCTCCAGGTCCCTGATATTTGAAGGGTGCCTTCTCCAAACTGCCATTTTTAGATCTCTCCACAGGTGTTCTATGGGATTCAGGTCTGGACTCATTGCTGGCCACCTTAGAAGTCTCCAGTGCTTTCTCTCAAACCATTTTCTAGTGCTTTTTGAAGTGTGTTTTGGGTCATTGTCCTGCTGGAAGACCCATGACCTCTGAGGGAGACCCAGCTTTCTCACACTGGGCCCTACAATATGCTGCAAAATGTGTTGGTAGTCTTCAGACTTCATAATGCCATGCACACTGTCAAGCAGTCCAGTGCCAGAGGCAGCAAAGCAACCCCAAAACATCAGGGAACCTCCGCCATGTTTGACTGTAGGGACTGTGTTCTTTTCTTTGAATGCCTCTTTTTTTCTCCTGTAAACTCTATGTTGATGCCTTTGCCCAAAAAGCTCTACTTTTGTCTCATCTGACAAGAGAACATTCTTCCAAAACGTTTTAGGCTTTTTCAGGTTAGTTTTGGCAAACTCCAGCCTGGCTTTTTTATGTCTCGGGGTAAGAAGTGGGGTCTTCCTGGGTCTCCTACCATACAGTCCCTTTTCATTCAGATGCCGACGGATAGTACGGGTTGACACTGTTGTACCCTCGGACTGCAGGGCAGCTTGAACTTGTTTGGATGTTAGTCGAGGTTCTTTATCCAACATCCGCACAATCTTGCGTTGAAATCTCTTGTCAATTTTTCTTTTCCATCCACATCTAGGGGAGGTTAGCCACAGTGCCATGGGCTTTACACTTCTTGATGACACTGCGCACGGTAGACACAGGAACATTCAGGTCTTTGGAGATGGACTTGTAGCCTTGAGATTGCTCATGCTTCCTCACAATTTGGTTTCTCAAGTCCTCAGACAGTTCTTTGGTCTTCTTTCTTTTCTCCATGCTCAATGTGGTACACACAAGGACACAGGACAGAGGTTGAGTCAACTTTAATCCATGTCAACTGGCTGCAAGTGTGATTTAGTTATTGCCAACACCTGTTAGGTGCCACAGGTAAGTTACAGGTGCTGTCAATTACACAAATTAGGGAAGCATCACATGATTTTTCGAAGGGTGCCAATACTTTTGTCCACCCCCTTTTTTATGTTTGGTGTGGAATTACAGGTCCTTCTCAAAAAATTAGCATATAGTGTTAAATTTCATTAGTTACCATAATGTAATGATTACAATTAAACTTTCATATATTATAGATTCATTATCCACCAACTGAAATTTGTCACGTCTTTTATTGTTTTAATACTGATGATTTTGGCATACAACTCCTGATAACCCAAAAAACCTGTCTCAATAAATTAGCATATCAAGAAAAGGTTCTCTAAACGACCTATTACCCTAATCTTCTGAATCAACTAATTAACTCTAAACACATGCAAAAGATACCTGAGGCTTTTATAAACTCCCTGCCTGGTTCATTACTCAAAACCCCCATCATGGGTAAAACTAGCGACCTGACAGATGTCAAGAAGGCCATCATTGACACCCTCAAGCAAGAGGGTAAGACCCAGAAAGAAATTTCTCAACAAATAGGCTGTTCCCAGAGTGCTGTATCAAGGCACCTCAATGGTAAGTCTGTTGGAAGGAAACAATGTGGCAGAAAACGCTGTACAACGAGAAGAGGAGACCGGACCCTGAGGAAGATTGTGGAGAAGGACCGATTCCAGACCTTGGGGAACCTGAGGAAGCAGTGGACTGAGTCTGGTGTGGAAACATCCAGAGCCACCGTGCACAGGCGTGTGCAGGAAATGGGCTACAGGTGCCGAAATGGGCTACAGAGAAGCAGCACTGGACTGTTGCTAAGTGGTCCCAAGTACTTTTTTCTGATGAAAGCAAATTTTGCATGTCATTCGGAAATCAAGGTGCCAGAGTCTGGAGGAAGACTGGGGAGAAGGAAATGCCAAAATGCCTGAAGTCCAGTGTCAAGTACCCACAGTCAGTGATGGTGTGGGGTGCCATGTCAGCTGCTGGTGTTGGTCCACCGTGTTTCATCAAGGGCAGGGTCAATGCAGCTAGCTATCAGGAGATTTTGGAGCACTTCATGCTTCCATCGGCTGAAATGCTTTATGGAGATGAAGATTTCATTTTTCAGCACGACCTGGCACCTGCTCACAGTGCCAAAACCACTGGTAAATGGTTTACTGACCATGGTATTACTGTGCTCAATTGGCCTGCCAACTCTCCTGACCTGAACCCCATAGAGAATCTGTGGGATATTGTGAAGAGAAAGTTGAGAGACGCAAGACCCAACACTCTGGATGAGCTTAAGGCCGCTATTGAAGCATCCTGGGCCTCCATAACATCTCAGCAGTGTCACAGGCTGATTGCCTCCATGCCACGCCGCATTGAAGCAGTCATTTCTGCCAAAGGATTCCCGACCAAGTATTGAGTGCATAACTGAACATTATTATTTGATGGTTTTTTTGTTTGTTATTAAAAAACACTTTTATTTGATTGGATGGGTGAAATATGCTAATTTATTGAGACAGGTTTTTTGGGTTATCAGGAGTTGTATGCCAAAATCATCCTTATTAAAACAATAAAAGACGTGACAAATTTCAGTTGGTGGATAATGAATCTATAATATATGAAAGTTTAATTGTAATCATTACATTATGGTAAATAATGAAATTTAACACTATATGCTAATTTTTTGAGAAGGACCTGTATATCCAATTTGGCTTCAGGACAATTCTTTTTGTGTTTTTTTTCATTTAAGACAAATTAAATGAAGATAATAATAACAAAGAATTTGTGATTGCAATCATTTTCAGGAAGAAACTGAGTATTATCTGACAGAATTGCAGGGGTGTTAATACTTTTGGCCATGATAGTACAATTAAATACCACAATATACCCCAGAGTATCCACAAATCATGAAAAATCACTTTTATATCACACAATACATCATTAGTCAGGGTGCACCGTGGAAGCGGACAGCGAGAGCCACTGCCAGAGAAAGACTAAAAACCAGAGCACCGAACAGGAAAACTATCAAACAAGCATACCAATCCAGGAAAAATTATAAAAATAAAGCCTTTATTATCAGAAATGGCAATTAATTACAAAAGTGCAAAAATTATATATGATCATACATATTTAAAATAAATTATAAAAATACGCAACAACAGGATAAAAACAAAATTGTTCCCAGCAGAAAAATAACCCCAGATATACTAAATCAGGATTTTTTCGACTACAGCTGCACCAGAGTATACACAAAAACTAGTGTTCAAAATTATATAAAATATAAAAATATTCGATATTAATAAAAGAGGAAAAAGAAATTTGGGTGATACTAAAAAGTGCAACTGTGCAGTTATATATAAGCAGCAAATATAAAGTGCTGGAATGCTGTGACCATAAATAAGGTCATACCATGTGCAATCCACAACAATCAAGTGCAAATATGTGGCAAAACTCCAGATAGCACCGCAATCATATGTATTAGTATACCTGTGGGGGGCTGGGTCCTGTATCGGCGTTCACCCGACGCGCGTTTCGGACCACTGTCCTTCGTCAGGGGGTGGCTATGTGAGCAATTATGGGGGTTTATATACTGTGCTTATTCCAGACGCCGCGGCCCGGGCACATGCGGCGCATGCGCAGTCAGGAGGTCCCGGAAGTTCCGGTCTCCGCGTCACATGACCGGCCGTACGGGGACGGAGTACCCGACGTAGCCAAGGCAACATGGACGCGGAGAGCCGGGACTCCAGGACACAGACCCGGCATGCGCACAGCCCAGGACACAGCGTGAGGAGGAAAATATACCACTGCAGTGTATATGTAAATATGGACGTGTAAAAAATAAAGAGAAAGACGGAGGCACAACTATATGTATATAAGGATGTATATAGGATACGTGGGCAACGGGATGGAGGGTTATGGCATAAAGAATGGATAGATATGTATAAAATATATATATCTCTAGTACAAATGTTAAGAGTAGGAATAAATCCACACTATATTATATTTCTATCCTCCATATAGTGTGGATTTATTCCTACTCTTAACATTTGTACTAGAGATATATATATTTTATACATATCTATCCATTCTTTATGCCATAACCCTCCATCCCGTTGCCCACGTATCCTATATACATATAGTTGTGCCTCCGTCTTTCTCTTTATTTTTTACACGCCCATATTTACATATACACTGCAGTGGTATATTTTCCTCCTCACGCTGTGTCCTGGGCTGTGCGCATGCCGGGTCTGTGTCCTGGAGTCCCGGCTCTCCGCGTCCATGTTGCCTTGGCTACGTCGGGTACTCCGTCCCCGTACGGCCGGTCATGTGACGCGGAGACCGGAACTTCTGGGACCTCCTGACTGCGCATGCGCCGCATGTGCCCGGGCCGCGGCGTCTGGAATAAGCACAGTATATAAACCCCCATAATTGCTCACATAGCCACCCCCTGACGAAGGACAGTGGTCCGAAACGCGCGTCGGGTGAACGCCGATACAGGACCCAGCCCCCCACAGGTATACCAATACATATGATTGCGGTGCTATCTGGAGTTTTGCCACATATTTGCACTTGATTGTTGTGGATTGCACATGGTATGACCTTATTTATGGTCACAGCATTCCAGCACTTTATATTTGCTGCTTATATATAACTGCACAGTTGCACTTTTTAGTATCACCCAAATTTCTTTTTCCTCTTTTATTAATATCGAATATTTATATATTTTTATATTTTATATAATTTTGAACACTAGTTTTTGTGTATACTCTGGTGCAGCTGTAGTCGAAAAAATCCTGATTTAGTATATCTGGGGTTATTTTTCTGCTGGGAACAATTTTGTTTTTATCCTGTTGTTGCGTATTTTTATAATTTATTTTAAATATGTATGATCATATATAATTTTTGCACTTTTGTAATTAATTGCCATTTCTGATAATAAAGGCTTTATTTTTATAATTTTTCCTGGATTGGTATGCTTGTTTGGTAGTTTTCCTGTTCGGTGCTCTGGTTTTTAGTTTGGCCATGATAGTGTATGGTTGTCTGTTGTGCGACCTTTATGACATCGTCGCCATGGCAACCATTATGACATCGTCGCCATGGCAACCATTATGACATCGTCGTTGTGCCCGTTGCTGATTGGTCGAGGCCGCCAGGTCTCGACCAATCAGACGCGGGATATCTACGTCCTTTATGACATCATCGTCGCTGTGATCGTCGCTGATTGGTCGAGGCCTGGCGGCCTCGACCAATCAGACGCAGGATTTCTACGTCGATGCTGTGCCGGTCTCTGATTGGTCGAGGCCTGGCGGCCTCGACCAATCAGAGAGCCGGGATTTCCAGGACAGACAGACAGACGGAAAAACCCTTAGACAAATATATATATATATATATATATACACACACACACACACATATACACACACACACACTAGATGGTGGCCCGATTCTAATGCATCGGGTATTCTAGATTATGCATGTCCATGTAGTATATTGCCCAGACACGTATGTAACAGGTTAAAAAAAAAAAAGAGTTAAAATAAAAAATAAACATATGCTCACCTTCCGAGGGCTCCTTGTAGTCCTGTCGCCTTTGTACGGTGCAGGCGGCAGCTTCCGGTCCCAGGGTTGGATGAGCGCAGGACCTGTGATGACGTCGCAGTCACATGACCATGACGTCATGGCAGGTCCTTCTCGCATAGCATCCTTGGCCCTGGAACCTGCCGCTTGCACTGCTGAGGAGAGGACGCAACAGTGGAGGGTGAGAATAACCTTTTTTTATTATTAGTAACATTAGATATTTTTACTATTGATGCTGCATACGCATCATCAATAGTAAAAAGTTGGTCACACAGGGTTAATAGCTGCGTTAATGGAGTGCGTTACACCGTGGTCCATTAACGCTGGCATTAACTTTGTGTGAGGGCTGACTGGAGGGGAGTACGGAGTGGGCACTGACTGCGGGGAGGAGGGAGCGGCCACTTTTCCGCCGGTCGCTGATTGGTCGCGGCAAAACAGCCGCGACCAATTAGCGACTTGGATTTCCATGACAGACAGAGGCTGCGAGCAATGAATATCTGGGACAGAAAGACAGACGGAAGTGACCCTTAGACAATTATATAGTAGATACATACACAGTACAGACCAAAAGTTTGGACGCACCTTCTCATTTAAAGATTTTTCTGTATTTTCATGACTATGAAAATTGTACATTCACACTGAAGGCGTCAAAACTATGAATTAACACATGTGGAATTATATACTTAACAAAAAAGTGTGAAACAACTGAAATTATGTCTTATATTCTAGGTTCTTCAAAGTAGCCACCTTTTGCTTTGATGACTGCTTTGCACACTCTTGGCATTCTCTTGATGAGCTTCAAGAGGTAGTCACCGGGAATGGTTTTCACTTCACAGGTGTGCCCGCGGTGTAACGCACTCCATTAACGCAGCTATTAACCCTGTGTGACCAACTTTTTACTATTGATGATGTGTTTGATGTCTCGGAGCTTAATATAATCCCGAGACATTTCAGGCTACATCATGCATGCAATCCGGCATCTTTCAAGGTACGTGGTATTGATAGGGTCCACGCTGGCAGTAGAGGTGGTGACCTTAAACGGATCCTGGCACAAATGGAGTGCCAATGGATTATTTCATTAGGTACTATGGTCCCCAATGGCCTGAATGAGCAGGTGTCTTTTGTCCCCTTCTTATAGACGTGCGGAAGTTTTTTCGCGGTGTTCTTTGTCGTCCTGCTCTCTCATTTTTATTGGTCTGTGTTTTTAATTAGTGTTCTGTTCTCTTTCCCTTTTTTTAGTTTGTTTATTCTACATTTATATTTATTGTTTGGTGATTGGACCTAATTGGTTTGGAACAGACAGCCTAGCAGCTGATACATCTTTGGAGGACTTTTGTGGAAATTACGTGGCATCCTTTTATTGATACGGCACATCTCCACATGATTGAATATGGACCTTTAAGGAATGGAACTTGGGACACTATCATTCCGGATCCGCGTCCACTGTCTCCAGGATGTACTGCCGGGCGGGATTCTGGCGTTGTCTTTTACGGTGTATAAATTACCTGTTTTTGTGGTGCCAGTATCTCTTCCCTTCTCCAATATGGACGCCGGGGTGTTGCACCTGCGCTGTGGATCCCCAGCCGTGCCGCGCCTCCACAAGGCTTCCTTAACAGCGACGCCCAGATCTGGTGACGTCACGGGGGATTTCCCTCTGCTCTGGACGTCGCTGGGAAGGCCGGAAGTGGCGTGTTGCCGGCTGGTGGACCCGCCTGCGTGCGCTGCAGCGCGCCTGCGCCTCATTTGCTTCAGCTGCATTATGGATATAAAAACCGGGCGTTTTGTCAGAAGCCACACAGCCCCCCCGAGGAAGCAGTTATTACGCGAAACGCGCGTCGGGGCTTTCCGTGGGACGGTTCACACCGGAGTCTGCGCACATGGGTAAGCAGTAGGCAGGGTTAAGGATGTATCCCTATGGTGCAGCACTATTTGGGCAAGTTGCAATGTGGGTTAGTGCTTATTAAGGCAGGGTTTATCCCCATTAAGGGTTACTGGTTTACTTAAAATTCCTTGGCTTTTTTTTGCTACTACCCGATTTTGTGTACATATAACTTGTGGCACCTTATTACTAATTTGTTGTTACATGGTACATTTTCTCCCTATGCTGTCTTTGCTGTGCCCTTACTCTGTTTTATGTGCGCACTTTGGTGTGTATGTCCTTGTGTCACACACCTTATCCTCAATATACACTGTTACTATTTTTTGTATGTTGTTGTGCTAATAAAGTTTATTGATTTTATACTTTAAATCGATTATATATTTTTTATCATCTATGGGGCATTCTGCTCTTTGTTGTTTATAGGTTTATATGATGATGCGTATGCAGCATCAATAGTAAAAATATCTAATGTTACAAATAATAATAATAATAAAAAAAGGTTATTCTCACCCTCCACTGTTGCGTCCTCTCCTCAGCAGTGCAAGCGGCAGGTTCCAGGGCCAAGGATGCTATGCGAGAAGGACCTGCCATGACTTATGTAATAGAGAAAGCGGAGGGCACCACTGAATGCAAAACTGATATTGTTTTTCAGTCCACGGTGAGCCCCAACAGAGATAATCCAAAAGAAAAGGAAAAGATCATGTCCACATGAATGGGAGCACCACAAACAATTATATAAAGGTTATAAAGTTTTTATTGAAACAATACCACAATAGTCAAAGATACATCACACAAAAAAAAAATGAGACTAAAAACATATAAAAATGCAATGCACAAAACAAACGTGCACAACAGACATTTCCTAGTATAGGGAAAATGACTAGCCACATCCCCCTCCCCTCCCAAGGATAGTGATGGATATACTCAGCACAATGGCCAATGATTTAACCATATAACAGTGCATACAATGCAAATAATCTCTATACAGTACTAATAATAGCTGTGAAATATTGACTCACTAATATCACAGTGCCATATGGTCCCATAGACAATTAAAGCCAAAGAACAGTTGATAATAGCAAACATATAACAATCAGTGCCTCAATGGCTGCTGGGACAAAGACTCATGCCCCATAAATGCAAATGCAAGTGCACAGGGTAATAAACATAATGGTCTGAAATTTGCCTGGATAATGCATAATTCAATATACCTGTGCCTAGAAAGAAGCGCTGACACAAAAATGGATCAGGACCCCAAAATAACCTAAATGAAGGGGAAAGAGAAATAAGAGAGGGAGGAGGGGATGTGGGGCGCGAACCCACGCGTATCGCCGCGACTATGGCGGCTTCCTCAGGGAAAGAATAGCAGCTGCTGCTATTCTTTCCCTGAGGAAGCCGCCATAGTCGCGGCGATACGCGTGGGTTCGCGCCCCACATCCCCTCCTCCCTCTCTTATTTCTCTTTCCCCTTCATTTAGGTTATTTTGGGGTCCTGATCCATTTTTGTGTCAGCGCTTCTTTCTAGGCACAGGTATATTGAATTATGCATTATCCAGGCAAATTTCAGACCATTATGTTTATTACCCTGTGCACTTGCATTTGCATTTATGGGGCATGAGTCTTTGTCCCAGCAGCCATTGAGGCACTGATTGTTATATGTTTGCTATTATCAACTGTTCTTTGGCTTTAATTGTCTATGGGACCATATGGCACTGTGATATTAGTGAGTCAATATTTCACAGCTATTATTAGTACTGTATAGAGATTATTTGCATTGTATGCACTGTTATATGGTTAAATCATTGGCCATTGTGCTGAGTATATCCATCACTATCCTTGGGAGGGGAGGGGGATGTGGCTAGTCATTTTCCCTATACTAGGAAATGTCTGTTGTGCACGTTTGTTTTGTGCATTGCATTTTTATATGTTTTTAGTCTCATTTTTTTTTTGTGTGATGTATCTTTGACTATTGTGGTATTGTTTCAATAAAAACTTTATAACCTTTATATAATTGTTTGTGGTGCTCCCATTCATGTGGACATGATCTTTTCCTTTTCTTTTGGATAAGGACCTGCCATGACGTCATGGTCATGTGACCGCGACGTTATCACAGGTCCTGCACTCATCCAACCCTGGGACCGGAAGCTGCCGCGTGCACCGTACACAGGCGACAGGACTACAAGGGGCCCTCAGAAGGTGAGCATATGTTTATTTTTAATTTTAACCTGTTACATACGTGTCTGGGCAATATACTACATAGACATGCATAATCTAGAATACCCGATGCATTAGAATCGGGCCACCATCTAGTGTATATGTGTATATATATATATATATATATACTAGATGGTGTGTATGAGTGTGTGTGTGTGTGTGTGTGTGTGTGTGTGTGTGTGTGTGTTCAGACACACACAATCACATTCCTTTTGCCCCATTCAACATAAAATAAGATACACATATTTGGTATTGCCGCGTTCAGAATCACACGATAAAAATATATAAATAATTGATTCGATAGGTAAATGGTGCAACAAGTAAAGAAAAAAAGAAGCCAGAATTATGGTGTTCTGGTCATCACAACATTGCAATAAAATGAAATCACGGGCGGTCAAAACACCGTATCTATCCCCAAATGGCATCAATAAAAATTTCAGCTCGGCACGCAAAAATAAGCCCTGCCCCAGATCCAGAAAAATGGAGACGCTACAGGTCTCGGAAAATGGTGCTTCCCACTCCCTTTTAGAAACTTTGGATTTTTTTTTTTCCATCACTTAAATAAGAACCTGAACATGTCTGGTGTCTGTGTACTCGTAATAGTGCTGGTGTCTCCGCGGTGTTAGATGTTTTGATCTCCCCGAGGTCATTCATCCTTATGTTTATAGTCCTTTTACCAGGCACTGCTCCTAATAGCCAGTTTCCTACTCCACACTGATGAGGGGCAAATACCCCGAAACAGCTGTCTGTGGATGGATACCATGTTTTGGTATAGGTGGTTTTCCTTTTTGGATGCTGCCCTTCCCGTGGTTATTCCTTCCCGGTGAAAGACCTGGCTATTTATTGCTTGCGTTGAGAAACACGTGATGGTGTCTCCGCGGCTTTTCTACATGTGAACTTGTAATGGCCTGGGGAGTCATAATGGCCGGTCAGTTTTAGCATTTAGTGAACATGGTAAAAAGCAAAGCCCAAAACCCACTTTCTTTCCAATTTCACAGCACTTAGAATTGTTTCCCCTTGTTCCAGTACACTATAGTGTAAAACCAAAAGGTGTTATTCAAAAGTACAACTTGTCAATTACAAAGAAAAAAAAAAAAAAGCTCTCACACGGCCATGTTGATTTAAATATATATATATAAAAAAAAAAAATTATGGCTCTGGGAAGAAGGGGAGCAAAACTAAAACGAAAACGCAAAAACGGACAAATCCAAGATGGTAAAGGGGTTAATTGCCCACCCTTGCCATAACAGTAGGTGGTGCCTGATGGGAGTCGCTGGTCCCCAGCGGTCAGGGACCCGGCCGTGCCTTTGACAAGGCAGAACAGGATTAATCCCGCAGCAGCTTGGAGAGGCCCAGCCATTACAAAGGTTTGTTCGGGGCTGCGCACAGCCGCTACCGGCAGGTATCGTGCTCCTGTATTATTCATCACATGTGGAGGAGAGAAGGTTTTTCCACCAACATAGAAGAGGATTCTTTACTGTTAGGGCAGTGAGAATCTGGAATTGCTTGCCTGAGGAGGTGGTGATGGCGAACTCAGTCGAGGGGTTCAAGAGAGGCCTGGATGTCTTCCTGGAGCAGAACAATATTGTATCATACAATTATTAGGTTCTGTAGAAGGACGTAGATCTGGGGATTTATTATGATGGAATATAGGCTGAACTGGATGGACAAATGTCTTTTTTCGGCCTTACTAACTATGTATGTTACTATGTGCAGATATGACGGCATCAAACCCCGAGTGTCACCGGAACAACCATGTACTGTAATCCAGCAGTTTACCTTCTGAAGTCTTTACGGATAAGGTCATCCGAGCGGAGAGCTTCCTTAATGTAGGCATCACAAGGGCAGGGAAATGGCAGCACTGTGTCCAGATCATAGACGACCCTCTGCCCATCGCTGCCGGCGTCATGAAGTAGAATGACATGATAATCCTGCAGGGGCAAAGCAAGATGCAGGCGTCATTCCCCATACTACAGCGCCGCCAGACGCGAGAGCCCCGTACAGGGAATTCTGGTCCATGCGCCAGAGATGTGAAGCGTTTCCCCCACGTCATCTCACGACTGCCAGAATCGCATCATTTCAAGGCGTCATCGACTTTAGAAAACCAATGATACCATACTAGAAATTCAGAGATCATACAGGGGCCCAAATATCGAGGGGCCACATAGAGCGTAACGGTAGAAATACACAGAGACAGAATAAATAGTAAGAAGGTAGTTCACATTACAGGTTTGGGAGGAGGACGTCCTCACCCAGATCACCGGATCCTCGCCATCCCCACACTTCTGCCTCCATATCGGAATCTGCAAATAAGAAAAAACATGGAGAAGAGAGAGAGAAAACACAGGGGGAATTATAGTAGTTATATTCTTGTACATAGGAGCAGTATTATAGTAGTTATATTCTTGTACATAGGAGCAGTATTATAGTAGTTATGTTCTTGTACATAGGAGCAGTATTATAGTAGTTATATTCTTGTACATAGGAGCAGTATTATAGTAGTTATATTCTTGTATATAGGGACAGTATTATAGTAGTTATATTCTTGTACATAGGAGCAGTATTATAGTAGTTATATTCTTGTACATAGGAGCAGTATTATAGTAGTTATATTCTTGTACATAGGAGCAGTATTATAGTAGTTATATTCTTGTACATAGGGAGCAGTATTATAGTAGTTATATTCTTGTACATAGGGGCAGTATTATAGTAGTTATATTCTTGTACATAGGAGCAGTATTATAGTAGTTATATTCTTGTACATAGGAGCAGTATTATAGTAGTTATATTCTTGTACATAGGAGCAGTATTATAGTAGTTATATTCTTGTACATAGGAGCAGTATTATAGTAGTTATATTCTTGTACATAGGGGCAGTATTATAGTAGTTATATTCTTGTACATAGGGGCAGTATTATAGTAGTTATATTCTTGTACATAGGGGCAGTATTATAGTAGTTATATTCTTGTACATAGGAGCAGTATTATAGTAGTTATATTCTTGTACATAGGAGCAGTATTATAGTAGTTATATTCTTGTACATAGGAGCAGTTTTATAGTAGTTATATTCTTGTACATAGGGGCAGTATTATAGTAGTTCTATTCTTGTATATAGGGGCAGTATTATAGCAGTTATATTCTTGTATATAGGGCGAAGTATTCTAGTAGTTATATTGCTGTACATAAGGGGGGTAGTATTATATTCTTGTACACATGGGTAGCATTATATCAGTTATATTCCGGTACATACAGGCGGTATTACTATAGCAGTTATATTCCGGTACATACGGGCGGTATTAGTATAGCAGTTATATTCCGGTACATACAGGCGGTATTAGTATAGCAGTTATATTCCGGTACATACAGGCGGTATTACTATAGTATATTCCGGTACATACAGGCGCTATTAGTATAGCAGTTATATTCCGGTACATACAGGCGGTATTACTATAGTATATTCCGGTACATACAGGCGCTATTAGTATAGCAGTTATATTCCGGTACATACAGGCGCTATTAGTATAGCAGTTATATTCCGGTACATACAGGCGGTATTAGTATAGCAGTTATATTCCGGTACATACAGGCGGTATTACTATAGTATATTCCGGTACATACAGGCGCTATTAGTATAGCAGTTATATTCCGGTACATACGGGCGGTATTAGTATAGCAGTTATATTCCGGTACATACAGGCGGTATTAGTATAGCAGTTATATTCCGGTACATACAGGCGGTATTACTATAGTATATTCCGGTACATACAGGCGCTATTAGTATAGCAGTTATATTCCGGTACATACAGGCGGTATTAGTATAGCAGTTATATTCCGGTACATACAGGCGGTATTACTATAGTATATTCCGGTACATACAGGCGCTATTAGTATTGCAGTTATATCCCGGTACATACAGGCGGTATTACTATAGTATATTCCGGTACATACAGGCGGTATTAGTATATTCCAGTACATACAGGCGGTATTAGTATAGCAGTTATATTCCGGTACATACAGGCGCTATTAGTATAGCAGTTATATTCCGGTACATACAGGCGGTATTAGTATAGTATATTCCGGTACATACAGGCGGCATTAGTATAGCAGTTATATTCCGGTACATACAGGCGGTATTACTATAGTATATTCCGGTACATACAGGCGGTATTAGTATAGCAGTTATATTCCGGTACATACAGGCGGTATTAGTATAGCAGTTATATTCCGGTACATACAGGCGGTATTAGTATAGCAGTTATATTCCGGTACATACAGGCGGTATTAGTATAGCAGTTATATTCCGGTACATACAGGCGGTATTAGTATAGTATATTCCAGTACATACAGGCGGTATTAGTATAGCAGTTATATTCCGGTACATACAGGCGGTATTAGTATAGCAGTTATATTCCGGTACATACAGGCGGTATTAGTATAGTATATTCCAGTACATACAGGCGGTATTAGTATAGCAGTTATATTCCGGTACATACAGGCGGTATTAGTATAGCAGTTATATTCCGGTACATACAGGCGGTATTACTATAGCAGTTATATTCCGGTACATACAGGCGGTATTAGTATAGCAGTTATATTCCGGTACATACAGGCGGTATTAGTATAGCAGTTATATTCCGGTACATACAGGCGGTATTAGTATAGTATATTCCAGTACATACAGGCGGTATTAGTATAGCAGTTATATTCCGGTACATACAGGCGGTATTACTATAGCAGTTATATTCCGGTACATACAGGCGGTATTAGTATAGCAGTTATATTCCGGTACATACAGGCGGTATTAGTATAGCAGTTATATTCCGGTACATACAGGCGGTATTAGTATAGTATATTCCAGTACATACAGGCGGTATTAGTATAGCAGTTATATTCCGGTACATACAGGCGGTATTAGTATAGCAGTTATATTCCGGTACATACAGGCGGTATTAGTATAGTATATTCCAGTACATACAGGCGGTATTAGTATAGCAGTTATATTCCGGTACATACAGGCGGTATTAGTATAGCAGTTATATTCCGGTACATACAGGCGGTATTAGTATAGTATATTCCAGTACATACAGGCGGTATTAGTATAGCAGTTATATTCCGGTACATACAGGCGGTATTAGTATAGTATATTCCAGTACATACAGGCGGTATTAGTATAGCAGTTATATTCCGGTACATACAGGCGGTATTAGTATAGCAGTTATATTCCGGTACATACAGGCGGTATTACTATAGTATATTCCGGTACATACAGGCGGTATTAGTATAGTATATTCCAGTACATACAGGCGGTATTAGTATAGCAGTTATATTCCGGTACATACAGGCGGTATTAGTATAGTATATTCCGGACATACAGGCGGTATTAGTATAGTATATTCCGGACATACAGGCGGTATTAGTATAGTATATTCCGGACATACAGGCGGTATTAGTATAGTATATTCCGGTACATACAGGCGGTATTAGTATAGTATATTCCGGTACATACAGGCGGTATTACTATAGCAGTTATATTCCGGTACATACAGGCGGTATTAGTATAGTGTATTCCGGTACATACAGGCGGTATTAGTATAGTATATTCCAGTACATACAGGCGGTATTAGTATAGTATATTCCGGTACATACAGGCGGTATTACTATAGCAGTTATATTCCGGTACATACAGGCGGTATTAGTATAGTGTATTCCGGTACATACAGGCGGTATTAGTATAGCAGTTATATTCCGGTACATACAGGCGGTATTACTATAGTATATTCCAGTACATACAGGCGGTATTAGTATAGTATATTCCGGTACATACAGGCGGTATTACTATAGCAGTTATATTCCGGTACATACAGGCGGTATTAGTATAGCAGTTATATTCCGGTACATACAGGCGGTATTAGTATAGCAGTTATATTCCGGTACATACAGGCGGTATTACTATAGTATATTCCGGTACATACAGGCGGTATTAGTATAGCAGTTATATTCCGGTACATACAGGCGGTATTACTATAGTATATTCCAGTACATACAGGCGGTATTAGTATAGTATATTCCGGTACATACAGGCGGTATTACTATAGCAGTTATATTCCGGTACATACAGGCGGTATTAGTATAGCAGTTATATTCCGGTACATACAGGCGGTATTAGTATAGCAGTTATATTCCGGTACATACAGGCGGTATTACTATAGTATATTCCGGTACATACAGGCGGTATTAGTATAGCAGTTATATTCCGGTACATACAGGCGGTATTACTATAGTATATTCCAGTACATACAGGCGGTATTAGTATAGTATATTCCGGTACATACAGGCGGTATTACTATAGCAGTTATATTCCGGTACATACAGGCGGTATTAGTATAGCAGTTATATTCCGGTACATACAGGCGGTATTAGTATAGTATATTCCGGTACATACAGGCGGTATTAGTATAGTATATTCCGGTACATACAGGCGGTATTACTATAGCAGTTATATTCCGGTACATACAGGCGGTATTAGTATAGCAGTTATATTCCGGTACATACAGGCGGTATTAGTATAGCAGTTATATTCCGGTACATACAGGCGGTATTACTATAGTAGATACATTATTATGTCTCGGTTCTCACCATCCTATGGTCGTTGGACAGGAATACGGTGTAACACTCCGGCAGGGCCCCCGGTGTCCGCTCTCGGATGCTCTCGCACAGTTTCCACACGTTTTCTTCGCTGTGGGTAGAAGTAATGACACATTATTGTCGCCCCGGTGCCCGCTCTCCTGCCCGGCGCTGCCCGTGCTCCGGCCTTACCAGTAGCAGCTGGTGTAGCAGCAGTCCCTGCGGTCTGCCAGCACCGGGGGAGGGGAGGCCGCTGCCTGCATTGCTCACACCTGAGGGCGGGAGACGCACCGGGCGGTCACCGTCACATGGCTCCTGTCGCCCATACACCCGAGTAACATTTTCGCAGGAAGTCGTTTCCTTGGAAACCAGGAAGCGACGGAGATAAGCGCAGTCACGTGTTTATTTACCCTCTTTCCCGCCAACCCGTTGGTCAGCCTACCTAACTCGCTCCCTTTTATAAAACTACAAAATCCATGATTCCTTCTGTTCATTACTTTTCATTTGACTCATGGGAGTTGTAGTTCCGCAGCATAGTCCACAGTGAACCTAACTGCTAGTGGCGCTCGTTTTCACAAGAGGGGCGTGGCGTCATGAACCGTAACCAATCACATCGTCTTGTTACTTCCCGCGCTCAAACTCAACAGTAAGAATGATGTGCACATCCGCTTAGGATGTGTCGTAGCTGAAGGCATAAAGTTCATCCAAACGGACTGCACGTCGGATAAAACGTTGTTTATCGAGGGGGAACCGGATAGAAAATTATAGGTCGCGTTGGTAGGACGAGGTTTGGTGTCCTTTGGCCTGACATAGAGGGAAAGAGGCCCAGCGGCGGAAGGATCTACGTGCAGCGCCGCGGTTCGTGTGGGGAAAGTTTGTGGCGCCAGAATTTGGAAGTGTTCGAGGTGAGAAGATGGTGCAGCTCCGGAGCTCGTCCGCCGCCAAGGCCGCGCCTGCACCGGTGTATGCGGAGGACTCCCTGCTGGACTCCAGCTCCGAGTTCCTCAGCCTCGAGTCTGCGCGGGCGAAATATACCAGAGGCTCCCAGAGTGCCCGCGGCGACCCCGGCCCGAGCAAGACGGAGCGCCGTCCGGTGAGTACGGAGAGTGCTGCCCTCTAATCCGGCCCCGTGTGTGTGTGCGGAGAGTGCTGCCCCCTAATCCGGCCCCGTGTGTGTGTGTGTGTGTGTGTGTGGAGAGTGCTGCCCGCTAATCCGGCCCCGTGTGTGTGTGTGCGGAGAGTGCTGCCCCCTAATCCGGCCCCGTGTGTGTGTGGAGAGTGCTGCCCGCTAATCCGGCCCCGTGTGTGTGTGGAGAGTGCTGCCCCCTAATCCAGCCCCGTGTGTGTGTGGAGAGTGCTGCCCGCTAATCCGGCCCCGTGTGTGTGTGGAGAGTGCTGCCCGCTAATCCGGCCCCGTGTGTGTGTGGAGAGTGCTGCCCGCTAATCCGGCCCCGTGTGTGTGTGTGTGTGGAGAGTGCTGCCCGCTAATCCGGCCCCGTGTGTGTGTGTGGAGAGTGCTGCCCCCTAATCCGGCCCCGTGTGTGTGTGGAGAGTGCTGCCCCCTAATCCAGCCCCGTGTGTGTGTGGAGAGTGCTGCCCGCTAATCCGGCCCCGTGTGTGTGTGGAGAGTGCTGCCCGCTAATCCGGCCCCGTGTGTGTGTGTGTGGAGAGTGCTGCCCGCTAATCCGGCCCCGTGTGTGTGTGTGGAGAGTGCTGCCCCCTAATCCGGCCCCGTGTGTGTGTGTGTGTGTGTGTGTGTGGAGAGTGCTGCCCCCCTAATCCGGCCCCGTGTGTGTGCGGAGAGTGCTGCCCCCTAATCCGGCCCCGTGTGTGTGGAGAGTGCTGCCCGCTAATCCGGCCCCGTGTGTGTGGAGAGTGCTGCCCGCTAATCCGGCCCCGTGTGTGTGTGCGGAGAGTGCTGCCCCCTAATCCGGCCCCGTGTGTGTGTGGAGAGTGCTGCCCCCTAATCCGGCCCCGTGTGTGTGCGCGGAGAGTGCTGCCCCCTAATCCGGCCCCGTGTGTGTGTGGAGAGTGCTGCCCGCTAATCCGGCCCCGTGTGTGTGTGGAGAGTGCTGCCCCCTAATCCGGCCCCGTGTGTGTGTGGAGAGTGCTGCCCCCTAATCCGGCCCCGTGTGTGTGGAGAGTGCTGCCCGCTAATCCGGCCCCGTGTGTGTGTGCGGAGAGTGCTGCCCCCTAATCCGGCCCCGTGTGTGCGCGGAGAGTGCTGCCCCCTAATCCGGCCCCGTGTGTGTGTGGAGAGTGCTGCCCGCTAATCCGGCCCCGTGTGTGTGTGGAGAGTGCTGCCCCCTAATCCGGCCCCGTGTGTGTGTGGAGAGTGCTGCCCTCTAATCCGGCCCCGTGTGTGTGTGTGCGGAGAGTGCTGCCCCCTAATCCGGCCCCGTGTGTGTGGAGAGTGCTGCCCCCTAATCCGGCCCCGTGTGTGTGGAGAGTGCTGCCCCCTAATCCGGCCCCGTGTGTGCGCGGAGAGTGCTGCCCCCTAAGCCGGCACCGTGTGTGTGTGGAGAGTGCTGCCCGCTAATCCAGCCCCGTGTGTGTGTGGAGAGTGCTGCCCGCTAATCCGGCCCCGTGTGTGTGTGTGTGGAGAGTGCTGCCCGCTAATCCGGCCCCGTGTGTGTGTGTGTGTGGAGAGTGCTGCCCGCTAATCCGGCCCCGTGTGTGTGTGGAGAGTGCTGCCCGCTAATCCGGCCCCGTGTGTGTGCGGAGAGTGCTGCCCCCTAATCCGGCCCCGTGTGTGTGTGGAGAGTGCTGCCCCCTAATCCGGCCCCGTGTGTGTGTGGAGAGTGCTGCCCTCTAATCCGGCCCCGTGTGTGTGTGTGCGGAGAGTGCTGCCCCCTAATCCGGCCCCGTGTGTGTGGAGAGTGCTGCCCCCTAATCCGGCCCCGTGTGTGCGCGGAGAGTGCTGCCCCCTAAGCCGGCACCGTGTGTGTGTGTGTGCGGAGAGTGCTGCCCCCTAATCCGGCCCCGTGTGTGTGTGGAGAGTGCTGCCCCCTAATCCGGCCCCGTGTGTGTGTGGAGAGTGCTGCCCTCTAATCCGGCCCCGTGTGTGTGTGTGTGTGTGTGTGTGCGGAGAGTGCTGCCCCCTAATCCGGCCCCGTGTGTGTGTGGAGAGTGCTGCCCTCTAATCCGGCCCCGTGTGTGTGTGGAGAGTGCTGCCCCCTAATCCGGCCCCGTGTGTGTGGAGAGTGCTGCCCCCTAATCCGGCCCCGTGTGTGTGTGCGGAGAGTGCTGCCCCCTAATCCGGCCCCGTGTGTGTGTGCGGAGAGTGCTGCCCCCTAATCCGGCCCCGTGTGTGTGTGGAGAGTGCTGCCCCCTAATCCGGCCCCGTGTGTGTGTGGAGAGTGCTGCCCTCTAATCCGGCCCCGTGTGTGTGTGTGTGTGTGTGGAGAGTGCTGCCCCCTAATCCGGCCCCGTGTGTGTGGAGAGTGCTGCCCCCTAATCCGGCCCCGTGTGTGCGCGGAGAGTGCTGCCCCCTAAGCCGGCACCGTGTGTGTGTGTGCGGAGAGTGCTGCCCCCTAATCCGGCCCCGTGTGTGTGTGCGGAGAGTGCTGCCCCCTAATCCGGCCCCGTGTGTGTGTGGAGAGTGCTGCCCCCTAATCCGGCCCCGTGTGTGTGTGGAGAGTGCTGCCCCCTAATCCGGCCCCGTGTGTGTGTGGAGAGTGCTGCCCTCTAATCCGGCCCCGTGTGTGTGGAGAGTGCTGCCCCCTAATCCGGCCCCGTGTGTGTGTGGAGAGTGCTGCCCCCTAATCCGGCCCCGTGTGTGTGTGGAGAGTGCTGCCCGCTAATCCGGCCCCGTGTGTGTGTGCGGAGAGTGCTGCCCCCTAATCCGGCCCCGTGTGTGCTGCCCCCTAATCCGGCCCCGTGTGTGTGTGGAGAGTGCTGCCCCCTAATCCGGCCCCGTGTGTGTGTGGAGAGTGCTGCCCGCTAATCCGGCCCCGTGTGTGTGTGGAGAGTGCTGCCCGCTAATCCGGCCCCGTGTGTGTGGAGAGTGCTGCCCGCTAATCCGGCCCCGTGTGTGTGTGTGCGGAGAGTGCTGCCCCCTAATCCGGCACCGTGTGTGCGGAGAGTGCTGCCCCCTAATCCGGCCCCGTGTGTGTGTGGAGAGTGCTGCCCCCTAATCCGGCCCCGTGTGTGTGTGGAGAGTGCTGCCCGCTAATCCGGCCCCGTGTGTGTGTGGAGAGTGCTGCCCGCTAATCCGGCCCCGTGTGTGTATATATAGGGGACTGGTGGTGTCCTTTAAAGGGAACCTGTCACCCCGAAAATCGCGGGTGAGGTAAGCCCACCGGCATCAGGGGCTTATCTGCAGCATTCTGTAATACTGTAGATAAGCCCCCGATGTTACCTGAAAGAGGAGAAAAAGATGTTATATTATACTTACCCAGGGGCGGTCCCGCTGCTGGTCAGGTCAGATGGGCGTCTCTGGACCGCTGCGGCGCCTCCCATCTTCATTCCAAGACGTCCTCTTCTGATCTTCAGCCACGGCTCCGGCGCAGGCGTACTTTGTCTGCCCTGTTGAGGGCAGAACAAAGTACTGCAGTGTGCAGGCGCCGGAAAGGGTCAGAGAGGCCCTGCGCACTGCAGTACTTTGCTCTGCCCTCAACAGGGCAGAGCAAAGTACGCCTGCGCCGGAGCCGTGGCTGAAGATCAGAAGAGGACATCTTGGAATGAAGATGGGAGGCGCCGCAGCGGACCAGAGACACCCATCCGACCGGACCAGCAGCGGGACCGCCCCTGGGTGAGTACAATCTAACGTCTTTTTCTCCTCTTTCAGGTAACATCGGGGGCTTATCTACAGCATTACAGAATGCTGTAGATAAGCCCCTGATGCTGGTGGGCTTACCTCACCCGCGATTTTCGGGGTGACAGGTTCCCTTTAATCCGGCCGTGTGTATATAGGGGATTGGTGTAGCACAGCCCACGTAGTATATAGCAATGTGGGCACCATATCCCTGTTAAGAAAAAAAAAAAAGTTATACTTACCTTCCGGCGGCCCCCGGATCCATCCCAAGCGTTTAGCGATGCTCCTCGCGACACTCCGGTCCCAAGAATGCTTTGCGGCAATAACACGAGGTGATGTAGCGGTCTCGCTAACCACTACGTCCTTATCTCGCGAGACCGCGGGTCGTTGCCGCAATGTATTCTTGGGACCGGAGCGTCGCGAGGAGCAGGAAAGGCGCCGTAAGGTGAGAATATAATAATTTTTTATTTTTTTAAAATTATTTTTAACATTAGATCTTTTTACGATTGATGCTGCATAGGCAGCATCAATAGTGGAAAGTTGGTCACACAGGGTTAATAGCAGCGTTAACGGATTGCGTTATGCCACGGTTTAACACAGTCTAACGGACTGCTAAAACTATGGGGGCACTGACTGGAGGGGAGTAGGGAGGGGCGAATTCGCGGCCAGACTGTGCCCGCCGCTGATTAGTCGCAGCCAATCAGTGACACAGTATTTCCATAACAGACGGAAGTGACCCTTAGACGATTATATAGATGGATGTTTGGGGTCATTGTGCTGCTGGAAGACGCATGACCTAGGACGCAAACCCAGCTTTCTGTCACTGGGCACTACATTGCCACCTAAAATCTTTTGTTAATATTCAGATTCCATGATGCCTTGCAAGCAGTCAAGGCACCCACTTCCAGAGGTAGCAAAACATCATTGAACCTCCACCATATTTGACTGTAGGTACTGTTCTTTTCTTTGACGGATTCATTCCATCTTCAGTAAACAGAATGACGTGCTTTACTAAAAAACTCTATTTTGGTCTCATTTGTCCACAAGACTCTTTGCCAGAAGGATTTTGGCTTTCTCACGTACATATTGGCAAACTGCTTTCTAGCTTTATATCTGTGCCAGCAGTTTGGTCCTCCTGGGTTTCCTGCCATAGTTTTTCATTTTATTCACATGTTGACAGTTCGCGCTGACACTGATGCATCTTGAGCCTGCAGGATATCCTGAATTTCTTTGGAGTTTGATTGGGGCTACTTAGCCACTGTTCTGACTATCCAGTGTTGCAACCTTTCATCAATTTTTCTCTGCCATCTACATTCAGGGAGATTGGCTAGAGTGCTATCTAATATATAATTGCCTAGAATACTACTTCCTGCAATTTGTGCCAACTTCCGTGGCTTTGTCCGGAGCTAATGTCCGGAGATAAGTGACGTCAACAGTGTCCAGTGTCTGATTGGTTGCCGCCTGCTGCGAGCGACCAATCAGAAACGTGCCGTACTGTGACACACTCCGACCGCCATTTTGGTGTGATTTTTGAATTTTTACCTCACAGCAAGTTTCTACTGCGTGGAGGCGGGCCCAGTGACGTTGCTCTTCAAGCTCCTGCCGAATTTCGTCAAAAAAATGATAATACCATTTACCAAAACTATATATATTTAGTTGTGAAGTGGTTCAGTGACATTTTCACACCAATTTTGAACTTTTGTTTGGTGTTTTCTCCATATACTGCCTATTATTTTTGTTCTTTCTTACTATTATTTATTAATTGTATTATTCTTGCACACAGACACACAATGCAAAGATTTAGTCAACTTCTCCCCTTTTATTTGGTTTCAGGTGTGATTTTCATATTTCCCACACCTCTAAAGGTACCGTCACACTAGACGATATCGCTAGCGATCCGTGACGTTGCAGCGTCCTCGCTAGCGATATCGTCCAGTGTGACAGGCAGCAGCGATCAGGCCCCTGCTGTGCTGTCGCTGGTCGGGGAAGAAAGTCCAGAACTTTATTTCGTCGCTGGACTCCCCGTAGACATCGCTGAATCGGCGTGTGTGACACAGATTCAGCGATGTCTTCACTGGTAACCAGGGTAAACATCGGGTAACTAAGCGCAGGGCCGCTTAGTAACCCGAGTAACAGGTGAGTTTGAACGAGAACCACATGCTTGAAACTAAGTCGTTTACCCAAATTTGGAAAGTGCCAACAATTTTGTTCAGCCAATTTTTGAGATTGTGTTGTTCCAATATACACACAGGAAAAAAATGTGTAATTACAATAATTTTTAGGAGAAATACTTTCATTTTCTGGAACAATTTCAAGGGTGCCAACACATGTGGCTGGTGGTGCCCCCTGATCCGCGGCCCCCTTGTATACAAGGGAGAAGGACTGTTGGTCGGTGGATCCCTGGCCATGTTGACATAGAGGGAAGATTAGTGGTTGCTGCAAACACTTCTGCTGATCATCTGCCAATGTGTAATGTATATTGTGTGCATAGATTTGTCATGGGATCTTTAATGGAAGCATAGCTCTTGTCTGGTGTTTTTCATTTATCAGGCGATTCTGAACCTGGCGATAACAAATGTGTGAGGTTTAATTTTTTTTTTTTTTTGATTGATTTTGAATGGGGCGAAAGGGGGTGATTTAAACTATTTTATTTATTTTTTTTCACTTTTTTTAACTTTTGCCATGCTTCAATAGCCTCCGTATGAGGCTAGAAGCTGGCACAACTCGATCGGCTCACCTACATAGCAGCGATCACCAGATTGCTGCTATGCAGCAGAAATGCAGGCTTGCTACACAGGGTGGCGCCCATAGCTAGCCGGGATCAGTAACCATAGAGGTCTCAAGGACCTCTATGGTTACCATTCTGATGCATCGCTGACCCCCGATCATGTGATGGGGGTCAGCGATGCGCTCATTTCCGGCAGGAAGCACCGGTTAAATGCCGCTGTCAGCGTTTGACAGCGGCATTTACCGTATATACTAGAGTATAAGCCGACCCGAGTATAAGCCGACCCCCCCTAATTTTGCCACAAAAAACTGGGAAAACTTATTGACTCGAGTATAAGCCTAGGGTAGGAAATGCAGCAGCTACTGGTGAATTTCAAAAATAAAAATAGATGCTCCATACCGTTCATTATTGCCCCATAAGATGCTCCAGATAAAGCTGTGCCACATATAATGCTCCATACTGTTCATTATTGCCCCATAGATGTGCCATATAAAGCTGTGCCATATAGTGCTCTACACCATTCATTATTGCCCCATAGATGTGCCATATAAAGCTGTGCCATATAGTGCTCTGCACCGTTCATTATTGCCCCATAGATGTGCCATATAAAGCTGTGCCATATAGTGCTCTGCATTGTTCATTATTGCCCCGTAGATGTGCCATATAAAGCTGTGCCATATAGTGCTCTGCGCCGTTCATTATTGCCCCATAGATGTGCCATATAGTGCTCTGCACCGTTCATTATTGCCCCATAGCTGTGCCATATAGTGCTCTGCGCCGTTCATTATTGCCCCATAGCTGTGCCATACAGTGCTCTGCACCGTTCATTATTGCCCCATAGCTGCCATATAGTGCTTTGCGCCGTTCATTATTGCCCCATAGCTGTGCCATATAGTGCTCTGCGCCGTTCATTATTGCCCCATAGCTGTGCCATATAGTGCTCTGCGCCATTCAGTATTGCCCCATAGCTGTGCCATAGAAAGCTGTGCCGCCGCTGCTGCTGCAATAAAAAAAAAAGCCATACTCACCTCTCTTGCTTGCAGCTCCCAGGGTCCGGTCTCGGCGTCTCTCCGCACTGACTGATCAGGCAGAGGGCGCCGCGCACACTATATGCGTCATCGCGCCCTCTGACCTGCACAGTCAGAGCGGAGACGCCGGGAAGATGGAGCGGCGCCCGGCGTGTGGAACGGGAACAGGTGACTATGACATACTTACCTGCTCCTGGCGTCCCGCTCCCTCTGCCTGTCACACGGTCTTCGGTGCCGCAGCTTCTTCCTCTATCAGCGGTCACCGGCACCGCTGATTAGAGAAATGAATATGTGGCTCCACCCCTATGGGAGGTGGAGCGCGTATTCATTTCTCTAATGAGCGGTCCCACGTGACCGCTGAAGAGGAGAAGAACTGCAGTACCGAAGACCGTGTGACAGGCAGAGGGAGCGCCGGGACTAGGTGAGTATGCCTCAGCGCCCTCACCCGCCGCCCACCGTGACTCGAGTATAAGCCGAGAGGGGCACTTTCAGCCCAAAATTTTGGGCTGAAAATCTCGGCTTATACTCGAGTATATACGGTAACTAGTTAATAGCAGCGACCTGTGACGCCACGTAGGCGTCATGAAAGTCTGTGCCAATCCGACCTGTGACGCCTATGTGGCGTCATGGAGGGATCGCGTCCCTACAGATCGAATGAAAGGGTTAACTCCAATTTCACCCAATCTGCAGGGACAGGGGGAGTGGTACCTCAGCCCAGGGGAGGTGGCTACGATCGCTCTGATTGGCAGTTTCACTTTCAACAGCCAATCAGAGCGATTTGTAATATTTCACCTATGAAAATTGGTGAAATATTACAATCCAGCCATGGCCGATGCTGCAATATCATCGGCCATGGCTGGAAACCCTGATCTGCCCAAGGCCACCGATCTCCTCCCCAGTCCTCCGTCCTGTGCTCCGCTCCCGTTCGTCGTCCTGTCTGCTCCCCCGTCCTCCTGTCCGCTCACCACGTGCTCCGATCTCTCCCCCCCCCCTCATACTTACCGAGCCTCCCGGTGTCCGTCCGTCTTCTCCATGGGCGCCGCAATCTTCCATAATGGTGGGCGCATGCGCAGTAAATGAACCCCCCCCTTTATCACCCCCATAGGTAGGGACAATAATAAAATCTATATATATAATTGTCTAAGGGTTTTTCCGTCTGTCTGTCCTGGAAATCCCGCGTCTGATTGGTCGAGGCCTGGCGGCCTCGACCAATCAGCGACGATGATGTCATAATGGTTGCCATGGCAACGATGTCATAAAGGTTGCCTCGACCAATCAGCGACACGCACAGCGACGATGATGTCATAATTGTTGCCATCGCGACGATGTCATAAAGGTTGCCTCGACCAATCAGCGACGGGCACAGTCTGCCGCGAATTCTGGAATCATCATTGTCCATATACTACGGGGACATGCATATTCTAGAATACCCGATGCGTTAGAATCGGGCCACAATCTAGTAAAGAAAATAAATATATATATTTTTTTTCCACTAGGGTTAGGGTTAGAACTAGGGTTAGGGTTAGAATTAGACTATGTGCACATGGTGCGGATTTGGCTGTGGATCCGCAGCAGATTGGACGCTGTGGATTCGTAGCAGTTTTCCATCAAGGTTTACAGTTCCTTATAAACCTATGGAAAACCAAATCTGCTGTGCCCATGGTGCAGAAAATACCATGCTGAAACACTGCGTATTTTCCGCAGCATGTCAATTCTTTGTGCAGATTCCGCAGCGTTTTACACCTGTTCCTCAATAGGAATCCACAGGTGAAATCCACACAAAAAAACACTGGAAATCCGCAGGTAAAACGCAGTGCCTTTTACCTGCGGATATGGTGCCGAAAAATCTCACACGAAACCGCGTTATAAACTTCTGTAAAGCACTTGGGGGTCTAAAGTGGTCACCGCACATTTAGATTAGTTCCATGGGAGGTCTAGTTTCTAAAATGGGGTCACATGTGGGGGATCTCCAATGTTTAGGCACACAGGGGCTCTCCAAACGCAACATGGTGTCCGCTAACGATTGGAGCTAATTTTTCATTCAAAAGTCAAATGGCGCTCCTTCCCTTCCGAGCCCTGCCGTGTGCCCAAACAGTGGTTTGTGACCACATATGAGGTATCTATGTACTCAGGAGACATTGCCCAACACATTTTAGGATCCATTTTATCCTCTTGCCCATGTGAAAATTAAGATTTTGAGGCTAAAAGGAATTTTTTGTGAGAAAAAAAGTACTTTTTCATTTTTATGGATCAATTTGTGAAGCACCTGGGGGTTCAAAGTGCTCACTATCCATCTAGATAAGTTCCTTGGGGAGGTCTAGTTTCCAAAATGGGGTCACTTGTGGGGGAGCTCCAATGTTTAGGCACACAGGGGCTCTCCAAACGCGACATGGTGTCCGCTAAAGAGTGGAGCCAATTTTTCATTAAAAAAGTCAAACTGCGCTCCTTCCCTTCCAAGCCCTGCCGTGCGCCCAGACAGTGGTTCCCCCCATATATGGGGTATTGGCGTACTCGGGACAAATTGTACAATAACTTTTGGGGTCCAGTTTCTGTTTTTACCATTGGGAAAATAAAGAAAATTGTTGCTAAAAGATCATTTTTGTGACTAAAAAGTTAAATGTTCATTTTTTCCTTCTATGTTGCTTCTGCTGCTGTGAAGCACCTGAAGGGTTAATAAACTTCTTGAATGTGGTTTTGAGCACCTTGGTGCAGTTTTTAGAATGGTGTCACTTTTGGGTATTTTCAGCCATATAGACCCCTCAAACTGACTTCAAATGTGAGGTGGTCCCTAAAAAAATGGTTTTGTAAATTTCGTTGTAAAAATGAGAAATCGCTGGTCAAATTTTAACCCTTATAACTTCCTAACAAAAAAAATTGTTTCCAAAATTGTTCTGATGTAAAGTAGACATGTGGGAAATGTTATTTATTAACTATTTTGTGTCACATAACTCTCTCGTTTAACAGAATAAAAATACAAAATTTGAAAATTGCAAAATTTTCGCCAAATTTCCATTTTTCACAAATAAACGGAATAATTTTCTACCTAAATTTACCACTAACATGAAGCCCAATGTGTTGCGAAAAAACAGTCTCAGAACCGCTAGGATTTGTTGAAGCGTTCCCGAGTTATTACCTCATAAAGGGACACTGGTCAGAATTGCAAAAAGCGGCAAGGTCATTAACCCCTTCCCGACCCATGACGCCACGTAGGCGTCATGAAAGTCGGTGCCAATCCGACCCATGACGCCTATGTGGCGTCATGGAAAGATCGCGTCCCTGTAGATCGGGTGAAAGGGTTAACTCCCATTTCACCCGATCTGCAGGGACAGGGGGAGTGGTAGTTTAGCCCAGGGGGGGTGGCTTCACCCCCTCGTGGCTACGATCGCTCTGATTGGCTGTTGAAAGTGAAACTGCCAATCAGAGCGATTTGTAATATTTCACCTATTATAACTGGTGAAATATTACAATCCAGCCATGGCCGATGCTGAAATATCATCGGCCATGGCTGGAAATACTAATGTGCCCCCACCCCACCGATCGCCCCCCCAGCCCCCCGATCTGGCCGGTACACTGCTCCGGCTCCCCTCCGTCCAGTGCTCCGCTCCCCCTCCCCCTCCCCCCCCCCCCGTGCTCTTGTCCGCTCCCCCCGTGCTCCAATCACCCCCCCGTGCTCCAATCACCCCCCCTGCACTCCGATCCACCACCCCCCCCCGGTGCTCCTTTCCACCCAAACCCCCACCCCACCCCCCGTGCTCCATTCCACCCCCCACCCCCCGTGCTCCATTCCAGCCCCCCCGTGCTCCGTTCCACGCCCCCGTGCTCCGATTCCCCCCCCCCCCCCCTGCGTTCCGATTCCCCCCCCCCCCCCCCCGTGCTCCGATCCCCCCAACCCCCCCCCCCCCCCCCCCCCCCCCCGGTGGTCCCCCCACCCCATCATACTTACCGATCCAGCCGGGGTCTGTCCGTCTTCTCCCTGGGCGCCGCCATCTTCCAAAATGGCGGGCGCACTGCGCCGGCAGATTCATTCCAAAGTGCATTTTGATCACTGAGATAGATTATATCTCAGTGATCAAAATAAAAAAAATAATAAATGACCCCCCCCCCCCCCCCCCCTTGTCACCCCCATAGGTAGGGACAATAAAAAAAAATAAAGAAATTTTTTTTTTTCCACTAATGTTAGAATAGGGGTAGGGTTAGGGTTTCGGTATGTGCACACGTATTCTGGTCCTCTGCGGATTTTTTCCGCTGCGGATTTGATAAATCCGCAGTGCTAAACCGCTGCGGATTTATGGCGGATTTACCGTGTTTTTTTCTGCGCATTTCACTGCGATTTTCTATTGGAGCAGTTGTAAAACCGCTGCGGAATCCGCACAAAGAAGTGACATGCTGCGGAATGTAAACCGCTGCGTTTCCGTGCAGTTTTTCCGCAGCATGTGTACAGCGATTATTGTTTCCCGTAGGTTTACATTGAACTGTAAACTCATGGGAAACTGCTGCGGATCCGCAGCGTTTTCCGCAGCGTGTGCACATACCTTTAGAATTAGGCCATGTGCACACTGTGCGGATTTGGCTGCGGATTGGCCCCTGCGGATTCGCAGCAGTGTTCCATCAGGTTTACAGTACCATGTAAACATATGAAAAACCAAATCCGCTGTGCCCATGGTGCGGACAATACTGCGCGGAAACGCTGCGTTGTATTTTCCGCAGCATGTCAATTCTTTGTGCGGATTCCACAGCGTTTTACACCTGTTCCTCAATAGGAATCCGCAGGTGAAATCCGCACAAAAAACACTGGAAATCCGCAGGTAAAACGCAGTGCCTTTTACCCGCGGATTTTTCAAAAATGGTGCGGAAATATCTCACACGAATCCGCAACGTGGGCACATAGCCTTAGGGTTAGGGTTGGAATTAGGGTTGTGGTTAGGGTTGTGATTAGGGTTATGGCTACAGTTGGGATTAGGGTTAGGGGTGTGTTGGGGTTAGTGTTGGAGGTAGAATTGAGGGGTTACCACTGTTTAGGCACATCAGGGGTCTCCAAACGCAACATGGCGCCACCATTGATTCCAGCCAATCTCGTATTCAAAAAGTCAAATGGTGCTCCCTCACTTCCGAGCCCTGACGTGTGCCCAAACAGTGGTTTACCCCCACATATGGGGTACCAGCATACTCAGGACAAACTGCGCAACAATTACTGGGGTCCAATTTCTCCTGTTACCCTTGTGAATCTAAAAAAATGCTTGCTAAAACATAATTTTTGAGGAAAGAAAAATGATTTTTTATTTTCACGGCTCTGCGTTGTAAACGTCTGTGAAGCACTTGGGGGTTCAAAGTGCTCACCACATATCTATATAAGTTCCTTGGGGGGTCTAGTTTCTAAAATGGTGTCACTTGTGGGGGTTTCTACTGTTTAGGCACACCAGGGGCTCTGCAAACGCAACGTGACGCCCGCAGACCATTCCATCAAAGTCTGCATTTCAAAAGTCACTACTTCACTTCCGAGCCCCGGCATGTGCCCAAACAGTGATTTACCCCCACATATGGGGTATCAGCGTACTCAGGAGAAACTGGACAACAACTTTTGGGGTCAAATTTCTCCTGTTACCCTTGGGAAAAAAAAAAATTGCAGGCTAAAAGATCATTTTTGAGAATAATTTTTATTTTTTATTTTCATGGCTCTGCGTTATAAACTTCTGTGAAGCACTTGGGGGTTCAAAGTCCTCACCACACATCTAGATTAGTTCCTTTGGGGGTCTAGTTTCCAAAATGGTGTCATTTCTGGGGGATCTCCAATGTTTAGGCACACAGGGCCTCTCCAAACGTGACATGGTGTCCGCTAATGATTGGAGCTAATTTTCCATTTAAAAAGCCAAATGGCGTGCCTTCCCTTCCGAGCCCTGCCGTGCGCCCAAACAGTGGTTTACCCCCACATATGGGGTATCAGCGTACTCAGGACAAACTGGACAACAATATTTGGGGTCCAATTTCTCCTATTATCCTTGGCAAAATAGGAAATTCCAGGCTAAAAAATCATTTTTGAGGAAAGAAAAATTATTTTTTATTTTCATGGCTCTGCGTTATAAACTTCTGTGAAGCACCTGGGCGTTTAAAGTGCTCAATATGCATCTAGATAAGTTCCTTGGGGGGTCTAGTTTCCAAAATGGGGTCACTTGTGGGGGAGCTCCAATGTTTAGGCACACAGGGGCTCTCCAAACGCGACATGGTGTCCGCTAACAATTGGAGCTAATTTTCCATTCAAAAAGTCAAATGGCGCGCCTTCCCTTCCGAGCCCTGCCGAGTGCCCAAACAGTGGTTTACCCCCACATGAGGTATCGACGTACTCGGGAGAAATTGCCCAACAAACTTTATGATCCATTTTATCCTACTGCCCATGTGAAAATGAAAAAATTGAGGCGAAAAGATTTTTTTTTGTGAAAAAGTACTTTTTCATTTTTACAGATCAATTTGTGAAGCACCTGAGGGTTTAAAGTGCTCACTAGGCACCTAAATAAGTTCCTTGGGGGGTCTAGTTTCCAAAATGGGGTCACTTGTGGGGGAGCGCCAATGTTTAGGCACACAGGAGCTATCCAAGCGCGACATGGTGTCCGCTAACGATGGAAATAATTTTTCATTCAAAAAGTCAACTGGCGCTCCTTCCCTTCCGAGCCTTACCATGTGCCCAAACAGTGGTTTACCCCCACATGTGAGGTATTGGTGTACTCAGGAGAAATTGCCCAACACATTTTAGGATCCATTTTATCCTGTTGCCCATGTGAAAATGAAAAAATTGAGGCTAAAAGAATTTTTTTGTGAAAAAAAGTACTTTTTCATTTTTACGGATCAATTTGTGAAGCACCTGGGGGTTCAAAGTGCTCACTATGCATCTAGATAAGTTCCTTGGGGCGTCTAGTTTCCAAAATGGGGTCACTTGTGGGGGAGCTCCAATTTTTAGGCACACGGGGGCTCTCCAAACGTGACATGGTGTCCGCTAAAGAGTGGAGCCAATTTTTAATTCAAAAAGTCAAATGGCGCTCCTTCCCTTCCAAGCCCTGCCGTGCGCCCAAACAGTGGTTTACCCCCACATATGAGGTATCAGCGTACTCAGGACAAATTGGACAACAACTTTCGTGGTTCAGTTTCTCCTTTTACCATTGGGAAAATAAAAAAATTGTTGCTAAAAGATAATTTTTGTGACTAAAAAGTTAAATGTTCATTTTTTCCTTCCATGTTGCTTCTGCTGCTGTGAAGCACCTGAAGGGTTAATAAACTTCTTGAATGTGGTTTTGTGCACCTTGAGGGGTGCAGTTTTTAGAATGGTGTCACTTTTGGGTATTTTCAGCCATATAGACCCCTCAAACTGACTTCAAATGTGAGGTGGTCCCTAAAAAAAATGGTTTTGTAAATTTCGTTGTAAAAATGACAAATCGCTGGTCAAATTTTAACCCTTATAACTTCCTAACAAAAAAAAATTTGTTTCCAAAATTGTGCTGATGTAAAGTAAACATGTGGGAAATGTTATTTATTAACTATTTTGTGTCGCATATCTCTCTGGTTTAACAGAATAAAAATTCAAAATGTGAA
The DNA here is from genome assembly GCF_032444005.1 of Ranitomeya imitator. Lineage (NCBI taxonomy): Eukaryota > Metazoa > Chordata > Amphibia > Anura > Dendrobatidae > Ranitomeya > Ranitomeya imitator. The sequence continues at coordinate 528,685,706 of NC_091287.1, forward strand.
AATTGCGAAATTTTCAAAATTTTCGCCAAATTTCCGTTTTTATCACAAACGCAGAATTTATTGACCTAAATTTACCACTAACATGAAGCCCAATATGTCACGAAAAAACAGTCTCAGAACCGCTAGGATCCGTTGAAGCGTTCCTGAGTTATTACCTCATAAAGGGACACTGGTCAGAATTGCAAAAAACGGCAAGGTCTTTAAGGTCAAAATAGGCTGGGTCATGAAGGGGTTAAGGTCAAAATAGGCTGGGTCATGAAGGGGTTAAAAAGAATGACCATTTGAAACCAAATAAATTAACAATATATATTGTGTAACTATTTTTATTTTTTTTTTTATATCCCTTGCTTCAAATTTCGTAAGGTGATACTAAACCTGCACTAAAAATACTCAGCATGTGAATTCACCTTAAAGCAGGAGAATAACGTTTGTCTATTAATTCACTTTTAGAGTTCTTTTCCTAACAAAAAAGATGACGGAGGCGGCCATGCACTGCGTTCACTGAGCAAGAAAAAACCTGAAAATGGACATAACCTTTCAGATTCAAGCCTCGACAAAACTAATGAATCACCGACCATGGGTAACACAGAAGAGAAAAGGTTTTCTAGGTACGTCCACCTGACACTGATGGGTCTTCTGTTTTGTCTATAATTGTTATTGGAGCACATTTGTAAACTGTGTAAATATTTTTCTATATTACAGCATGCATTGCTTTTTGCTAGCAAATGTAGCTGTGTGTAACTGTTAAGCCATAGCATTATCATTGAAAACTTTGTTCTTTTAGGAGATTGGCCAGATTGCAAGCAGACACAACCCCAAATGGCGAAGACGGTACGTAGGGGGAGAGGTTTATTAACAGTGGTCTTCCAATTTTAAATGCATTGTAATGCAATGTGATAACTGTATTTAGAGCTGGGGATTTTGGTATACTGGACCCATCTTGAGCAATTCTAGAGACTGAAATTGAAATCTACGCTCGCAGTGTATGAGCCAATACAGACTTGTTCTAATAATTGTTGTATATAGTAAATTAAGTGGTGCAAATGTCACACCTTAGTCTTGAGTCTTTTATTTTCTGTTACTTTTCAATATATCTGGTTACCTTAGGAAAAAAAATGTCTACAAAAGTTGTAACCACACGAGTAGATTACTACAACGCTTAGGCTACAGTGGGGCAAAAAAGTATTTAGTCAGTCAGCAATAGTGCAAGTTCCACCACTTAAAAAGATGAGAGGCGTCTGTAATTTACATCATAGGTAGACCTCAACTATGGGAGACAAACTGAGAAAAAAAAAATCCAGAAAATCACATTGTCTGTTTTTTTATCATTTTTTTTGCATATTATGGTGGAAAATAAGTATTTGGTCAGAAACAAACAATCAAGATTTCTGGCTCTCACAGACCTGTAACTTCTTCTTTAAGAGTCTCCTCTTTCCTCCACTCATTACCTGTAGTAATGGCACCTGTTTAAACTTGTTATCAGTATAAAAAGACACCTGTGCACACCCTCAAACAGTCTGACTCAAAACTCCACTATGGTGAAGACCAAAGAGCTGTCAAAGGACACCAGAAACAAAATTGTAGCCCTGCACCAGGCTGGGAAGACTGAATCTGCAATAGCCAACCAGCTTGGAGTGAAGAAATCAACAGTGGGAGCAATAATTAGAAAATGGAAGACATACAAGACCACTGATAATCTCCCTCGATCTGGGGCTCCACGCAAAATCCCACCCCGTGGGGTCAGAATGATCACAAGAACGGTAAGCAAAAATCCCAGAACCACGTGGGGGGACCTAGTGAATGAACTGCAGAGAGCTGGGACCAATGTAACAAGGCCTACCATAAGTAACACACTACGCCACCATGGACTCAGATCCTGCAGTGCCAGACGTGTCCCACTGCTTAAGCCAGTACATGTCCGGGCCCGTCTGAAGTTTGCTAGAGAGCATTTGGATGATCCAGAGGAGTTTTGGGAGAATGTCCTATGGTCTGATGAAACCAAACTGGAACTGTTTGGTAGAAACACAACTTGTCGTGTTTGGAGGAAAAAGAATACTGAGTTGCATCCATCAAACACCATACCTACTGTAAAGCATGGTGGTGGAAACATCATGCTTTGGGGCTGTTTCTCTGCAAAGGGGCCAGGACGACTGATCCGGGTACATGAAAGAATGAATGGGGCCATGTATCGTGAGATTTTGAGTGCAAACCTCCTTCCATCAGCAACGGCATTGAAGATGAAACGTGGCTGGGTCTTTCAACATGACAATGATCCAAAGCACACCGCCAGGGCAACGAAGGAGTGGCTTCGTAAGAAGCATTTCAAGGTCCTGGAGTGGCCTAGCCAGTCTCCAGATCTCAACCCTATAGAAAACCTTTGGAGGGAGTTGAAAGTCCGTGTTGCCAAGCGAAAAGCCAAAAACATCACTGCTCTAGAGGAGATCTGCATGGAGGAATGGGCCAACATACCAACAACAGTGTGTGGCAACCTTGTGAAGACTTACAGAAAACGTTTGACCTCTGTCATTGCCAACAAAGGATATATTACAAAGTATTGAGATGAAATTTTGTTTCTGACCAAATACTTATTTTCCACCATAATATGCAAATAAAATGTTAAAAAAACAGACAATGTGACTTTCTGGATTTTTTTTTCTCAGTTTGTCTCCCATAGTTGAGGTCTACCTATGATGTAAATTACAGACGCCTCTCATCTTTTTAAGTGGTGGAACTTGCACTATTGCTGACTGACTAAATACTTTTTTGCCCCACTGTATGTGCACACGTTCAGGATTTATTGCAGAAATTTCCTGAGAAAAACCTGAAATTTTCTGCAAGTAATCTGCGTGATTTTTCCAGACATTTCCCAATGCATTATATAGTGGGAAATCCGCAAAATTAATGAACATGCTGTGGTTTTTACCGTGATGCGTTTTTTTTTTTTTTTTTTTTTTCGCGGAAAAAAAAAAACGCATCATGTGCACAAAAATTGCGGAATTCATTCTAAATGATAGGATGCATAATGTATGAAGTGAAGTGTGCAATCCTCCAATGTGCCTGAAATCGGCTGGGTAAGGAGTTGGGCAAGCTGGAAAAGCCCCCAAGGCAAATGTTAGGATTTGTTTGTGATGTCTGTAAGTAGCTTTGTGGCAGTGTGCTTTGTGGTAGTGTGGTGCCACCTGCAGGTCATTTGTCCTTACTGCAGGTTTATGAAAATTGATGTTTAAACTGTATTTTGTGATCACATCGTGGATGTGTGGTTTGTTTGGCTATTTTCTTGCTAAAGGGGGTAAGTTTACCTTTCAAATGGTATATCATTTTTGTGTGTGAGTGCAGTAGGAACGGAGATAGAAAGTAATCACCGAAAAAGTGTTTTGAAATAATATAGGATGATTTCCATTCTCGTTTACACCACGTGGATGGCCAGGTTGGTGTACGTTGTTTACTTCTGGAAGAGATGGCACCAGGATACACTATGGGAAGAAAAGCTGCCTTTTTGGGAAGCCTTGGGTTATGCGGATAGGACACCTTTCTAAACAATTGTACAGATTGAGTGTCCATCCTTTATGACAGTATTCCTTAATGGCGATTCCCTCTGTTGGATCGTTCCGTTCACGTACTGTACAAATCTCTCGGGTATGATGAAGGAACAGAACAGGGATCAAGGTAGTGACCTCTAAATTCTCCAGCTCTCAATCCGATCATCTGTTGGATGTTTTGAAAAAAAAAAACCAAATCTGATTAATGGAGACTGCATCTCACCGTCCACCTTCAATGATCTTGTGAGTTTAAAGCTCCATGAATCTGCTTTTTCGTACTATTAAGCTGCTCTTAGTAATGTGGCTGATGTACTTGTTTCTGCAAGGTTCTCAAGACTGGGGTCTCTCCTGTTCAATAGAAAAAGGAGTCCTCGTGTTACCTCCGTATTACAAGAATTATGCACTCTGAAGCCTATTGTTTGTATTTCAGGGAAGAATGTTAAAACTTTTTTTTTTTTTTTTTTACCCCATGCAAATCAGATCATCTCCAAAGTGAAGAGAACAGTCAATCGAGAGCCAGAAGTGCGGAGAAAGAAAATGCTCATGAAGTGAATGGAGATGTTGAGGTTCGCCGCAGTGGCAGGATCAGGAGAAGCAAATACTCCACCACAAACCAGTCTGTGCTTTTTGACAAGCTTATAACAAAGTACGTATAAATACCTAACAGTTTGTGCCCACGGAGTCTGAGATGCCCGTGGAGCCATGAGTAAAAAGTCAACTGTTTTCCTTAAGCATCTTCGTCTGTGCCTTTTTACTCTATAATTTCAAGTAATAAGACATGATCTCTTTCAGTACCGCCGAAGCCGTTCTACAAAAAATGGACGACATGAAAAAAATGCGTCGACGCCGAATGCGTGAGCTTGAGGACTTGGGAGTTTTCAATGACACCGAAGAAGTAAATATTTCTTAGTTTTTCTTTCTAAAAAAAAGTCAACATTATTATTATTATTATTATTATTATACATTTTTATAGCGCCATTTATTCCATGGCGCTTTACATGTGAATACGGGGCAAATATAGACAAATACATTAAACATTCAGATGTATGTTTTTTCACATAGGTGAAAAAAAGTGATTCTCACCTTTCCAAATTAGGTGATTCCAAAGAAACCTCTTAGAACCAGGTTTATGCTATCTAACTGTAAAGTATCGACAGGGATCATGTCCCTTCCTGTAGCGGTCATCAAATCGCACCTCATCAGCCACAGTAGGAGTTCAGCTCTGGAGTCATGTCTGTTACATGCCAACAAGAAGTCTGGCTGCTCATGAATACCTGAACTCACTGCGGCTGATAATATCATGTGTTATGAGAAGTGCAGCAAAGACATAGTATGTAATAAACTGATGAAACCATGGTCTGTCACTGCTTTATACTGCCTGATGACAGATTCCCTTAAGGGCACGTTCATAGATAAAACAAAAGATAGGGTTAGATGTTTGCCAATAGTCAATAGGAAAATATGAAAGGAATATTCTTAAGATGTCTCCTGAACAGCTCAGCGATATAAGGTCTCTCCTTGGTTTCTGGCCGCGTGGGTTCCCCTTCAGTGATGGTTTTGGTGAGTAACACAGTTTTAGTATTGAAGTAACTATAAAGCGCAGCACAAGTTCTCTAACGTTCAGCCATCATAAGTTTATTGTGTATTTACACAGAGATAATAAAAGGGCATCTGAACAATCACACTGCTAGGATGGCAAGAGCCAAGATTAGGAGAAACACACCGAAAGCTACATGTGGGCAAGGGTGATTTTGCAAGATTTATAACAGCAACTTGTCAGGAGCTGAGGGGGAGGGTAGTAACTAACTACTGTATAGAAATCAATTGGCTGGAGAGGGGTAGCTGGTATGTTGAGTTAACCCCTCTCCTGGTATGTAACAACTGCGCACTCTAGGCAGAAAGGTGTGGCCTGAGCTCCTTGGAAACCAGCTGTACACTATGTAAGATGAAAGCCCTTTATTGCAAGAGAATGACGGCAGATAGGAAAAAAAAAGTAAATTTCAAACTTTCATGCTGTCTAATGAACCTGATGATTCTCTTTTGAAATGGAAAAATATTTTTACGCAAAATGATTACATTTAGTCTGATCCAAGGTTTTTATCCCAGTAATATTGGCTAAATCTGACCATAGGTGATGATTTCTCTGCCTTCCCTTCAGCTGCACATGTTTTCTCCCCTCTCCACTGGGAATCTGTAAAATTTCCTCCCTGCTGCCGCCTGTAACACTGACATGGCAGTGGGAGAGCAGAGAAACCTCAGCAGCAGGATCTTTGATGGATTTGTATCCGTTTTGCAGATCTCTCATAAAGGACTTGCAGACAGTGCACTGCAATTGGACTATTTAGAAAGTTGCTAAACTTTGCATATAGGAAGCGAATAAATAATAAAAAAAATAATGCTTCCAATACAATTTATAAGACCGCTGAGATGGGTATTAAGATGCTGTTTTGCTTGTGTTTCAGGAAAATATTGACATGTATTCTCGTGTGAAGCAGAAGCGCCAAGAGCCAGAGCTCGATGAAGAAACCACAGACAATCAGGAAGAAAGTGGAGGTAACGGAGCCCACTAAGGCTAGGTTCACACTAGCGTTGCGCCGCCCTGCGTCGGCGACGCAACGCGCGACGCACGTAAAAACGCGCGCAAAAACGCGCGCGTTTTGCGACGCGTGCGTCGTTTTTGACGAAAATCGGACGCACTGAAAATGCTACAATGTAGCGTTTTCTTGCGTCCGACGCTAGCGTCGGAAACGACGCACGTGGCAAAAACGCCACCAAAAACAACGCACGCGTCCCCTATGTTAAACATAGGGGCGCGTCGCCGCTGCGTCGCCGGCGCAACAGCGACGCACATTGGCGGAACGCCAGTGTGAACGTAGCCTTAGTGTAGAACTTTTGACGTCCCCACTGTCTGTAGACATACGCAGGTTCTGTGCTCTCATTATTAGGAAATTCTAGCTGTGCTTTTCCGAAAACCTTTTTTCTTCATGGCTTTCGAAACCTGAATGAAGCGGTTTTAAACAAAAAAAAAAAGTTATAAAAGACAGAACAGTAAGTCGTGACCTTTTTTTTTTTTTTTTTTTTTTTTTTTTTTTTTTTTAAATTTATTTATTTTTTTAGTTTTTTTTCAGGCAGAATCCATCTAGAAGAGGTGTGCACATGCCCTAAAGGGGTTCTCCCCTTTTTAAAAGAAAAAAAAACACCCTGCATTTTTTTTTAAATACTTATAAATGAACAGAGGAGATACCATATTTTGCAGATTATAAGACGCACCCCAAATTTTGAGAAAAATAGGGAAAATATTTTTTCTTTTAAATTAAAATATTGGTGCTTCTTATAATCCATGTGTCTTCTTACTGCTTACCAGGGGTGGTGGCTGCGGTGAAGCGGGGTCCCAGGGTCGCTCCTGGAGGAGGCAAGAGTGGAGCATTGCTGCAGGCTGGGATGAGGGGGTGTTTCGATGTGCAGCGCTGCGGGTGTTCGGTGGTGCTCGGGCTCTGCCAACCTTTAGTGAAAGCCCAGAGCCCCCGCACTTGCATGGTTTGGTATGCAGTGGACTTCTCGAAAATGGCTGCCGGGGGTGGCGCATGTGCTGATGGAGATCTCGGCACCAAGATCTCAGGAGATGAGAGCTCAGTATATGTCCGCATTATAAGACGCACCCTTATTTTTTCCCCCAAATTTCTGAAAAATATGGTACCTTTCCATCCCGGGTCCAGTGTCTGCTCTCTGCCCCTATCTATGTTTTGAGCTCAGTGATTGGCAACAGCGTTAAGTGCTGTTATCATGATATCACTGCTGCAGCCAAAACACCGGCTGAGACTGGTGCTGGACCCGGAGATGGTGAATACCTACACTGGTAGTTTACCGGTATAAGAGCATTTGAGAGCAATAATGCTGTGCCATGTGCGGTTCTAATAGCAGGTGGAAATTTTGTCACTGTCCATGAGACAGGTGTTTTGCTTAAAGAAAATGGGAAAAAAAACATTAGTTTACTGTGGAAGAGACTGGACCATGTTTCTTTCTATATATGAAAGAAAAAAATTGTGCAGTTTTTTCACATGATGTCATTGATGAATAAAAATCTAACTTGTTAGATTCCTCGGAAGAAGGCGAAGACAATGAGGACGAAGAGGAGGAGGATGATGAGGATGAAGACGAAGATGGTGAAGAAGACAATCAAAAACGTTATGAGCTAAGACAAAGAAAAACCGTAGTTCCTTATCAAGTGCCCTTACAAGGTAATGCTGACAGCCGCCTAGGGCGTATTCATTCCTCTCCAGTCCATATAGTGTTCATTTTTAACACCCTATATAGCAATATTGGACTCTGTGCGGCCGGTGTTCTTAAACCTATCTCCCGCCAACCATAACTTTATGGACCTTATTTTCTGTGCTTGGCACAATCTTGGGCCTTCAACAAACTGTTCCAACACGGTTGAAAGTATACTGTTGTGGACAATGTCTTGTATGTTGCTCTGATACTTACCAAAGCAAGATTCGTCTGTCACTACACAAAAGTTTTCCACTCTTTCGGAGTCCAGTGGTGGCAGCTTTACACCACTCCATCCGATGCTTGGTGTTGTGCTTGGCGACGTACGGCTGCATGCAGCTGCTCAGCCATGAAGTTCCCGGACAGGGTGCAGTGTTTGTGCTGATTCCAAAGGAGGTCTGAACGTTGCAGTTATGGAGTCAGCAGAGTGTTGGTGACTTTTCTGCCTTTTGTACCTCAGCACTCGGTCCCCCACTCTAACACTACAGGGTCTCCACTTCATGGCTGAGTTGCTGCGGTTCCTTCCACTTCTCAATAATATCACTCACAGGTGATGGTGGAAGATTTAGGAGGAAGAATTGTAATGAATGGACTTGTTACCCCAGTGGCTCCTATTACAGGCCAGCGCTGATATCGGTGAGCTCTGCATCACCAGCTGTTCTGATACATATTGGTAAATGCAGACGGCATGGCGCGGGGGGTTGATGGACTGAATGTAAAACCTGAATTCAATGAATAAAACATGTCCGAATACTTTTCTCCATATAGTGTGTGCAAAGAAAAAGTGTAGTTTTATGCACCCCTATAGCCATTTCCTTGTAACTTTCATCCTTTGTCATTATCTTAAGTAAAGTATTAGTCTAAGTAAGTTGGTACATCGCAGCTTAAATGTTACATTTCGGGAATATGTTGGAGACCTTTTTGCTTATGACTGCACAGGAACACATTTTCCAGGAGTACAAATTGTTTTTGTAAGTGTCATTCAGGTTCTTTAAGTAGGATGTTTTGACCGCCTCTGTAAATAACATGGCCCTCCATCACAAATCATGTAGCCTAGCATTTATATTGCAGAAGTGCTTTGGCCAAATGCTTTGCCGTACAGTAAACTTGCTGCCATGAATGTGGGCAGCCTGTTTCTATCTGTAGAGTCATGAGAGCATCACCCAGTGCATTTATAAGTTTTCTTGACCTGTAAAATGTTTTTTGTTTTTTTTTTCAAGCAGAACCCAGACATTATAAGAAGCGTGATATGTTTTACGCTACCTCGCCATCACCTGTCAGGAGGCGCTCATACCGCTTTGGATCTGCAGGCCCAAGAAGTCCTTATTGCAAGAGGCGACTCAACAGGTTAGGAAGCAAAACCATGCTTTTCTCATATGACTATCTACTCATCCACCATACCTCTGCTTTGGATTGAGAGTCTTGTTCTTGTTTTTCCTATTACTTTTCATAACATTTCCAAATGTACGATAATTGAAATACTTTGATGTTTTAGGAGGAGACATGCTATACACAGCAGCGACTCCACTTCTTCCTCGTCGTCGGATGATGAACAGCACTTCGCGAAGCGTATGAACCGGAGCCGCAACAAGGCCATCAGCAGGTACGAGGTTTCCTGATTGAACCTATTAGATTAGCAGTACTACATTGTGCGGACTGATCAGTATGTGTACCTTTCTGGTTATATTGTTAGATGACTTTTTTTTTTCTTCTTAAAGGTGTCTTCCAATGAATTTCTTGAGAGATGATTTGAAGGGAATACAAAAAGATCGATTGAAAATTGGGGCTAGCCTTGCTGATGTTGATCCAATGCAACTTGACACATCTGTAAGTTGAGAACTCATCATTTCTTGGTAGATTTTCACTGATTTATTTTTTGCACATTCAAGTTTTATGCTGTTCAAATTAAAAAAAAATCTTATTCCTTTACGTATTTTTTTAATAGGTGCGTTTCAGTAGTGTTGGTGGCCTTTCAAGACATATAGCCTCTCTGAAAGAGATGGTGGTTTTCCCATTGCTCTATCCAGAAATCTTTGAAAAATTTAAAATCCAACCTCCACGGTACGTAAAGTTGGGTCTCGATGGAATTTTAATGTTTTGTTCCACTCTGTACTCAACACTACCAAGTTGCATGATGACATATTTTAGTGGCTACCTTTTAGTTAATAAAATTGCACTAAGCTTCGGTTTGCTATCCCCATTCATTTTCGCACTCTGATAAGTTTAAGATTTTTCTCCGGTGAGCGTCTCACAGTAATATAGGCTGGATATGAGGTCTGTGTGTAAATGGGGTGCTGCTGTCTTCATTGACTCATTTATCAGTACAGCTTCTATCCTGCACCCTTTCCCTCTTCATATGATATTCCTCCAGTTCTGTAGACTGTTTTCTCTGCCCTCTGAGACTGTAATTACTTTCCTCCTCCCCATGCAGTGAAGATCTATTTAATGCCCCCCTCCCTTCTGCTTTCTCCAACACTGTGAGATTGGAGATAAGAGCAGAGAAACCTAGTCAGAGTGCTGACTTGATTTATAACATTTTTGCAAAATCTCTCCGATACAAAACAGAATAGAAAAACATGTTAATGAAAACCGTATACAAAGTTGATTAACTTTACATTCAAAAAGCAAATTAACAATTATGCAAAGATATATGTAAACTGCATTTACAACTTGTGCCTTATTCCGAATTCTGTTATTCCAGGGGGTGTTTGTTCTATGGTCCTCCTGGTACTGGCAAGACCTTGGTTGCTCGTGCTTTGGCCAATGAATGCAGTGTGGGTGACAGAAGAGTCGCCTTCTTCATGAGGAAAGGTGCAGATTGCTTGAGCAAGTGGGTCGGAGAGTCTGAGCGCCAGCTGCGATTATTATTTGATCAGGTAAATTATGGTTTGGGTATTTGGCCTGAGATAACAATCTTACAAGTAATAATAATTGTATACGTCCATAGGAAACGATTTTCATAACGCTTATTATAAACTGATCGTAACGGGCGGTGGCAAATGATTGAGACCCCTGCTGATTAACATGTCCAAGTAGCTTCCTTTCTATCACTAATGTTGTTGATCACCCACCATGTACAATCAAAAGATGCTAAAAGAAAAAAATGCAGCAGATAAAAAGTAATTCTTCCTAATCTCTATTCTATGCACAGGCTTACCAAATGCGTCCTTCCATAATCTTTTTTGACGAGATTGATGGCCTGGCTCCTGTACGGTCAAGCAGGCAAGACCAGATTCACAGGTATGCTAGAAAACAACCCAATTTTACCTTTTACTTTTTTTTTTTTTCTTTTATAATGCTAAAGCTAAAAATTGTAATATTTACTGTATTTATCTGACATACAGTCCAAGAGAGATGGGACTTTTTATTTAGTGCGCCCAATAAGAGTATTTTTGGTGTTTACCATAAAATCCCTTCCTCATAGCCTTCATTGGTGGAGGACGACATAGGAATCAATGGGTGTACACTGCTGCCACCAGGAGGCTACCACTGAAAATTACAACTAAGGAATAGGTCAGCCACGCTCCTGCGGAATTACACCCACCTGCAGACCCTGGACTAAACAAGCTAGTGAGAAAGCAATAGAAGGTATATGACAGTGGAGAACAGTACAGTAGAGCAGAGCAAAGAGTTATAGGCCACAAAGGAAATAAAATATCCCAAAAAGGTGGCTGTTGTGTACCCCAATGAAGGCTACTAGAAAGGGATTTTACATTAAGTACTAAAAATCCTCTTCTCGGTTGTTTGATTGGGGACACAAACGTCACAAGGGTGGGAAACCAGCAATGCCAGAACAAGATTGTAATATGATAAGGCAGATACCTCAGGCCATAACCCTGGTGACTTCCTGTAGTAGCTCCTATCTACTCCCGTCAACCTTTGTGAAGGTAAAAAGGCTGTAAAAGTTCTTGTATGGACGGCTAGGTAGCAGCCTGATGGTGAACTGCCCAGATGGAGCAAGCGGTAACTCCTGGCAGAGGCGCGTTGTTCTTAGCCGGATACAATTCCAGAATAGTAGAGCAGATGTACCAAGTGATAGAAGCCTTACAAGCCCACCATGGTTTTATCCATAAGTAGCGAAGGGAAACCTCTTGAGGTGACCTTAAAGGGCCACTGTCACCCCCCTGCAGCCGTTATAAACTAAAAGAGCCACCATGTGCAGCAGTTAATGCTGCATTCTAACAAGGTGGCTCTTTTAGTTTTGTGTTCAGGTATTACTAAAATAAAGCGTTTTGAAACTTTGCAAAAATACCTGTCTTTGTCCACGGAGGCGGGTCCTCAGCCCCCAGTTTGAAGGGTATTCTGCCGTCACTCACATTTTCAGGGGCTTTTGGCGCCGCCCCCTACGCGCTGTTTCCTTTTCAAATCCGGCGCTGTGTAAATGTTTGTGGGGCAGGCGCAGTAAGCTCTGGCGGTCTGACATCCCAGCCAGGCTTGGAGACTGCTCCAGTGCGGCCACCCACCTCGGTAATCCCTGCCCCGCACTGTTATGCATTGTGCACAGTGCGGGGCTGGGATTCCTGGGCATGCGCACTGCGCTTCTCAGCCTGTCACACAGGTCCCCCGCCTTACAGCGTCTATATACTGTTTCCACACTACTATTACTATTACATACTATTGGGCAGCACGGTGGTGCAGTGGTTAGCACAGCAGCCTTGCAGCGCTGGGGTCCTGGGTTCTAATCCCACCCAGGACAACATCTGCAAAGAGTTTGTATGTTCTCTCCGTGTTTGCGTGGGTTTCCTCCGGGTACTCCGGTTTCCTCCCACATTCCAAAGACAGGGATTCTAGATTGTGAGCCCCATCGGGGACAGTGATGATAATGTGTGCAACCTGTAAAGCGCTGCGGAATATGTTAGCGCTATATAAAAATAAAGATTATTATTATTATTATTATTATTACTGTAATCAGCAGATCGTGCCTCCTCCTTCTCTCACTAGCAGTCGCCGGGAACGAACCAACATTGGCAACTTGCCTGCTAGCTGGTGTGTGTTTTTTCTAGGTGTATTCTTTAGGTGTATGGATATGTGACTAAATTGGTGGCGAAATTTACCCAGCGAGAATGAAAGTTATATACTGATGTGGACATAACTTATACCGCACTGTGGATGCATATTGGTTATTGGGGGGCATTAGACCACACTGCAGCTGAATATACGGCATATGTGCGGCATAATGCTCGCCAATATCTCCGTATATTCAGCTGCAGTGTGGTCTAATGCCCCCCAACAACCAATATGCATCCACAGTGCGGTATAAGTTATGTCCACATCAGTATATAACTTTCATTCTCGCTGGGTAAATTTCGCCACCAATTTAGTATTTAGAATTTAGTAATTCTATCCAGCCTCGCCATATTTCCTGCATCCAAGGGAATTCGCGCAGATTTTGACCATTCTATTGTGTGTGCCGAGGAGGTCCCAAACTGTCCTATTATCAGTACCAGATCATCAGTGTATAGGACGATCCTTTCTTCCTTGTTGCCATACTTAAAGGCCTCTAGTCCAGGATTTTCTAATAAGGCAAGGGCAAACCGTCATGAAGATAACGGACATCCCTGGCTCCGTACCCTTGTGAAGCACAAAACTGCCAGATGTCCCCGTTGGCCTCACTCTGTCGGGGTTTAGTATAGTAGCATTATCCACCTAATAAGGAATAATCTGCGCAAATTAATGGCTATTGATTTTGAGGGGTCAAACCCGCTTGATGGAGGTGAGCTACTGAGACAATTGCCATCCTCGAGCGCACTGCGAGGATTTTGGCCAATATTTTTTACATCCGATGTCAGAAATAAAGTGGGTCTAAAGGAGTCAGGTAGTTTTCTTTATCTTCCTTTGGCAAAACCACTACTATGTTTTCATACATATATTTTTACAATTCCTCTGACAGAAATGTGTTATAAACTGTTTGCAAAAGACAGACTACTTCAATATATTAGTATCTTCTGCTTCAGCCCTGGTCCACAAATGTCTAAAAACCCCTTCCGACTTGAACCTGAGCAATTTGGTTGTCTGAATGGAATCAGGTTGACATCTGGAGCTCTCGATCGAAGACAAATCTGCATAAATACATCCGGGAGAAGAGACTACCTACAGACAGCCCTTCATGCTTAGGGAATCTGCAGTCCAGTAGTCCACTGCAGATATATGGACCCCCTGAGCTTGCTGCAATTTTGTTCTGCCGAGACAAGAATCTGAGATCTCTGCCATTGCTGCACGACATCGCGTTCCGCACTTATAATTGGCGGCAGCATTGTCTAACTAGATTCAGAAGAGTGGACCTCACAGCTGTTCCTGTTGATGGAGAAGAATAGAAGAGTGACCCTGAGCTTCCAGGATGTTGAGGACTACGTGATTCGGTGTTCCTGTACAATAGACCTCGGTAAGTCCGCTCCCTGCATAGAAGACAGGTGTTTTGTCACTATCTGCCAATGACTAGCAAAATGCAGAGCGGTTAAGGCAGAGGGTAGGGAACCACACAAGACCAATCTCCCTGGGAGACAAGAGGGCAAGCTGCGTGGTGTGGAAACCGAGCAAAGGGAGTTCTCAACAGCAGTAGCAATCTGCCCAGGACACTATGCAGAAGCTGGGAAATGGCAACAGGCGCCTTGGGAAGCTACTGTACGTCTGGAGAGCACCGTTTCTAGATAACAATGTCATCCACGAAGGGGATCAGACTCCCTCTTGGCACACGAGGACCATAATTGCTGCTTTGATCTTTGTGAACACTTGGTCTGTAGTGGGGAGCCACGACTGAAAATGATAAAGATGGGCGTCAAAAAAGAACAAATTCTCAGGTTTCCATGGAGGCTACAATAGAACCAGACACCAGTATGAAGCGGTGTAGTTGGGCCGTTCGTTCAACAGCTTCAAGTTCCAAATGGACTCAACAGATGGGCAAGATGAAGCGATTTGACTAAAAAACCAGTAAAGCGCCTCGGCACTGACTGACAGCAGCTCAACGTTAGGGACGGCCTGTGTCTGCCTTCTAGATGACACTAACCACTGGTTTAGTCCATCGTAGTTAGCTGAGGCCATCATTTTAAACTGCCCATATCTCTGGAAATGAGTATGGCAGAATAAAAGAAAAACGCAGGAAAATAGAGTATAAAATAAAAGCAAAGACTAGTCCATTTTTGTCTTGGGGACAGGTTCTCTTTAAAAAACCAAAAGCATCAAGTCTTTATACCCTTAATTTACTTTTATAGCTGAATTATAATATATTAGGTTACAACTATAAATATTTATGGATATTTTACTCTTGCAAACATACAATAAGATGTTTATTTTCTTTTTAACGTCAGCTCCATTGTATCCACGCTGCTGGCTCTAATGGATGGATTGGACAGTCGGGGAGAGATCGTAGTCATAGGAGCCACCAACAGACTTGACTCCATAGATCCAGCCCTTAGGAGACCCGGCCGATTTGACCGAGAATTTCTTTTCAACCTGCCAGACAGAGATGTAAGTGGTTCCCTAAAGGTACACGATGCCAAATCTGACTCTCCTCCCGGCAGGCAATCTACACTGTAAAAATGATAGACTTCCATCCATTGTTTTTTTTTTTTTTTATCTTGCTCCCTTTTGTTTTTCCTATGTTGCTAAATTTAAAAAAAAATGCAACATAGGGAAAAATGATTTTTGATTGAAAAGTGTGATTTACATTAAATTCCATTTGATTTTAACGCTTTCTGTATATTACTAGGCAAGGCTGGAAATTCTCAGAATTCATACCAAAGACTGGAATCCCAAACCATCAGAAATGTTTCTGCAAGAATTGGCGGAGAAATGCGTTGGTAGGATTTTTTATTTTTATTTTTTTTTTTTTAAATTTAGTCCTTATTATGTTGGTATTAAGCATAGCCCCGCATTTGTGGTTTTGGTAATTGATTTCTGCTTTCTCTCCCCCTGAAGGTTATTGTGGTGCCGATATAAAATCCGTGTGTGCTGAAGCAGCGCTGTGTGCTCTCCGCAGGCGATACCCTCAGATTTACACCACATCAGACAAGTTGTTGTTAGATATATCGACTATTAAAATTACTGCCAAAGACTTCATATTAGCCATGCAGAAAATTGTGCCGGCATCACAGAGGGCTGTGGTTTCTCCGGGCCAAGCGTTGTCCTCCATTATTCAGCCTCTGCTGCAGAGCACGCTACACAACATCCTGGTCGCCTTGAGGAAAGTTTTCCCACACGCAGATGAAGGACTCAAGAGCAAAGAATCCGGTGTGTAAACCGTGTTTACGAAGAGAATTTGTTTATTTTGATGACTGTGCCTCAGATAAACATGATTGTAAAATGTCCTGGATTTAATCTTATTTATTGCAGCAACAATAAACGTAAAATCCAGTAAATAATTATTTTCCTGCACCGCTTTGGGAAACATCTGTTCATAATCTCATCCTGTGGATCGTTTAATCTGCAAGTCCTGATGTAAAATTCCTAGTAATTTCGTACTCAGTGAGCAGAAAACCTTAACACAGATTGATAATTACTAATATAACATTTTCAGTAATTTATTTTGGTAGTTATTAGCCTTTTGTCGGATTTTTTTTTTTCTTTGCTAAATGGTTTTCACTTTTTTTTTTTTTTTTTTTTTTATAGCATCCTCAAGCGCCATGCTGGATGAAGACTTGCTGTACAGCGATGATGAGCAGCCCTGCATGTTTGAAAACGGGATTGTTCACAAGTCCCCCAACAACCAAAAAGAAAATCGCCCATTTCTTCACCTCAGTGTGTGAGTATTGTAACTGTAATGGATATTTGGATATAGGTAACTTTTTGTTTATCGCTTCATTGGGGGACACAGATAACTGTGGGGTGTATGCTGCTGTCGCTAGGAGGCAGACACTAGGCAAAAAAGTAAAAGTAGCTCCTCCTTGGCAGTATACACCCACCGACAGGCACAAAGCACCTCAGTTTAAGCTTAGTGTCAGTAGGAGGTAGACTTGGATCTGATCCCAGATCCGCAGTTTTCCTTTTCAGGCCACCTGTTGTGTTTTTATTAACTTTTTTCCTTCATCTTTCGAGTTCTTCTTCGTCTTCAGGTTAACGGGGTGTAATTTCTCACCCTGGTTTCCCACACTTATGCGACCGAGAGAGCAGTGTGTTATCACCCACATCGCCCACTCTTGGAACCGCAAGGCAGGACCTAATCCCTGGTCACCTTCACGGGTGTTCAGCGTGATTCCCGGTGGCCGGTCCTAGCCTTTTCCCCACCCCTCTCCTCGGAGAGGGCTGGGAGGAAGACAGTGGTCACCAGTGGTGGCCTTCCCCCTTCTTGTAAGGGGTTGCAACCATCTTCTGCACCGTCTGGAGACGGTGTGGGAAGGAGGATTATTCATACCAGTGACCTCCATCCACCCGGGGGTCTCATCAGTGAAGAGGACTGGGAACTCGCCTTACAGGTATGTATGATCCCCTCCCAGTAGCTAGACAGGTCCAGCATTGCTAGCCCTTCACATGTGGGACAGGGTGGCGGTAATATAGTAATCATCACGCAGCTGCGGCCATTTTTCCCTGGCCGGCCTCAGACCTGGTGGCCCACACTCCTTCCCTTTTTTCCTGGCCGTGCCTCCTCCCGGTTTTCTCTGACTGCTCTTTTCAGCCCAATAGCAGGGCTTGTCCCCTGCCTCAGCACACGTCTTCTCAGCGCACTTTCTCCCATCACGAAGCTTCCTCTCCCTGCGAGTACAAAACCCCGGCGATTCAGCCAATCAGAGGGTTACTTTCACTTTACCTCACCGGCTGGCATTTCAGTCACGCCTACCGCAGCGCCTCGTGCTTGCTGTGACACAGCACAGCGAATGCTCTATTACAACTTGTGCCTCAGCAGATTGCATCGTCACTGCCTGCTCTCCCTCGGCATCAGATCTCTGCACATCTACCACAGGGGGACAGAGTCACACAGCACTGCTGCTCATCGTTGATATCAGGTAGGCTCTGCCTCTGTCTTTCAGTCCTGTGTCTTCGACCAAATATAACATGGGGCAACCTGGACGTCGACCTGATGGCATCTCGGTTGAACCACAAGGTTCCTCAGTTTGTAACCAGGTCGCGAGATCTGCTAGCCATCGGTTTCAATGCTCTAGTAATCCCATGGTCCCAATTCCAGCTGCCTTCTCTTTCTGCCTCTACCATTGATTCCGAGAGTCGTGAAAAAGATAAAGGCAGAAGGAATTCCCGTAATCCTGGTAGCTCCAGACTGGCTCAGAAGGATCTGGTACACTGAGCTAGTTAACATGCACATGGATGCCTCCTGGAGGCTCCCGGACCGTTCAGATCTTCTCACAAGGCTCCCTCTTACACCAGAGTTCAGACTGAGTTTAACAGCATGGCCGTTGAGGCCGCAGTCCTGAAGAAGGCTCTTTTTTCACATCAGGTCGTTCAGACCATGATCAGAACAAGAAAACCAGCATCCTGGCTTATCTATCACAGATGCTGGAAAGCTTTCTTTCAGTGGAGTGAGGACAACAATTTGGTCCCCATGTCCTTTTCCCTGTCTTCCTTCCTGGGTTTTCTCCAAGCGGGTCTTGACCATAGTTTATCACTCAGTACCTTTTTAAGGGTTAAGTTTCCCATTGTCGATTCTTTTCCAACGAAATCTGGCTTCTTCCCAGGTAAACTGTAGATCCATGGGATCTTAACCTTGTTACTGGTGCACTTCAGCACACTCCTTTTGAGCCCATTCAAGACATTTCATTTTCTCTCCTGTCATGGAAGGTCGCCTTTTGGTTGCCTTTACGTCCATCAGGAGAGTCTCTGAGTTAGTGGCATTATTCTGCCGATCTCCGTTCCTGATTCTGCATCAGGATAAGGTGGTCCTTATACCCGATCTCTCCTTATTATCTAAAGTGGTCTCTTCATTCCACATTAATGAAGAAATTGTCCTTCCTTCTCAGTCCCTCCACAAGCTGGATCTGGTTAGAGCCTTCAGAGTTTACCTTTCAAGAACTGCTCCCTTTCACACTCTGATTCCCTATTTCTCATCTCCAAAGGTCGTCGCAAGGGGCTTCAAAGTCCACTATTGCCTGTTGGATTCGTTAGGTGATACTGGAGGCATAACGCGTTCAGGACAAACAGCCTTCTCTGGGGGTAAAGGTACACTCCACCCGGGCAGTGGGAGCTTCCTGTGCAGTTCGTCACCAGGCCTCGACTTACAGATTTGTAAGGCCATGACCTGGTCGTCTTCGCGAACCGTTTCGAGGTTTTACAGGGTTCATACCCATGCCTAGTCTGATGCAGGCCTAGGGAGGAAGGTGCTGCAGGCAGCAGTCGTGCATCGACTGACCTGAGTCCTCTTTTCTTTGCATTCTTTGTTTCCCACCCTAGGGACTAATTTGGGACATCCCATGGTTACCTGTGTCCCCCAATGAAGCGATAGAAGGATTTTTGGTCCTCACCGTAAAATCTTTCTTGGAGTCTTCATTGGGGGACACAGCACCCTCCCCAACTATTTGTACCTCTATTGGGTCTATGTGCCTTTGTTGTGGGTTTGGTACATAGGTGGAGTTTTGGTTGCTTCTCCTACTGCTTTTATGCTTTTACACTAACTGAGCTGCTTTGTGCCAGTCGATGGGTGTTTACTGCTAAGGAGGAGCCATTTTTGCTTCTTTTTTTTTTTTATGCCTAGTGTCAGCCTCCCAGCGACCGCAGCATACACCCATGGTTACCTGTGTCCCCCAATGAAGGCTCCAAGAAAGAATTTTACGGCGAGTACCAAAAATCTTTCTGCATAATCTAAGGAGTGCAGCTGGATTGGGGGCTAATGGCTCTAGCAATTCTCTTGGCTTCAGAGCTGCACTTACAGGCTCGATTGGAAAAAGCTTGTAAGCACTGCACATAATGCACCACCGATAAGAACTGCAGTGATTGCTGAGGACCCATTCAACAAGCAGTAAACAAAAATCACTTTGTTTTAATAACTAATTTACTTGTTTTTACGAGCGTTTTAAATGTTAACAAACACGAGACCTACTCTATAAATTACATCAATGTATGAGGAATAATTCTGACGTTTTATTGCAGTAATGCAAATCAACAGCCAACATGTTACAGACCCAGGATGCTGCTTTCGGGATGTCCTGGGCTCGGTCAGGGGACGCACTTGGCTCCAGCCGTCATTCACGCTTTGGAGAAGTTCACAGTATACACATTGGACTTGGCCGTTCTTTTCGGTGTCAGTATCGTGTCTCCAGAAGAAAACTGTGCACAGGTAATGACAAGAGTTTTTATGTAGGAAATTGCAAGGATTTTGCCTTTGTAAAGATAGAGATGAAATTTTAAAACCTTAAGCGCTCCATACTTTTTTTTTTTTTTTTTTTCATGACTGAAAGATGCCTGCTAAATGATTGCTGAATCATCTATCTCCCATACACCGAAGCGCTTGCTTTGTTGTGGCTTTGGGGATGTATGTGGGTCTCCCCATTTCAGTGGATAAACAGCAGTGATCGGAGCTAGCTCCTGTTGCTACCGTTAGTTTCAGGAGCTGGCTGTAAAACACAGCAGACACAAGCCCTCTATGGGGCAAGCTTAACCCCAAAGCTCTCATGATATATCCACCCCTGCTAGATGATGTATCAACAGGATTAAGTTGTTTTTTTTTTTCTTTTTGTGTATAACTATTGAGTAAAGCTAGGTTCATACTGCGTTTTAGGTGTCTGTTAGATGGACTACATTACACCGCGGCATAACGTGGTGTAACGCAGTCCGTTAACGCCGCCATTAATTCCTGTGTCGGAAGCATTGCTAGCGCAAACCCACAATGGGCGTGCGCTAGCCATGTGCCGTCATTGAGTGACGGACCATGGGACGCGGGCTGCAGCGTTTCCGGGTCTGTCACTGCTAGTGCAGATGGAGCATATGCTAGCTCTATCTGCGCTAGCGCAATGTCATGTCGGCACTTGCGTTAACAGCAGCCCGTTAACGCATGTGTTAAACGGGCTGCTGTTAATGCAATGTGAACCTAGCCTTAGATCTTTTTTTTCTTCAGTAGGTCATTTTATTGAAATAATGTAAAATTGCACGTATACTTTTCATCCTCCCTTTCTACATAGCTTTTCCGTGAGGCAAAAAGAACCGCCCCGAGCATCCTGTATATTCCACACATTCATCTGTGGTGGGAAACGGTGGGCTACACGCTGAAGGCAACGTTCATCACTTTACTCAAGAACATCCCATCGTTTTCTCCAGTTCTTCTTCTTGCAACTTGTGATGTCAATTATGGCGATCTGCCATCTGAGGTAAATAAAGAAAACTTATAGATGCTTGCCCTCTCCATTAGGCACAATCCAGACCACAATTTCCCATACAGTCTCCTGTGTACACCGAGGGGGTGTATCTGGAAATATACAGTGTACTATCTTTAGATGTTTATGGGATGATATTTATGCCTGAGATTTAGTTAATTTAATTTGTTTGTGTGGTTACAGCAAAAATCTCCATTCAAGATCTTTATTTTTACTCTACATAGCTTCAAGAACTGTTCCTAGATGATTATGGTGAAGTTTTTCACGTTCCCCTACCCAGCCAGAAGCAGAGAAGAGCTTTCTTCGAGGATCTTGTCTTAAATCAAGCTGCCAAACCTCCAACTTCAAAGAAAAAAGCCGGTTAGTAAAATCTGTGGCTTTTTGTATGTAGTCCTTCTTGGTAGGTTATAATCTTGATGTGAATGTGTTTTTCTGATTATTAGTTCTGCAGGCCCTGGAGGTTTTGCCGGTGGCTCCCCCTCCTGAACCACGGGAGCTGACGCCCGAGGAGTTGAAAAAACTGGAGGAACAGGAAGAAGACACTCTTCGTGAGCTGCGACTCTTCCTTAGAGATGTAACCCATAGGTTGGCTATTGATAAACGCTTCAGAGCTTTTACAAAGCCAGTGGACCTAGAAGAGGTAAATGCATTGAAGAATATTGGTGCTTGTTTGGGTGACTGTGCATGGGCCGGAGGATAACCGCTGGCAGAACACCGGTCTCTGAATTCGTTTTGGTTTGGATTTTTTTTCCCATTAAATTCCAGTTTCTAAAGCAATTTTCTATATTCTTTTAACAGGTTCCTGACTACGTGACAGTGATCGCACAACCGATGGACCTTTCCACTATTATAAGCAAAATTGATTTACATAAGTATCGAACCATAAAGGAATATTTAAAGGATGTAGATCTGATATGCAGCAACGCCCTCGAATACAATCCAGACAAGAACCCTGGGGGTAAGCTTTCACTTATGTTCTGGTGTGGGAATGGATCAAGCTTTAAATTCAGTCTCCCCTCCACACCTAAAACACTGGTGGGAGAACACATGTACTATAGACTTTCTTTAGCAAGTACGTATGTTTAATTGAGTCATGGTGATCTTTTATCCCTTTTTAGACCGTTTAATCCGCCACAGAGCCTGCGCTCTAAGAGATGCTACGTATGCAATAATAAAGCAAGAGCTGGATGAAGAATTTGAGAAACTTTGCGACGAAATTCAGGAATCTCGCAAGAAGAGAGGTAATTTTTGCACTATGTAGATAAGTGCAAATTTTTTTTTTTTTTTTCGTGTGCCAGCTTTAAAGGAAACCTGCCACCAGTTTTGGCCGATATGAGATACGGTCATCACCTTTCAGGACTGATGTACAGCATTCTATATTGCTGTATATTGACCCCCAGCCTGACCTGTAATAGAAGAAAGATTTTTTTACTATACTCACCTGCTGGGCAGTCTAATTCAAGGGTGTCCATGTTCTTGGTCCGGCACCTCCCTTCTTACAATCGCTGTCCTCCTTGGTTTGTGTGGGTGATTCATCCCCTACGTTATCTGCACAGTCTCCTCAGCATCGCGCTCTTGCACAGGCATACTTCTCTGCCCTGTTTGATCTTTCCATGTGCCCTGCTGTACTTTGCTCTGCCCTCAACAGGGCAAAGCAGTACTCCTGTGCTGAAGCGTTATGCAGTGGGACACTGAATGACGTAGGGACGTGTCATCTACACGGAGCAAGGAGGATGGTGATTGTAAGAAGATGTGAGGCACCACACCAAGAAGAGCAACACTCTTCAGACCAGACTGTCCCCCAGGTGAGTATAATTTATTACTCTGTTGCCTCATTGGGGGACACAGGACCATGGGTGCTATGCTGCTGTCCACTAGGAGGTGACACTATGCATAATCTGAAAAAGATTAACTGTGGCTCCTCTGCAGTATACACCCCTGGACGGCGTCAGCCTTCTCTAGTTTTTGCTTAGTGTCGCATAGGAGGCACACCTAAAAAAAAATTCACTCCGTTTTTTCCCAACGGGATTACAGATGAAGAAAAGGGGGTCTCCTGCGAGACTCTCGGCATGGCTCCTTCCTCGGCCCCATATTACGGGGTGCCCGGTTGAAGTCGAGATGGCTACTCCCCATTTCACTCCTTCCCCAGTCCCTCGGGTGCTGGTTCGCAGTAGAGACCCACCCTCCTTCCCCAATTCCTTTTTGTTTCTAGGTTGAGGTCGAGGCGAGAATAAAGGCCCCTGAAGGTGACAGCAGCACCCTCCCTAATCCCCCTCTGGGGGCATTAGGTTGAGACGCCTCAGGTAGGGCCTGTACAGGCAGCACTCTACAGCTCCCAGCAATAGGCCAGCACACTGCGCCTGCATCCAGGGACCCCAGCCCAGCTGCGGGCTCCTGTCGGTGCTGGGGGGGGGAGTGCAGGCAGGCATGGCACAATAAAGACAACAGGGCTCCCTGCGTCCCTGTCTCTGCGGCAGCACCAGCTCTACAGTGCCTCAGGGGGACCCCTCAGAGGGCCCCCCTTGCGCTTATAGCCCCACCACTATCCTGCCTTTAAATCCGGGGGAGGGGGGTCCGGTCCAGATCCGAATCCCTTCCCCCAGACTTACGCATCGGCAAGGATCCTCTCTGGGCATCAGGCATGTAATTTAGGCCGTGACTTCGGCCTAGCTGAAGAAGCCGGAATACGCCCACCCCCCCACCCGGATGACAAATATGCCACTCTACAGTGTCATAGAGGGGGCAGATCGACAGAAAGGGCGCGTTTTTTCACAGCTCTGCCACCATTTTTCAGCTCTCCGCCCCTTTCTCCCCCTTCCTCCCCCTTCCTCTTCTCGGCGGCCATTTCTGCTCCAGGACGAGGATTAACCCTGCATCTCCCAGTCAGCAGGACCAGGCCAGCCAGTCTCCGGGGGGCACAGAACTGTGGATCTTCGGCGCTGGACCTAGGGTCAATCTGGTGGGGTAAGATCACAGCTGGGGTTTTTACTCGGCTGTGAATCCATATTCCCTATAAGGCTCCCCTATAGGTTCCTCTGCATAGCTACCCCTGAGGGTCCCCTGCATAGCCAGCCCTTCTGCACTCTGTGCACTATGCTGGGCTCAAGGTCCATGAGAATCAGGCAGGACTGCTATTATGCATTCTGCACAGCCTGCAGGACCGCTCTCCCCAGTGGCAGCACGTACCCGCACTGCCAGGACTGCATCCAGACTACTGTGTCAGAGCCCCAAGAAGCCCTTACCAATGCTTCGGTGTCTAATGCCACGCCGGAATGGGTCACTCAGATGTCGCAATCTATGACGCAGTCTATAGATAACCTCACCTCCACATTGCTTCAGGCTCTGCAGAGTCATGCCTCGGCTATGATCGCTATCCAGCAAAGGGAGGGCTTGACTCAGGGACAGGACGACCCTGACACATCCTCGTCTAGGTCAGGACGCATGCGGACCCATAGGTCAAGTTCATCTGCGTCATCCCATAGCACACGGTCATCCCCTTCTAAGGAGAGACACCGTAGTTCCAGGTCATCTAGACCGTCCCCTTCCAGGGGCAGACAATGCAGATCTCCGCAATCCCCGACCAGAGAAGGCCTCCACCCCAGCTCACCTTCCGAATCCTGTGTATCACTGAGGCATCCCCTGCTGGGTATCTGTGAATCCGACTCAGACAAGGAAACGGAGGGGTCCCGATCCCAGTCCCTCCTAGCAATGCAGCGCTAGTTGAGGACATAATCTCTTCCATCCATCGGGTGCTGGACATTTCTGATCCGCCACCAGAGGCCCCAGAACACAAGATTTCCTTTGAAGGAGCTCTGAAGCCGCCTAAGGTTTTCTCTAACCACCCAGAGTTTAAGGCGATCCTTAAAAAGCAGCTCTCACAGCCTGAGAAAAAAAATTCGCTAATCGCAAATATCTGGAGGCAACGTACCCCTTCCCACGGAAGGACACCAAGGAATGGACAGATCCACCTGAAGTGGACCCCCCAGTCTCTAGGCTAGCAGCACAGTCCCTCCTTTCACTGCCAGATATCTCAGGGACTCAGCAGATCGGCAGGTAGAACGCATGGCTCGTTCAATTTTCAAGGCTGCAGGGGCATCCCTGGCTCCCATGTTCGCTTGAGTTTGGGCTGCCAAGGCCATTTTGGCCTGGGCCAAAAATTTACAAGCTGGCCTCCAAGCATTCGCTCCTGAGTTGTCGGACCAAGCGGTTCAAATAGCAGTTGTAGCAGATTACATGCTTCATGCAGCTCTGGATTCAGCAAGGGGTGTAGCTGGGATAGCATCAAACGCCATCACAATTCGGCATATCCTCTGGCTGCGGGAATGGAAAGCGGACGCAGCCTCAAAGAAGTCCCTCACGCACCTCCTACCTCAGTGGGCGACTCTTCGGGGGAACAGTTGGACACGATGATATCCAACGCCACCGGGGGTAAGAGTTCCTCTCTTCCCCCCCAACTGAAACCTAAACGCACTTACAAGAAGAGTAAGCAAACTCGATTCCGATTCTTTCGGAACTCCTCGGGCTGGTCCGTCTCGCGTCCAGCACAAAATCGTAACCGTTCCCCCACGCAGGGACAACTCGCGTTCGACGCAAAGGTCGGACAAGACCTGGCAGTCAAAAGCAGGCCAGTCTAAGCCCAGAGGAGGAAAATCTCAGACTTTCTCCTCATCATGACTCACGGACTCTGGAAGACACCACATCTGTAGGTGGCCGACTTTTGCTCTTTCATCAAGTCTGGCTGCCTACTACAGAAGACAGGTGGGTCAGGGAACTAGTGTCTTCCGGATACAAGAGAGTTCACCTCCAACCCACCGGACCGATTCTTCCTCTGTCCCCCCAAAACCACCAGCCAAGGCTCGTGCCTTCCACCAAGCGGTCTCCTTGCTTTTTTTCAAGCAAGAGTCATAGCGTTGAAAAACTGCATCCACTGCCCACGTTATGCACAAATTCATTGTCTTTCCCCCATCTCACGCGACCCCCCCCCCCCAATGAACCTATCCATTACAGTAAACGGCTGCCCACTCTCCCCAGTCCCACAAGCTCGCTGTCTCGGGGTAATCCTTGAGACTGATCTCTCCTTCAAACCACATAAGCCCTTTCCACTTCCTTCCGCCTTCAACTCAAAAATATTTTGCGGATCCGTACATTCCTAAACCAAGAATCTGCAAAAACCCTAGTCCATGCCCTCATCTCCCGCCTCGACTACTGTAACCTCCTGCTCTGTGGCCTCCCCTCTAACGCTCTCGCACCCCTCCAATCTATTCTAAACTCTGCTGCCCGACCAATCCACCTGTCACCCCCCCCCACCCCCGCTATTCCCTGGCCTCTCCCCTCTGTCAATCCCTTCACTGGCTCCCCATTACCCAGAGACTCCAGTACAAAACCTGTCTCCTCCATACATCTGTGACCTCGTCTCCTGGTACTTTCCTGCACGCAACCTCCGATCCTTACAAGATCTCCTTCTCTACTCCCCTCTTATCTCCTCTTCCCACAATCGCATACAAGATTTCTCTCGCGCCTCACCCCTACTCTGGAACCCTCTACCACAACATATCAGACTCTCGCCTACCATGGAAACCTTCAAAAAGAACCTGAAGACCTACCTCTTCCGGCAAGCCTACAACCTGCAGTAACCGATTGACCAAACCACTGCACGACCAGCTCTATCCTCACCTACTGTATCCTCACCCATCCCTTGTAGATTGAGCCCTCGCGGGCAGGGTCCTCTCTCCTCCTGTACCAGTTATGACTTGTATTGTTCAAGATTATTGTACCTGTTTTTATGTATACCCCTCCTTGCATGTAAAGCGCCATGGAATAAATGGTGCTATAATAATAAATAGTAATAATAATAGTACCGGTCCCCACGGCCAAGTGCTTCCGAGGGTTCTACTCCAATCTATTCGTAGTTCCCAAGAAAGGAGGCAGCGTACGGCCCATACTGGACCTAAAACAGCTCAACAAATATGTACGGGTCCGTCACTTCCGCATGGAGTCCCTTCGGTCCATTATTGCGTCCATGGAGAAGGGAGAATATCTCGCCTCCATAGACATACAAGACGAATACCTGCATATACCTATTGCACCCGCCCATCAGAGATTTCTCAGGTTCGCAATCGACTAGGACCATTAGCAGTTCGTGTCTCTCCCGTTCGGACTCTCCACGGCTCCCAGAGTGTTCACCGAAGTCATGGCAGCCACGATGGACGTCCTGCACTCCAGAGGCATAGTAGTCGTTCCATACCTGGACGATCTACTCATCAAGGCTCCCACCTTCAAGGACTGCGAGCTCAGCGTCTCAATCACTTTCGACACGGAGTCGCATGGGCTGGTTAGTGAACCTACAAAAGTAATCACCAACACCGAGTCACTCTAACCTTCCTGGGAATGCTATTCAACACCTCCAGGGGTCTAGTGCTCCTTCCCAAGGACAAGGCACCCTCCTCCGCAAACCCCCTCAATCTCTCCAGTTTGCCATGAGTCCTCGGCAGGATGGGGGCAGCAATAGAAGTGGTCCTATTTGCCCAGTTTCACCTCAGGCTTCTCCATCTAACCATCCTCAAGTCCTGGGACAAGAACCCTTTCTCTCTCGACAGGGAGTTCCGGCTAACGTCGTAAACCAGGAGATCCCTGCACTGGTTGCTCAAGCCAACCTCGCTAGCAAAGGGGAAATCCTTTCTCACAGGTCAATGGAAGGTTCTGACCACCGATGCGAGCCTGACTGGTTGGGGTGCAGTGCACCCACACCACAGGGCAAGTGGTCCCCAGTGGAAGCGACCATGCCCATCAACATCCTGGAAATTTGTGCCATCCTCCTGGCAATGAGGGCCTTTTATCACTTACTGGCAGCCTCTCACATCAGAAAACAGTCGGACAATGCCACTGCTGTGGCATATGTGAATCACCAAAGGGGGACCCGCAATACCCGGGCGATGCGAGAAGTGTCACACATCCTCCACTGGGCGGAGGACATGG
This sequence comes from Ranitomeya imitator, assembly GCF_032444005.1. NCBI lineage: Eukaryota > Metazoa > Chordata > Amphibia > Anura > Dendrobatidae > Ranitomeya > Ranitomeya imitator. Next base: position 528,713,736 of record NC_091287.1, read on the forward strand.
GGTCGGTTCTCTCGGCGGTCCACATTCTGGGTGTGGACAACTGGGAAGCAGATTTCCTCAGCCGACAAGGAATAGACTCGAGAGAGTGGTCTCTCTATCCCGAAATTTTTCGCCAGATCTGCCATCGCTGGGGGACCCCGGATGTGGACCTAATGGCATCCCACTTCAATGCCAAGGTCTCCAACTTCATGCCAGAACACTATCCGCGGTCGCTCAGAGCAGACGCTCTGGTTCAGGACTGGACCCAGTTCCAGCTTCTGTACATTTTTCCACCTTTCCCCCCTGATATCCAGAGTGGTGAAGAAGATCAAGCAAGAGGGAGTTCCAACCGTCCTAATTGCGCCGGAGTGGCTCAGACCTACATGGTACGCCGACATTGTACAACTTACAGCAGACGCCCCGTGGCGCCTACCCGACCGCCCAGATCTTCGATCACAAGGCCCGTTCTACCACCAGAACTCAGCGGCTCTCAATTTGACGGCGTGGCCCTTGAGACCTGGGTTCTAACCCAGGCAGGGCTCTCGCAGGACTTCATTGGAACCATGATCAGGGCACGGAAGCCAGCCTCTGCCAAGATTTATTACCGTACCTGGAAAGCTTTCTTTACCTGGTGCAAATCTCGTGGCCAGACCCCACTCCCTTATTCCCTCCCCAAAGTACTTGGTTTTCTCCAATAGGGTCTGGAGGCCAGGCTTTCCCTGGGCTCGCTTAAGAGCCAGGTGTCAGCTCTCTCAGTGCTTTTTCAGAGACGCATTGCTAACAAGCCGCAAGTAAGGACTTTTCTTCAGGGGGTTTCCCGATTGATTCCCCCCTACAGACGTCCACTAGATATGTGGGACCTCAACCTGGTCCTGACAGCATTGCAGGGACCACCTTTTGAACCCCTTAGGGTACTCCCACTCTGTCTTCAATCCCAGAAGGTGGTCTTTCTGGTGGCAATCACCTCGCTACGCAGGGTGTCTGAACTGTCAGCACTCTGCTGCAGATGGCACTTCCTGGCTTTTTCACCAGGACAAGGTAGTTCGTTGTACGGTCCCATCCTTCCTTCCGAAGGTTGTGTCCAACTTCCACCTCAATGAGGAAAGTTCACTGCCATCCCTTTGTCTGGTTCCGGTTCATAGAGTGGAGAAGGCTCTGCATATGCTTGGCCTCATCAGGGCATTGCGTATGTGTCTAGGACTGCGTCCTTCCGGAAGTCTGATTCTCTTTTCCTTTTTCTGGAAGGCGGCCGCAAGGGTCTGCCAGCTTCCAAAGCTACCCTTGCCAGGTGGATCAAATCCACCATACAAGAGGCCTACCGCCTTAAGAATTCTCCTCTTCCAGACGGTATTACGGCACACTCTACACGGGTGGTAGGGGCCTCCTGGGCCATTCGGAACCAGGCTTCGGCACAACAAGTGTCTAAGGCGGCCACTTGGACTAGCCTACACACGTTTACTAAACACTACAGAGTTCATACCCAGTCCTCAGCGGACGCGAGCCTGGGTAGATGTGTTCTGCAGGTGGTGGTGCCCCAAGTGTTGGGGCCTGTCTGCACAATATTCGTCCATTGCTTCCCACCCGGGGACTGCTTTGGGACGTCCTGTGTCCCCCAATGAGGCGACAGAGTAAAGGAGATTTTTGTGTACTCGTCGTAAAATCTTTCTCTTTGCCTCTAATTGGGGGACACAGCTCCCACCCTGTTGCCCTTTCCGGGCTGTTGTTACTGTTGAGTTCTCATGATGTTTTCTTGAGCTCGTACATAGTTGCCTTCTTATAGGCATGGTGGTTGTTCTTGTTACGTTCCTCCTAATGCTTTTGCACAAAACTGGAGAAGGCTGACGCCGTCCAGGGGTGTATACTGCAGAGGAGGAGCCACGGTTAATCTTTTTCAGATTATGCATAGTGTCGCCTCTTAGTGGACAGCAGCATAACACCCATGGTCCTGTGTCCCCCAATTAGAGGCTAAGGCTACGTTCACATTTGCGTTGTGCGGGGCTGCGTCGGCGACACAAACGCATCGTTTTGCGACGCATGCGTCCTTTTTTGCCGGATTTTGGATGCAAAAAAAATGCATCTTGCTGCGTCCTCTGCGCCCTAACGCTTGCGGCAAAAGACGCATGCATCGCAAAACGCATGCAGACGCATGTCCATGCGCCCCCATGTTAAATATAGGGGCGCATGGCGCATGCGTCGCCGTGGCTGCGCCCGACGCAGCCCGGCAGAACGCAAATGTGAACGTAGCCTAAGAGAAAAATATTTTACGGTGAGTACAGAAAAATCTTTTTTCTTCTCTTACAGGTCGCGTTGGAGGCAGAAATACAACATTATAGAATGCTGTATATCAGCCCTGAAAGGTAGTGGCCGCATCTCATATCGGCCAAACCTGGTGGCAGGTTCCCTTTTAATTAAAGGAGTGATGTAGTAAGATGCTCCAAATTCATTGAGGTGCACGCTTCCTAATGAGTTTTTGCACTTCTTGTAACCGGTTTAATTTATGCCACTATTGTGGCGTAAATTGTGTTGCATTTTTACACACTGGGTTTGCTTCGTTCTCCCCACCAAGGGCGCACCAAGAGTGTCGTAAAAATTTCAATTTCAAAATTTTGCCAATATTTTAAGGAGTTTAACACCAGAAAGCTGGTGAAGCTTTCTGTAGATCCGTAAACTGCGTGTTTGGCTCTGCAAGGAACCAGAAACAGAGCCACAACGCTGGATCCCTTTTTAGGGAATCGTACTGCAGTGTCTTCACCTCAACATCCACAAATCAAAACTTTTTGATGTGTGAATGATTATTATTATTTATTTATATAGCACCATTAATTCCACGGTGCTGTACATGAGAGGGGTTACATACAGAGTTATAGATATCGTTTACAGTAAACAAGTTTACAGTGACAGACTGGTACAGAGGGGAGAGGACCCTGTCCTTGCAGACTCGCATTCTATGGTGATACACACATACACACACTCTTTAGACACATTATTCAACTAGTATGGGGTATGTGAACTGCAGAGATCTTTGTACATTAATTCTTAAAATTTGTTTTTTAGGCTTTTCATCTTCCAAGTACATACCATCTTATTACCATGTGCTTCCTAAAACTGCTACAGTTCAGGATGGGAAAAACACTGACTTGGAAAATCCTGAGAAAAGGTGTCGATCGATTGTACCTGTGACAGCAAGTACTCCTAGCTTGGGTGTGTTGGGTATTTTTGTAATTTTGAGATAGAAAAATTGAGGACAAATTGTGATCACATGTCTCTCATGCCGTGTAGGTGTTACACTGTAGAATTGGCAGAAAATACACAACGCAAAGTTGCAGGTGTCTTTCATTGCATATTTAATTCATCGTACTGCTAAATGTTAAATCGACACCGACCGTTCATCAGATCTTTTGTGCTTGAACACCCCACATTCCTATACATTGTCCGCCTTGTAATATAATGTGCTCCCTAACGTTGCTGATTCAGAAAGTTGACTAAAGTCTAATTTCAGCTATTATTTGATCTAGATTTGCTTATAGTAAAATTTTTTTTTTTTTTTTTTTTTTTCAAAGGAAAAAAAAAATATAAGCGGAAGAGTCGTTGGAGTTCTGGTTGTTTGGCTAAAAAGAAAAAGATCACTCGGTCTGAAAAGAACGAAGAACATGGAAGCGACGCCGACCACGAGCTCCAGGAGTCCAGTTTAGATCAGACTGAATTAGAGCTGATAGACAAATCGTCAATGGAGGCAGAGAATGGTAATGTGGAAAGTGAAGATGTGACCAAAGAAACCGCAAAAGCCTCTCCTACCAAGGATTCACCTACATCTGTAGCCCCTGAGGTACCTGTGGAAAATCCTGCACCTACAGAGAGTGGTGACCATGCGGAGATTAACGGTACGGCTCGTAAATCGCCAATTTTGTAATTGCACTTTAATTTTTTGGGGTGATTTTGTTATTTAATAACCTAAGATAATTTGTTTTTATAATATCTAGATGAATGCCAATGTTTCTATTTAGTATAAGTTCAGTAAAAACTCCATTGACTTCACATTGCTGTGATGTTAATGTAGTATATTATGTCATCAATGCACGATTTTAGTCAATCACTGTGGCCTCTAAAACTTGAGACATCCATCTTTGGCCTTCTGCTGGTTAGCACAGAACAAAAATTACTGTATATACTCTAGTATAAGCCGACACGAGTATAAGCTGACCCCCTAATTTTGCCACAAAAAACTGGGAAAACTTAATGACTCGCTTATAAGCCTAGGGTGAAAACTGCAGCAATACTGGTAAATTTCAATAATAAAAATAGTTACCAATAAAAGTAAAATTAATTGAGACAACAGTAGTTTAAGTGTTTTTGAATATCCATATTGAATCAGGAGCCCCATATAATGCTCCATACAGTTCATGATGGCCCCATATAATGCTCCATACAAAATACGCCCCATATAATGATCCATACAGTTTATGATGGGCTCCATAAGATGCTCCATATTAAAATATGCCCCATATAATGCTGCACAAATGTTGATTGACCCCATAAGATGCTCCATAGACACATTTGCCCCATATAATGCTCCACAAATGTGGATTATGGCCCCATAAGATGCTCCATACAGATATTTGCCCCATATAATGCTGCACATGGCCCCATACAGATTTTTGCCCCATATAATGCTGCACATGGCCCCAAAAGATGCTCCATACAAATATTTTCCCCATATAATGCTGCACATGGCCCCATACAGATAATTGCTCCATATAATGCTGCACATGGCCCCATAAGATGCTCCATACAGACGTTTGCCCCATATGCTGTTGCTGCAATTAAAAAAAAAAAAATTACATACTCGCCTCTCAGGCCCCCGGCTCTGTGTTCCACCGCCACTGCGTCTTCCCCGTCCTCTGCATTGATGTTCAGGCAGAGGGCGCCGCGCACTAATCCAGTCATCGCACCCTCTGACCTGAGCGTCACTGCAGAGGACGCGGAAGACGCAGCGGCGCCGAAGGTGGGACAGGTGAATATAGCGCACTGCGTTATACTCACCTGCTCCTGGCGCGGTCCCTGCTTGTCTGTTCCCCGGCGCCGGCAGCTACTTCATGTAGTGAGCAGTCACATGGTACCGCTCATTACAGTAATGAATATGCGGCTCAACCTATATGGGAGTCCATATTCATTACAGAATGCTGTAGATAAGGCCCTGATGCCGGTGGGCTTACCTCACCATCGATTTTTTAGGGGTGACAGGTTCCCTTTAACAAAGTCATCAGAGCAGCTAATTTCTCCAAACATGAGCTAAGAGGAAAAACAAACTAAAACATCAAGCATACACAGACAACATATACTGGACTATTGTTGAAAGTTTAGATATGCTTTAAGAAGTAGTTACCGTATATACTCGAGTATAAGCCGAGATTTTCAGCCCACTTTTTTGGGCTGAAAGTGACCCGCTCGGCTTATACTCGAGTCAGTGTCAGTGTGGGGTCGGCGGGTGAGGGGGAGCGGCGGCTGTGATATACTTACCTGCTCCTGGCGATGTCCCTCCATGTCCCATGGTCTCCGGGCAGCGCTTCCTGTGTTCAGCGGTCACGTGGTACCGCTCATTAAAGTAATGAATATGCACGCATATTCATTACTCTAATGAGCGGTTACGTGACCGCTGAACACAGGAAGATGCTTCCGGAGACCATCTGACAGTGAGACGCTGCCAGGGACCGCGCCAGGAGCAGGTGAGTATATCAGGGGAGGGGGAGCATTGCGCGATAGTCACCTTCCACGTTCCATCGCTGCGCGCCGCTCTGTCTTCCGTCCTCTGGCTGTGACTGTTCAGGTCAGAGGGCGCGATGACGCGATTAGCGCAGCGATGGAAGGTAACTATCGCAAGTGCCGGGGTCCTGAGCGAAGAGAGGTAAGTATGTGATTTTTTTTTTTTATTATTTTAATCGCAGCAACAGGAAATGGGGCAAATGTATGGAGCATCTTATGGGGCATATATGAGGAGCATCTTATGGGGCATATATGAGGAGCATCTTCTGGGGTATAATGTGTGGAGCATCTCATGGGGCCACAATGTATAAAGCATCGTATGGGGCATAATGTATGGAACATCTCATGGGGCCCCTAATGTGTGGAGCATCTCATGGGGCCACAATGTATGGGGTCATAATGTGTGGAGCATCTCATGGGGCCACAATGTGTGGAGCATCTCATGGGGCCACAATGTGTGGAGCATCTCATGGGGCCACAATGTGTGGAGCATCTCATGGGGCCACAATGTGTGGAGCATCTCATGGGGCCACAATGTGTGGAGCATCTCATGGGGCCACAATGTGTGGAGCATCTCATGGGGCCACAATGTGTGGAGCATCTCATGGGGCCACAATGTGTGGAGCATCTCATGGGGCCACAATGTGTGGAGCATCTCATGGGGCCACAATGTGTGGAGCATCTCATGGGGCCACAATGTGTGGAGCATCTCATGGGGCCACAATGTGTGGAGCATCTCATGGGGCCACAATGTGTGGAGCATCTCATGGGGCCACAATGTGTGGAGCATCTCATGGGGCCACAATGTGTGGAGCATCTCATGGGGCCACAATGTGTGGAGCATCTCATGGGGCCACAATGTGTGGAGCATCTCATGGGGCCACAATGTGTGGAGCATCTCATGGGGCCACAATGTGTGGAGCATCTCATGGGGCCACAATGTGTGGAGCATCTCATGGGGCCACAATGTGTGGAGCATCTCATGGGGCCACAATGTGTGGAGCATCTCATGGGGCCACAATGTGTGGAGCATCTCATGGGGCCACAATGTGTGGAGCATCTCATGGGGCCACAATGTGTGGAGCATCTCATGGGGCCACAATGTGTGGAGCATCTCATGGGGCCACAATGTGTGGAGCATCTCATGGGGCCACAATGTGTGGAGCATCTCATGGGGCCACAATGTGTGGAGCATCTCATGGGGCCATCAACCTTTATGCAGCATTGTATGGGGTATATTTTAACCCCTTAGGCTTCTTTCACACTTCAGTTGTTTGGCGTCAGTCACTTCCGACATAGTGACGGATCCGTCACAATTGTTGAGAAAACAGTTCTAACCGATCCGTTTTTTTTTTTTTTTTTTTTTTTTGACGGATCCGTTACTTGGGGGTTGTCTGGGAAAAGTATCTACTTTTTGGAGCATGCGCAATTGAAAAAGCGGATTGGGGTGACGGATCCGCCGAAAGGACGGTCGCGACGGATCAGTCGCCCATAGGCGGCCATTCTATGGAATGGCGGACGCGACGGATCCGTTGCGAGCCGCCATTTCGGCGTTGACAAAAAACGTTATAATGTCCGTCTATGTCTAGATGACGTCCGCCAAATTTCGACGGAACCATCGCATGGCGGATGGAACGGACGACCATCCGTCACAATCCGTCGCTAATGCAAGTCTATGGGGAAAATAGCGGATCCGTCAAAAAAAAAAAAAAAAAGACTGATCCGTTATTTGGGGAAAATGGCGGTTTTAGACTGACTCCAAACAACTGAAGTGTGAAAGAGGCCTTAAGCCCCGAGGGTGGTTTGCACGTTAATGACTGGGCCAATTTTTACAATTCTGACCACTGTCCCTTTGAGGTATAACTCTGGAACGCTTCAACGGATCTTGATGATTCTGACATTGTTTTCTCGTGACATATTGTACTTCATGATAGTGGTAAAATTTATTCGATATAACGTGCGTTTATTTGTGAAAAAAACGGAAATTTGGCGAAAATTTTGCAATTCTCCAACTTTGAATTTTTATGCCCTTAAATCACAGAGATATCACACAAAATAATTAATAAGTAACATTTCCCACATGTCTACTTTACATCAGCACAATTTTGGAAACAAAATTTTTTTTGTTAGAGTTATAAGGGTTAAAAGTTGACCAGCAATTTCTCATTTTTACAACACCAATATTTTTTAGGGTCCACATCACATTTGACGTCATTTTGAGGGGTCTATCTGATAGAAAATAACCAAGTGTGACACCATTCTAAAAACTGCACCCCTCAAGGTGTTCAAATCCACATTCAAGAAGTTTATTAACCCTTCAGGTGTTTTACAGGAATTTTTGGAATGTTTAAATAAAAATGAACATTTATTTTTTTTTTTTTTTTTACAAAAAATTTACTTCAGCTCCAATTTGTTTTATTTTACCAAGGGTAACAGGAGAGAAGGACCCCAAAAGTTGTTGTACAATTTGTCCTGAGTACGCTGATACCCCATATGTGGGGGTAAACGACTGTTTGGGCGCATGGCAGAGCTCGGAAGGGAAGGAGCGCCGTTTGACTTTTCAATGCAAAATTGACAGGAATTGAGATGGTACTCAATGTCGCATTTGGAGAGCCCCTGATGTGCCTAAACATTAAAACCCCCCACAAGTGACACCATTTTGGAAAGTTTGCACAGCACTCTGTCAGATCAGCGATCTGACATGCAGCACTGCAGGCTTACCAAGCGCCTGCTCTGAGCAGGCACTTGGTAAGCCACCTCCCTCCTTGCAGGACCCGGATGCCGCAGCCATTTTGGATCCGGGCCTTGCTGCAGGGAGGAAGGTAGGAGACCCTCGCAGTAACGCGATCACATTGCGTTGCTGCGGGGGTCTCAGGGAAGCCCGCAGGGAGCCCCCTCCCTGCGCGATGCTTCCCTGCACCGCCGGCACACCGCGATCATGTTTGATCGCGATGTGTCGGGGGTTAATGTGCCGAGAGCGGTCCGTGACCGCTTCTGGCACATAGTGCCGGATGTCAGCTGCGATAGCTGGCGATCGGCCGCGCTCCCCCCGTGAGCACGGCCGATCGCATATGACGTACTATCCCGTCACTGGGAATTAAGTCCCAGGGCGCCTTGACGGGATAGTACATCATATGGGATTAAGGGGTTAATATGGAGCATCTTATGGGGCCCATCATGAACTTTATGGGGCATTATATGGGGCTCCTGATTCAATATGGATATTCAAAAACACTTAACCTACTGATGTCTCAATTAATTTTACATTTATTGGGATCTATTTTTATTTTTGACATTAACCGGTAGCTGCTGCATTTTCCACCCTAGGCTTATACTAGAGTCAATAAGTTTTCCCAGTTTTTTGTGGCAAAATTAGTGGGGTCGGCTTATACTCGAGTATATACGGTACCTTAATTATGTTTGTTCACTCCAGAATTTCTGAGATTAATGCAAACATTCCTTCCCTGTTTAATTTTTCCCCTTATCTGTAGAGGAGCTTCACTACTAATCATGAACATAAACTGCCGCATAGATTCATCTCGGCTAAAAGTCTAGAGCTTAGATCAGGAATAGAATAGACATTCATAGGACATTTCATAACTTTCTGAAATTTTTGTGAAAAAAATATTCTCCACAAACTGCATTGGTACAGTAGGTACCCAATTTATTATGTATGTCCCTAATGAAGCGCAAGAAAAGTTTATTTCTTTTTGTTTTGTTTTTTCTGTTTGAACTTTACTTATTCCAAACACAGCTAGTCCGTATACAGACTGATAAGATTTTAGACTTGTCTGCAACAAGTGGAATATGAGCCTGTTTGTTACAGAAATAGGAGAGATGGCTATTCTAGACACAGATTTTTTTTTTTTTTCACTAGACGTGTGTGTTTTGCGGATGACCCGCGGGAGACAAATGCAGGTGGAGCAGCAGCACCTTATCAGCATGGAAAAAATCATGGATATTCTTTCTGAGCCAGCACAAACCTTGCACGTCAATCACGAGCACCTCAAGGCAAGTTCCTAATAGTTTTCTTTTTATGTAATGTCAAAAGTATGAACCTATCGCTCATGACGATTGAAACCATACACTTGGCCTTTAACATATTTGCTAATTGTTTGCTTTTTATAATTGTACTTTAAGTGCTGTAAGAACATGTTATAACTGTTGAGCGCCAGACATGTTACTCCATTCGTGAAGCTGAAGCGGATTGTGATTAATTTGTTGGGTGGGCATTTCCACGATCTCCCCCCACCCCCACCCACCCCTGTCCTGCCCAAGCTCTGCCCACTTTTTTGGTGGAGGTGGCTGCTACTGGCATTAACATTAAGTTGGTCATTTTTTGCACAATTTCTGAGTTGCTCAAAAATGTTGCAACGTTTCGTGAAAACTGTCGAAAAAGCCTTGCTGAATCAGGCCCATAGTCACCATCACAGGAAACATGCGTATCCAGTTTTCACATGATGTAAATTCAATATTGGGTCTATTTTAAGGTTCACTGTCTTTTTAGAGGCTGAATGGCTGCAAGTGTCAGATATGCCAGTGTATCATATATGCCAGTGTAATGAGGAGTTCGGGACAGGACGCTTGCAGCTAGTATAGAAATCTGTACACAGACCATGGCAAGTTTGGATCCTTCCAGATCCCAGCATGTAATATGTAAAAATAATCTTTATACTCACCGCCACCCATCCGGTCCTCTTCACATCTTTGGATCCACGTCGGCTGTGCTGAAATCCCCACGTCTCATAGTCTGTTTTTTTGCCCGGGAAAGGTTTTGATCATGTCTGCAAAGGGACATCTCTGTGTTAACCACGAGCTTTGCGGGGATTTCAGGGTGGCCTACAGCGATGTGGGTCGGATCGGTGGCAATGAGGGCCAGAAAGTGAGGAGTTTTTGTTTTAACATTTTGATGGCCTTCTATGTTGCGTTTTCGTTGCTGTTTACCTCTGCAGGTACACTGCAAAAATAGTTGTGCATACCCCAATAAACGAAAAAAAATTCCACATTTTCCTCCTTGGAATTGTACGATGACAGGAAATATTAATAATTTTTGTAAGGAATTGCTTATCCACATGCATTTTAATATTTTTTATTATTTTCAGGGACTCTTAAACAAAGTTGTAGATCACAGCAAAGGATATAATGTATTACAGCTGGAGAAGTTATATGCCCTGCTGAGCCAGTGTATTTACAGGCATCGTAAGGAATATGACAAGACACAATTATTACAAGTAAGGAGGATGAACGCAGAACACTGCGTCACGCAAACACTCGGGTGATAGATCACAACAATTTAGCCCCTTTCTTCTTGTAAATTTGTAACCTCTCTATCGTAACGTTGTGTTGTTGAGTCAACTCTTACACGAGATCCTCGGAATCGCCTCTATTAAAGGGTTGCATATAGTTGTCAACCAAAACTGCAGCCATCCAGAGTAATTGTATTGAAATATCACATGGCCTAGACTGCGCGTCCTCGAAAGTAGAAGATGTCCTAAATGGCTGCAATACTGTGATATTTGTCCTTTTTGTGTCTCTTAATCATTTTTTTTTCTTTTCCCGTTAGGAAATGGAGCGTGAGGTGAAGCATTTCAGGATTTGAGATGACTCAACCGAACTTGTAAATTGCCTCAAGATATCGTCTATCTAATATATTAAGTGTTTACGTGTACATATTCTAAAAGTCCCCTAATACAAAAATGTCCCGAGAGTCGTCTAGTTTTAAACCTTGATGATATTTTTATGGATAACCAAATGTATATATTCATTAATTATATTTAGACTTGAGCCAAATGATTCACAGGACCTTGATTCTGCAGCCACTTCGTAGTCCGTGCTACTAGCAAATAGACGTGCCAGCCACTTGTCGGCATCTCCAGCGTTTATGGTCAGGATTGGAGCACCAGCATTATGGCGTGAGGTTGGGAAACCTGGCAATTTAGGTTTGCAGGGCATCAGGTTGTCAGCCATAGATTACAGCCCTGGCCATTGGTTCAGGGTCTGTCTAATCTTTTTGCGTAACTCTAATTACTTTGTGTGTTTGGGTTTATAGAATCTTATTCATTATCAGCCTTGTGTCTGGGGTCTCTATTTTTTACATGTACAGAATGCCATATTATGCTTCCACCAAAACCTACATACTCTGCTACCAAAACAAGGGGCCTGCGGACCCTCAACATCTGCAGATAACGAGACATTTGCATCGATCATAGTTCAGTCGAGGGTTATCTTCCTTCTCTATTAGTCTATGAAAGTGAGGAGTGTCCGACGACCGTGAAGGGAGCAGCCCAGAGGTTGTACACTCATCTGATCAGACACTTATGACACATACTAGATCACCTTATCATCCCGTCTCCTGTGATCCCTTCTTGCCATCGACACTAAGGAAGAACATGAGGAAAGTGTTAATATGTTGAAAATATATGATCCCCATCTCTACTGTAATCACTAGAGATGAGCAAAGATTTGTGGAAACCAGTTCCAGCGTCTGGTCCAGCCCTCACTTTCAGCTGACCTATCTCCTGGGTGCCTCTGTTGCTTTCTATGCAAATGATCATTCAGTGACAGCAAGCAGAGATCTTTACATTGTTTAAGAATTGAACCAAAAAAGCAGCATAATTATAGTTGTGCCGTCAAGTCATTTTACGGTTTCCTGATGTGCCATCACCTGGAGTTAAAATGACCCTTTTTATTCTGTTCAAGCCCATTTAGACAGACAGTCGGCCTTCAAGAAGAAATTTAAAAAAAAAAAATTTTTTCGCTCTTAATCAAGGACCCTTGTAAACATTCCACAGATCAGCCACCAAACAAGGAAAATGTTTGTCAGCAGATTGGAAACTTCATTCTCTATTAATGCGACTCTCCACCGTGGCCCTGAAAAGATTAGCGATGTGTAGTCACCTACCAGGCGGCCAGCATTTGCCTCCCATTGCCTACTGCTGCATATTGGGGATAGGAGATGCATATACCCCTTTTGAATATTGCAATAATTATATTTTTTGTAACACGACACACTTGATTTAAATGCATATATATATTAAGAACGAGATGAAGTAGGTTAATGCATAAGCCAAACAGTCGCAAGTTGGCATAGTGGTGGTACTACAATATAATTCACTGCATCAGCTTCCACCTCAGAACCCGACACATGTTTCAACCCAACTTCATCCAGGAGTGAATAAGTACACCTGTCTTAGCTAGAACTGTATCTACTTATTTGCTGTAAAGGTGAACTGAACTTATTGTTCCCTGTTATCAGCCGATTCGACTGGGACGATACTGACTGTAATGTAGGAGCTCCAGGGAAATGATCCTTCGGAACTTCCAGATCTCTCGTAGATCGCTTCTGCCCTTTTATAAGCTGTGAACAGGACTCCAGTCTTGTGTTTTTTAACAATTTGAGAAATTCTTAAAACGTGTTAAATTGCAAGCTCCTCATTTTTACCTATGGAAATGTTTGTGTATAAAGTACTTGTCTGTCCCTTCTCTCCTCAGAGCTGTTTTATCACATGTTACATGTTCTTCTAAATAAATACGTCATTGTTAATGGAAAGGCAGAGAACTGTGTGATTTCTTCTTCTCCAGTTCAGTAACACATCAGCACTGTGTACATGCGATATATAGGAATGTGTCTAAAAATTACAGGTTCTTGTTATGTAAAAAAAAAATAAATAATCCTATCGTAAGAAGAATAATTTCAGAATTTCCCCCCTCTTGCTGTCACCCATAATCTGTACAAATCAATTAAAAAAATTGAAGTCTTTTTAGGTGAAAAAAAAATTAACTAAAATAATGTGGTTGTATAAGTCTAAACTAATACTTTGTTTAAAGGGAACCTGTCACCCCGTTTTTTCAGTAGGAGATAAAAATACCGTTAAATAGGGCCTGAGCTGTGCTTTACAATAGGGTATTTTTTGTCCCGATTCCCTACCTATGCTGCCGAAATACCTTACAAAAGTGGCCTTTTTCGCCTGTCAATCAGGCTGGTCAGGTCGGATGGGCATGGTCACAGCGCTTTTTCTCCTCCACATCTTGCTTATGTTCCCGTTGGTGGCGTAGTGCTTCTCGCATGCCCAAGTGCCGAATGCACTGTGCAGCTGTAGAAAAAGAGCGCGCTCGCCGCTTTTCAGCGGTTTCTCGGTGGGCGCGGCCATCTTCCTGAGGCTGCGCATGCGCAGATGGAGTCTCCTGCTTCCCGGGGCTTCAGGAAAATGGCCGCGGGATGCCGCGCGTGCGCAGATAAACATCGCGGCGGCCATTTTCCTGAAGCAGAGTTCGATCTCGGCTTCAGGAAAATGGCCGCCGCGATGTCCATCTGCGCACGCGCGGCATCCCGCAGCCATTTTCCTGAAGCCCCGGGAAGCAGGAGACTCCATCTGCGCACGTGCGGCCTCAGGAAGATGGTCGCGCCCACCGAGAAACCGCTGAATAGCGGCGAGCGCGCTCTTTTTCTACAGCTGCGCAGTGCATTCGGCACTTGCGCATGCGAGAAGCACTACGCCACCAACGGGAACATAAGATGTGGGGGAGAAACAGCGCTGTGACCACGCCCATCCGACCTGACCAGTCTGATTGACAGACGAAAAAGGCCACTTTTGTAAGGTATTTCGGCAGCATAGGTAGGGAATCAGGGGACAAAAAATACCCTCTTGTAAAGCACAGCTCAGGCCCTATTTAACGGTATTTTTATCTCCTACTGAAAAAATGGGGTGACAGGTTCCCTTTAAGTCCCAGGCCATGGCTGGAGACCACGTTCTGCCACCGCCACAGATCTCGTCCCCTCTGTCCTGTCCTCCGCTCCCCTCCTACCCGATCCCACCCCCACATACTTACCGACCTCCGGTACCCCTCCTGTTGTCGGTCTTCTGCATGGGCGCCACCATCCTCCAAAATGACGGGCACATGCGCAGTGTGCCCACCTGCCGAATCTGAAAGGCCGGCAGATTCATTCCAGGTACATTTTGATCACTGTGATAGAACCTATCGCAGGGATCAAAATAAAAAAAAATAGTAAATACCCCCCCCCCCCTTTTATCACCCCCATAGGTAGGGACAATAATAATAAAAAGAAAATATATTTACTTCTATTTTTCCACTAAGGTTAGGGTTGCAATCAAGGTTAGGTTTGCGGTTAGAGTTAGGGTTGCAATTAGGGTTACAATTTGGCTATGTGCACACAGTGCGGATTTGGCTGCAGATTCGTGGTAGTTTTCCATAACCAAACCAAATCCGCTGTGCCCATGGTGCGGAAAATACAGCGAGGAAACGCTGTGTTGTATTTTCCGCAGCATGTCAATTCTTTAGGCGGATTCCGCAGCGTTTTACACCGGTTCCTCAATAGGAATCCGCACATAAAACACTGGAAATCCGCAGGTAAAACGCAGTGCCTTTTACCTGCGGATTTTTCAAAAACTGTGCGGAAAAATCCACAACGTGGGCACATAGCCGTAGGGTTGGAATTAGTTAGGGTTGGAATTAGGGTTAGCATTGGAAATAGGGTTAAGATTAGGGTTAGGGGTGTGTTGGGGTTAGTGGTGTGTTGGGAGTTAGTGTTGGAGTTAGAATTGAGGGGTTTCCACTGTTTAGGCGCATCAGGGGGTCTCCAAACGTAATATGGCGCCACCATTGATTCCAGCCAATCTTAAGTTTAAAAAGTCAAATGGTGCTCCCTCCCTTCCGAGTCCCCGACGTGTGCCCAAACAGTGGTTCACCCAAACATATGGGGCATAAGCATGCTCTGGGAAAAATTGCACAACAACTTTGGGGGTCGAATTTCTCTTGTTACCCTTGTGAAAATAAAAACTTGGGGGCTAAAAAATCTTTTTTGTGGAAAAAAAAAAAGTATATTTTATTTTTCACGACCCTGCATTATAAACTTCTGTGAAGCACTTGGGCATTAAAAGTTCTCACCACACATCTAGATAAGTTCCTTGGTGGTCTAGTTTCCAAAATGGGGTCACTTGTGGGGGGTTTCTACTGTTTAGGCACATCAGGGGCTCTGCAAACGTAACATGACGCCCGCAGACCATTTCATCAAAAAGTCTGCATTCCAAAACGTCGCTACTTCCTTTCCGAGCCCTGACGTGTGCCCAAACAGTGGTTCCCCCCCCACACCCACATATGGGGTATCGGCGTACTAGGACAAACTGGGCAACAACTTTTGTGGTCCAATTTCTCATGTTACCCTTGTGAAAATAAAAAATTGTGGGCTAAAAAATAATTTGAGGAAAGAAATGATTTTTTTTTATTTTCACGGCTCTGCGTTATAAACTTCTGTGAGGCACTTGGAGGTTTAAAGTGGTCACCGCATATCTAGATAAGTTCCTTGGGAGGTCTAGTTTCCAAAATTGGATCACTTGTGGGGGAGCTCCAATGTTTAGGCACACAGGGGCTCTCCAAACGCAACATGGTGTCCGCTAAAGATTGGAGCCAATTTTTCATTCAAAAAGTCGAATGGCGCTCCTTCCCTTCTGAGCCCTGTCGTGCACCCAAACAGTGGTTTCCCCCCACATATGGGGTATCGGCGCACTCAGGACAAATTGTACAATAACTTTTGGGGTCCAGTTTCTCCTTTTACCCTTGGGGAAAAAAATTGTTGCTAAAAGATCATTTTTGTGAAATGTTCATTTTTCCCTTCCATGTTGCTGCTATGAAGCACCTGAAGGGTTAATAAACTTCTTGAATGTGGTTTTCGGCACCTTGAGGGGTGCAGTTTTTAGAATGGTGTCACTTTGGTATTTTCAGCCATATAGACCCCTCAAACTGACTTCAAATGTGAGGTGGTCCCTAAAAAAAAAAAAGGTTTTGTAAATTTTGTTGTAGAAATGAGAAATCGCTGGTCAAACTTTAACCCTTATAACTTCCTAGCAAAAAAAAAAAAAATTGTTTCCAAAATTGTGCTGATGTAAAGTAGATATGTGGGTGATGTTTAACTATTTTGTGTCACATAACTCTCTGGTTTAACAGAATAAAAATTTGAAAATTGCGAAATTTTTGCCAAATTTGCATTTCTCCTTCGCCTCATTGGGGGACACAGGACCATGGGTTATGCTGCTGTCACTAGGAGGCTGACACTAAGCTAAGACAAAAAAAGGTTAGCTCCTCCCCTGCAGTATACACCCTCGTACTGGCTTCCAGACACCCAGTTCAAGCTTAGTGTCCGTAGGAGGCACACTTTTTTAATTCTACCCGGACGAAGGGGGCGACGGATTCTTTCATGGTCCGATCTCCCCCGAACCAACAACAGGCGAGCACGGGAGTTTTACCTCTCCGTATCCTATCCTGCGACGTGGGAGCCACTGCCTGAGCTGACCTTTTTTGGGCGACGGTTTTTTCCTAAAAGGGCACCGATCTCCCCACTTAGTCAGACGAGCACTGGAGTTTACCTCCAGTACCCTCTTCTGCAGCCAGGCCTTTTTATTGCCGGACTGCTCTGTCCACCAGGTTTCACCCTCGGCTGTACAGAGGCACTAGTACCCGTGGCGTCCGTGCAGCACACCCTGCATCACCACTGCTTGCGGCTGATTCAGGTGGTGGACGGTTCCTCTCCACCCCCCTTTCTGGGGCTGGTGGATGGAGGCTTCCCAACCCCTGCACCGTCCCGGTTTTTCTCTTCACCCCAGACACTCCTACCTCAGCCCCTGGTGCGCTGCTCCTTCAGGGTAAGTGTCTTGTGGAATGGAGGGGGGTGGCGCCGGCTCTGCGGTTCGGAGGGCTCCCCCTTACTAGTGGCACTTTCTTCCTGGGCCCCCTTTGTTGTCCCGGCATCAGCGGCCGCGGGCCGTAGCCGCAAATTTAGTCCCTGGCTTCGGCCTAGCCGGCCGGGGATCTGGCGCTTCCCGATAGGCTCCGACCCCTTTTTCGCATCATCGCGCGGCTCCGCCCCCGGTCCTGGCGCTTCTCGCTGTGTGCGAGATCTCTCCCCCAGGTCTCGGCGGCCATCTTGGATCTCTCTGCACGCCGGCAGCTTCTGGTCTTCCAGCCGCAGCGTCCTCCACGTGCAGCGCTGTGCACGTCAGCTGTCGCCTAATCCTCCTGCCGCCTCTCTCTTCTGTGGGACACAGGACCAGGGTAAGGAGACCGTCAGCTCTCTCCTGCAGCGCCGCCCTCGCTTCCTTAGGCTAGACCCTATCTGGCATTAGTGTACACCATGTCTCAGTCGAAGACTAAAAAATCCTCAAAGGTGCATTCGACCTTTTTTTCTGCGTGTACCACCTGCCAGGCTACACTTCCTCGCCCTCAAAGCTCTCCGCTCTGCCTGCGATGCTCCATGTGCCCAGGAGCCCTCCACCGCCACCGACTCCGGTGTACCTAGTCCCCCCCGTGGGTCGCTTCACTTTCGCAGTCCGTGGATTTTTTAGCCAACGCCATTAAATCCATTCAAAATCCTCCCGGGGAACGGGGCAATCCGTTACAGGTCCTAAGAGATCCCTCCGTAGCAGGGGAATCGTCGGCCAGCAGGGGCCGCTCTCCACTTAAAGAGGCACGGTCATCCAGAAAACGGATCCGTGCTACTTCTCCTGAGCGTTCACCTCGCCACTCAGATTCTGGTAGCTCCACCTCTCGCTCACCCTCTGTGGGGGCTCGCAGCGTTCACGACTCTGAACATGAGTCCGAGGTATCATTGGACCCGGAGGCTCCGGAGTTCAGAGCTACGGTTGACTCCCTCATTGTAGCAGTCAATCACGCGCTTAAGGTGGATGATGACCCTAATTCCGCTCCGGAACACGCGGTCTCTTTTACCAGAACCAAGCGCTCCCACAAGACTTTTGCCTCTCACCCAGCTTTACTAGATATAGTCAAGCGACACAGGGAGCGTCCAGATAAGCGTTTCTCGGGTAAGAAAGATCTGGTATCGAAGTATCCCTTCTGAGCAGATCTCGTGAAAGACTGGACGGATCCCCCTATAGTAGATCCTCTGGTCTCGCGCCTGGCCTCTAAAACGCTTCTTTCAGTCCCGGACGGCGCTTCAATTAAGAGTCCCACTGAACGCCAGCTAGACTCTCTAGCTCGCTCAGTGTATGAGGCCTCGCTCTTCCCTGTCCCCCTCGTTCGCCGCAGCTTGGGTGACCAAGGCAATGGTTTCCTGGGCGGATGCTCTAGCGAAATCCATTCAGGAGCAGGACCTCCCGTCTGAGATGGCGGACCTGGCTAAGCCGTTAGCCATGGCTAGTGATTATGTGATGTACGCATCCCTCGATGCGGCGAATTGCGCAGCATCGGCGGCTTCTAACGCCATCGCTATTAGAAGGGCTCTTTGGCTCAGAGTGGCGCGCAGACTCCTCCTCTAAAAAATCTCTGATCTCTCTCCCTTTTCAAAGCGGGCGCCTTTTCGGCGAAAAGTTTGACCACCTTATTTCTGACGCCACGGGGGGAAAGACCAAGTTCCTTCCCCAACAGAGGCCCAAGGCGGCTTTCCAGCGCCAGCCTTATTTTCGCTTTCGGCCCTTTCGTACCAGCCCAGCCTGGTCCAATCCTTCTGGTCTTCCCAGATCGGACCGATCCGCTCGCACAGACAGAGACGCTCGCCCCTCCTTCAGGCCGAACCCTTCCTGGCGCGGAAAACCTAGGCAGCCCAGAACCCGAGGTTCCAGACCTCCCAGATTCCCGTCTCAATGACTCGGGAACGGCGCCAGTCGATACCACCAGAGTAGGCGGACGTCTACTCCTTTTTCAGCAGGCCTGGCTTTCCGTCGTTCACGACGGATGGGTCAGGGACCTGGTATCGTCTGGCTACAAAATAGAGTTCTCCTCTCCTCCTTGGTTTTTCCCCTCTCGTCTCCCCAGTTCGGGAGCTCAGTCTCGTGCCCTTCTTTGCGCCATTCACTCCCTCCGCCAGAGCGGGGTCATTGTTCCGGTCTCGGAACACGAGAGGTTCAAAGGTTTCTACTCAAACCTCTTCGTCGTGCCAAAGAAGGACGGAAAGGTGTGCCCCATTTTGGATCTGAAGCTCCTGAACAAGTGCATAAGAGTCCGGCACTTCAGGATGGAATCGCTCAGATCGGTCATCTCCTCGATGGAAAGGGGGGAATTCTTGGCCTCGATAGACATCAAGGATGCCTATCTTCACATCCCGATCTTCCCGCCTCATCAAAGGTTCCTCCGCTTTGCCGTTCTGGAGGACCACTTCCAGTTCACGGCCTTACCCTTCGGTCTTGCCATGGCGCCCAGGGTATTCACCAAGGTCATGGCGGCTGTCATGGCCATCCTTCATTCTCGAGGAGTCGTCGTGTTACCTTACTTAGACGATCTCCTCATAAAGGGCCCGTCTTTCCAAACCTGCGAGTCAAGCGTCCACATTACCCTGGATTCTCTTTCGCACCTGGGCTGGTTGATCAACTTGGACAAGTCCTCTCCCGTTCCTGCCCGTCGGATCTCCTTTCTGGGAATGATCCTGGACACTTCAAGGGGACTGGTCTTGCTTCCTCGGTCCAAGGCTCAAGCGCTTCAGCAGGGAGCCCGAACGCTCTGTCATCCTTGCCCACGAACAATTCGGTTCGCCATGAAGATCCTGGGAAAGATGGTTGCAGCAATCGAAGCGGTTCCTTTCGCTCAACTCCATCTCCGCCCCCTACAACAGGCTTTGCTGGACAACTGGGACAGGAGCCTCCCATCTCTCGACCGCCCTTGCCCCCTGTCTCCGCGGGTCAGACAATCTCTCGTATGGTGGACCCTGTGTCAATCTCTTCTCCAGGGGAAGTCCTTCCTCCCGATCCGCTGGTTAGTGATTACTACCGATGCCAGTCTTCTCGGCTGGGGGGCGGTGTTTCTTCACCACTCTGCCCAGGGCCGTTGGACAGTTCGGGAATCCAGGCTCCCCATCAACATCTTGGAGATTCGGGCTATCAGACTTGCCCTGAGTCGCTTTCACACCCTGCTCGCGGGTCACCCTATACGAGTCCAGTCGGACAACGTCACGGCGGTGGCTTACATCAACCACCAGGGGGGTACCCGCAGCAGGGCAGCGATGCAGGAAGTCTCTCACATCCTTCGTTGGGCCGAAACCAACCATTCCATCATCCCTGCGGTGCACATTCCGGGAGTCGAGAACTGGGCGGCGGACTTCCTGAGCCTCCAGGGCCTTGCCTCGGGGGAGTGGGAACTCCACCCAGAGGTCTTTCGACAGATCTGTCTTCGCTGGGGGACCCCGGACGTGGATCTGATGGCGTCCAGATTGAACGCCAAGGTCCACAACTTCATTGCTCGTTCTCGGGATCCCCAGGCTATCGGAGTGGACGCGCTGATATTCCCGTGGCATCAGTTTCAACATACGTGTTTCCTCCTCTTCCCTTACTGCCGAAGGTGATCCGAAAGATCAAGACGGAGGGGGTCCCGGTCATTCTGGTCGCCCCAGATTGGCCACGCTGCGCTTGGTACGCGGAACTCGTTCAGCTCGTAGCAGACGTTCCCTGGCGGTTACCAGACCGCCCAGACCTACTTCGCCAAGGTCCGATCTGCCACCAGAGCTCAGGGGCCCTACGTTTAACGGTGTGGCTGTTGAAACCTGGATTCTAACTCGTGCCGGTTTCTCTCAGCAGGTCATTCCCACCATGTTAAGTGCTCGTAAGGCGTCTTCCGCCTCCATTTACCACCGCGTCTGGAAAACCTTCTCATGGTGCAGGCTCCGAGGACACCCTCCGCTCGTTTTCTCTGTCCCTTGCATCTTGGATTTCCTTCAGTCCGGTCTGGACTCCGGATTGGCACTGAGTTCCCTCAAAGGCCAGATCTCAGCGTTATCCGTGCTATTTCAGCGCAGGATCGCCGCCAACCTCCAAGTCAAGACCTTCATTCAGGGAGTCTCCCATGTGGTTCCTCCTTACAGGATGCCGTTAGAAACCTGGGATCTCAACTTGGTCCTGGGGGTTCTTCAGGAACCCCTGTTCGAACCCCTTCAAGACGTTCCTCTCTCGGTCCTCTCATGGAAGGTTGCCTTCCTGGTAGCGGTGACGTCCATCAGAAGGGTTTCAGAGCTCGCCGCTTTGTCCTGCCGGGCACCGTTCCTGGCCTTTCATCAGGACAAAGTGGTCCTACACCCTTCTCCGGCGTTTCTTCCGAAGGTGGTCTCATCTTTTCATCTTAACGAGGACATCATCCTTCCTTCTTTTTGCCCGCAGCCCAAGCATAGGGTCGAGAAGGCTCTCCATACTCTTGACGTGGTACGGGCCCTCAGAAGGTACATCTCCAGAACGGCTCATTTCAGAAAATCGGACGCCCTTTTCGTGCTCCTGGAGGGTCACAGAAAGGGTTTGGCTGCGTCAAAATCCACGATAGCCAGATGGATCCGATCTGCTATCCAGGAATCCTATCGGGTCAGGGGCAGTCCTATCCCGGCGGGGATTAGAGCACACTCCACTCGGTCGATGGGTGCTTCCTGGGCCGTCCGGCACCAGGCAACAGCGGAGCAGGTTTGCAAGGCCGCAACGTGGTCTAGCCTGCATACTTTCACAAAGCATTACAATGTTCACATCCATTCCTCTGCGGACGCGGCCCTTGGCAGGCGTATTCTGCAAGCGGCCGTTGCGCATTTGTAGTCAGATGGTACACGGAGTTATTCGGTTGTATTGTTTCCCTCCCTGGGACTGCTTTGGGACGTCCCATGGTCCTGTGTCCCCCAATGAGGCGAAGGAGAAATAGGGATTTTTGTGTGTACTCACCGTAAAATCCTTTTCTCCGAGCCACTCATTGGGGGACACAGCACCCACCCTGGTAGCCTTACGGCTCGTTACCTTTTTTGGTCTTTGACTGTTTGTTTGACATGTTATATTCTAATGTTACTTGATATATTGTTATTATCCTACTGCTTTTGCACTGAACTGGGTGTCTGGAAGCCAGTACGAGGGTGTATACTGCAGGGGAGGAGCTAACCTTTTTTTTGTCTTAGCTTAGTGTTGTCGGGGTCGTCACGACAATACCCTTCATCCACCAGTCATTCCAAATCAGATTAAAGCATGTTGGTACCGGATAAGAATGAGTCAGACACAATGCTGGTTCAAACTCATAGCATGCTCGTGTGTCCACACGTAGTGGGAACGTCACAGCAACAACTGAACTTTATTTCCTATGCTTTGCAAAAAAGAAAAAAAAGAGCATGAACCGCACATCCCAAAATCATACGTTGATCTAAAGCCGCTAGGCAAAAATTGATATAACAATATGAGGTTTTCAGTTTAACATTCTGATCAGACTGTATGAAGCCCACTGCCCCTTCACGGCAAACCTCGTAGTGGGTCCTATCGCCCTAACGGAGCGGAGCCGTGCGGCGCCCACCGCCACAGCGGCCATGCACCAGCAGGGCGGACGGCCTGTTGCCCCACAGCACCCATGCTGCAAGACTGAGTCCCCTGAACTTTATTTCCTATACACAACATTATATGGTCCATTGGGGGAAGGTGTGCAGAGGGCAGGGTTAGGCGGGGTTTAAGCAATGTATCTAGTATTCAGTCCTTCTGGTTGGCCTGACGTCATATGATGAATCTTTCTTTGTCCACATCTTGTTAGGTTTCCATTTCTCCAGGGACGATACTTTAGCTTCAGAAACGAAAGTAGATTCTTGGCAAGAACAAAAAGTAGGGCAAAGGTGAATACTGGCAGCCATCTTAAATACAGTTAAATTTGCATTAGCAAGCGAAGGGGAAAAACTTATTGTTTCACAGCATAAGAATATATAAAAGTACAAAAGTGTATAAAAACGTATATTTTTACCTTGACAATCCCCCCTAAACACTAAGTTTTTCCCTAAAAAGAAAGATCCTTCGAGACTGTCCATGTGATGGGGAAAGGGGAGGTGGATTTCTTCATCCAGACACCTCAGAAGCTCTCCCCTTGCGAGAGGCCACCAGGCAGCTGAACACTTCACTAGCCTCACATGGAGTTCTCCCGTTGTCCCTAGACTAAATCTCTTTGCATCATCTGAGAGTAAAGGGGTTTTGTCTAACTTCTCGAGGGGGACGTACTTAGGGATCTCCCCCGGATCAGTGCCATCGCACTCTAGTGGGTCTACCTCTTGGTTGAGGAAGGTGCCAGTCGGAGTTGCCTCAATGATAACATTTTATACAGGGGAATAACACAACAGAGGATTATCGATCCAACTACAAAAAGGGCAATCAGTACTAGACAAGCTCGTTGAAGGAATCCTTTGAGCCCACCCAACCAGCCGGAAAAGAAAGATGTGTCTACTCCAGCATTGGATTTTAATTCTGCTGCTAACCTATTTATCTTTTTGAGAGCGATCATGGTCTTTCCATTTACCCCAGAGTTCTGAGGGATATAGGTACAACATTCCTCTCCCACCATCCCACAGACTCCTCCTTTCTCAGCTAAGATCATATCAAGGGCTAGTCGGTTTTGGAGGGTCATTCTAGTGTTAGGGCCTAACTCCTCAACTATACCTTGGAAAGCATCACAGATAAAATTGACAAACCTTTGTTCACTGTAATATATGTAATTGATCCCATCAACATTTTTATTAATCTGCACCTGTGGGATTATGGAAGCAAAGCTAGCATAGATCTGATTCTGGGCCTTAAATTGGTCAGGCACCCCCCCTTGGCACTCCAATGCCATCGACATATACCAATGGATCTTCTTCATAACTCATGTGGAGCTGATCGAGACTTCTCCTCTTTCTGGTATATTCATCAGGTGTCTCTGGATCCCAAGGTAAAATCTTGAACTGCATAGCTAGTTTAACAAGGGTGCATTGACCTGTCCAGGCATTAGGCAACCTAGGATGGAGCTTACCATCTCCACATAACCAATAAATATCGTACATATACTGTGTATGATTAGCTAGCAAGTCAGTATCCAGGGAACTGTTCTCTTTGCAGAAACCTGTCTCGAAGACCCCTACTGGTGTACCTGTAGTGTCGTGGGAATTATAGCAGGTATAATTATCAGCTAACACAGTTATCCCTCCTGGGACCTTTAGTTTAGGTGCTTCATGAATTAGTGGGACATAATCTGAGCAATCAGTGGACTTTAGACCCTTCAACAGATTCATAACACAGGCAGTGGTATTGTTATCAGGAAAAAAACAAACAATGCATGTGTGTATAGATGTGTATTTGCTGCAGCACAAGCAATACATCCTACAGAGATATTCTGGACTCTTACATTGTATCTTACCCATTCTAACCATAAATTTGTCCTTGGGGCTGTTTGTGTTTCTATGGAGAAGACTTCTTGCCAACTAAGACCTGGAATGGGGATTACTTCGTTAACTATATTTTGCAAACGTTCACCTGGGCCTGGTTTAGCTGTACTGGTAACGGGGGCCTTGGTTGGTCTAAAGCTAATATCCTGGAGCTGTATATGGCCTAAATTCCCATAGTATCCACTATTAAACACATTATGAAAATATCTTCCCAGTAAAATTGTTATCTCTGGTAACACATATATAATACTGGATAATTCCCTCTACCACCCGCTGAGTCTCGGGGCACTTGACTACATCGCAGAAATCAAATCTCCAGATATTTACCGGGGCCATTAGGTTTACCCAGAGAATAGTGGCACCGGAATTCTTATTTACAATAGGGGCCGAGAAGGTAGGGGTGAGGATGACCCCTGGCCTCAGGACCAAAAACAACAGCAACATTTTCCTTCGATCACCACTGTGACTAAGCGCTGGTTCGGTCTCTTTTGCAGCGTGAAGCGTAGATCCAGGTGCTCTTTCCTTCAAGTTTTACTGACATAGCTTTTCACGACCATAAAACCACCAGGCTTCAAATTGTGACCAATATCGGTTTCTGCTGAATCTGGAAGGGAAGAAGAAACTAAAACATGGGTGTTAGCAACATTTTTACTAAACTGAATAACATATTGAACAGCACAGTCAATTTCTTCTGACAACTACTGAGACTGAAAATTTACAACTGAGAACCTAGCACAAAACAATATCTCATATGGGGACAGGCCATGTTTTGCCTTATGGGTAGTACGAACGTGTAAGAGCCCTGGCCATGGAGCCGTAGTCTCCTGCATCATTTTGGTCAATTGTCCCTTCAGTGTGCCGTTCAGCCTCTTAACTTTCCCACTGGATTGTGGAGAGTATGGAGGGCTACAGTGGATCCAAGCATTGTCAGAACCTCCTGATACACATGAGAAGAAAAGTCCGGGCCTTGGTCACTTTCATCGACTTCTGGAACACCATATCTGCATATAACTTCCATCACCAGTTTCTTTGCTGTGGTCTTTGTAGTCACGTTGGTAACGGGGAATGCTTCTGGCCAACTGGAGAACATGTCGACAACCACCAGACAATATTCATACCTTCCAGACTTCGGCAACGTGATGAGGTCCACCTGGAGCCTCTGGAAAGGATAGTCGGGCTTAGCAAGATACTTAGGGGGTACACGTTGAAGTTGACCGGGATTGCAGGTCTGACAGATACCTCGATGTGTGGGCCCATGCGCCCACGTGGCAATAGCAGGGTACATCCGCTTAGGGAGACACACAAGTTGGTCCTTTTTCCAGCGACCATGTTCATACGTGCTCCATCAGCTTTCCACTGCTTCACTTCTTCCTTTGGAGACATTCTCTGCATCGTCATTAAGCGGTCTCGCGGGGTCCGACAGAAAACCTCAGTC
The DNA here is from genome assembly GCF_032444005.1 of Ranitomeya imitator. Taxonomy (NCBI): domain Eukaryota; kingdom Metazoa; phylum Chordata; class Amphibia; order Anura; family Dendrobatidae; genus Ranitomeya; species Ranitomeya imitator. The sequence continues at coordinate 528,740,057 of NC_091287.1, forward strand.
TGGCATAGATCATCAGGTTCCTGTAGAGTCAGTGTTTCTTGTAACTGTTTACGCTGAGAGCGTGTGGTCACCATAGCTGGTATGGTCTGTTCAACGGGTAGGAGAGCAGCAGCTTTTGCTTGCATATCCGCAGAGGCGTTACCAACAGTCTGTGGACTGTTCCATGGTACCGTGCTCCTTAACTTTGATAATGGCCACCTGAGTAGGTAATTTGATTGAGTCCATGAGGGCTTTAACAGCTTCAACATTCTTCACTGAGTCCCGGCGGTAGTAACAAACCCTCGATTGGGCCATAGGGCTCCGAAATCATGAGCAATACCAAATGCATACTGTGAGTCCGTGTATATTAGCCCGCCTGTCTTTGGCCAAAGTACATGCAGTAGGCAGAGCCTGACGTTCTGCTTCTTGTGCTGACAGGGAGAGAGGGAGGGCAGCTCCGTGCACTACAGTGTCTTCCGTAGTAACAGTGTTTCCGGTGTGGAGTCTGCCAAAATCATCAGCATATCTTGAACCGTCTTTCAGGGCCTTGTAGAGAGGTAGCATTATGCGGGATGCGTCCGGTATCCACTGACAACAATAAGTACATAGTCCAAGAAAACGTTGGAGTTCAGTCTCATCCTTTGTAGCTGACGGCTATTTTTCTTTCTTCTGTGAGGTGTCTGGCACCCTGAAGGAGACAGTGACCCAAAAATATCACTTGACCAAGGCAGAACCGAAGTTTCAAGGCCGAAACCCGACAGTTCAGATCTGCCAGATACTTGCGAAAACTAACAGTGGCAACAATGGCTTCCTGCTCTGTCTGTGCACACAACAAAAAAACAAAAAAAATTACCCACATACTGAAGCAGCATAACATAGGAATATTCTAACTGCCAGGGTTAGACACACTATCCCCCCTATTTTTTTTTTTTTAAACTGATTGGGAAAGGACATGTGAGATACACATCTCATTATACTCATCTACATAGGGGTTATATAACATAAATACCATCTGACCATCATCTTGGCTCACCAACTCTCTAGGTCTGCTCAGGTGCACTTATACGTCCATCATATTATCTTTGTCTGTAAAATGGGAAAGGTTTGTTCTCAGGGTCAGCCAATTATTTTAGCGTAGCTAGCTAGTCAGAGGGCTTCCAGGGATAATACTCCTGTATCTGTCTTACACTACCTGGTGTGGTTGGTTCTCTGGTGGTGGGGGTGACTAGATGACCGGTTGGGGGTGACATGACATGCTGGTCTACAGCTCCTTCCCAAAAGGATTACTGTCAGCCTACTCCCAAAGTTAATGTCCCCACTACCCACTATCCTGTGTCAGCTTCTTATATCACTACATCACTACATGTGATCTTATCTGGACAGGAATCAGTGTAATTCACTTAGGTCGAGTTGCAGCACAGATTATACAAGCATTTCTCCAGTCTGGGTTTGTCTGACCGCAATATTTACAAATCCATCTGTCTTGTCTTGGTCTGAAAACCAACATGGCGAGAGAGATTTCCAGACACAGGGTTAAAATGAATATTGGAATATGAGACTAGATTTGTGTAAGGGAGGGGGAGCTGGAGCTGAAGTCTTCTGCTTCTTGGGCTACTGATAAGGAACCGAGCTGCGAGCCGTGTGTCCTTGAAGCTGCAGGGGCTAGAGAGCGGTGGGGGCCAAGAGCACAGCTGCTGATACAGACTGGGTTAAACTCTTCTGGACTCAGCGCGTACTGAACCAAGGACAGAATATACACAACTCCATATTCTTCAGCGCAGCTAGCCCCCCTTTCTCTGGCCCGCAGCACAAAGAGGAAAAATCACAAACAATTCACGCAGGGGTTCACCCCTCCCATTGGGTGTCTCGGAAAACCACACAGAGTGACGAAATACAGCAGTTCTCAGACTCAATTAATTTCTACAAAACCTTCACACAATTCCTATGCCAGAACACCTCAGAAAAACTAATAATTGAGGTATTTTATAACCAAACACTAGCTCTGCATCCTCTGATCCTCCCTCTCCATCAACCTCTTTCTTTAAACCTCGCGCAACTCGCAGATGAGCTTGCGCTTGTTCTAACAGTCCTTCATCTCTCAACATTCTTGACTGCCTTCTTGCCCTCCCGTGACTCTACTATTGTCTTGACTTCCACAGCATCCTCATCTAACCTGTGGGGCACGGACTTCTTCTTTAAGAGACGTAACATGACTCACAGAATACTACGCCCTTCTGCAGTAGGCCGCTGACAGCGACAGCAACACTTGTGTCCTAACACGGAGCCTCGCGCTCCACGTGTTATGAATAAAGAGCCTCGCGCTCAATATTTTTCCCTAACCTGAACACCAGTGATTACAGTCTGCCCTGTCACGATATTCTAAACATTGGGAGGCGGTCTCCTAGTGAGACCCCTCCACTGAGATTCCGGTGGTCTCCCCACTTGGGACGTCTTAATTACCAATGTGATTCTGGAGGTCCCCCCCTTGGGACGTCTTAATTACCAATGTGTGCTAGTAAGTCATTCTGGTGGTCCCCCTCTTGGGACGTCTTAATTACCAATGTGATTCTGGTGGTCCCCCCACTTGGGACGTCTTAATTACCAATGTGATTCTGGTGGTCCCCCCACTTGGGACGTCTTAATTACCAATGTGTGCAAGTAAGTGATTCTGGTGGTCCCCCTCTTGGGACGTCTTAATTACCAATGTGATTCTGGTGGTCCCTCCACTTGGGACGTCTTAATTACCAATGTGATTCTGGTGGTCCCCCCCTTGGGACGTCTTAATTACCAATATGATTCTGGTGGTCCCCCCCTTGGGACGTCTTAATTACCAACGTGTACAATATCACAGAGGCTGCGTCTCCTATCCCTTTCTCTCAGCCGCCCCCAATCCACAACTTCTTCAATCTTTCACTCTATCACTACTAGAGAATAGTCACGGGTAGGGTGGTTGAATGGAGTACAATGACCGGTGGAGGAGGTGTGGTGTACACGAGGACGCGCAGAGTGCGACGTCTCTCAGTTGCTGGTTCGAAGCGTGGCACGGGATCGCGCTCGGTCTCACCACTCGACCAATCACTCCCCAGACCCAAGGAGACCACAGACTAACCAATAACGGCTGAAACACTAGCAAGTGTGACACATACATAGTATGTGTTCTCCACTTACCGTGTTTGGAGGGTGATCAGTCCTCGAGGTCAGCCACTACGGGTGTCGTCCACGGACGTCCAGGTATGGGTCCAGGGGGTCTCGGATCGCGGGCCACGCCCCACGTTGGTTGCGCCAAATTGTCGGGGTCGTCACGACAATACCCTTCATCCACCAGTCATTCCAAATCAGATTAAAGCATGTTGGTACCGGATAAGAATGAGTCAGACACAATGCTGGTTCAAACTCATAGCATGCTTGTGTGTCCACACGTAGTGGGAACGTCACAGCAACAACTGAACTTTATTTCCTATACACAACATTATATGGTCCATTGGGGGAAGGTGTGCAGAGGGCAGGGTTAGGCGGGGTTTAAGCAATGTATCTAGTATTCAGTCCTTCTGGTTGGCCTGACGTCATATGATGAATCTTTCTTTGTCCACATCTTGTTAGGTTTCCATTTCTCCAGGGACGATACTTTAGCTTCAGAAACGAAAGTAGATTCTTGGCAAGAACAAAAAGTAGGGCAAAGGTGAATACTGGCAGCCATCTTAAATACAGTTAAATTTGCATTAGCAAGCGAAGGGGAAAAACTTATTGTTTCACAGCATAAGAATATATAAAAGTACAAAAGTGTATAAAGACGTATATTTTTACCTTGACAGTGTCAGCCTCCTAGTGACAGCAGCATAACCCATGGTCCTGTGTCCCCCAATGAGTGGCTCGGAGAAAAGGATTTTACGGTGAGTACACACAAAAATCCCTATTTTTTTTCCACAAATAAACGCAAAAATTATTGACCTAAATTTACCACTAACATGAAGCCCAATGTGTTGCGAAAAAACAGTCTCAGAACCGCTAGGATCCGTTGAAGCGTTCCTGAGTTATTACCTCATAAAGGGACACTGGTCAGAATTGCAAAAAATGGCAAATGGCAAAAATAGGTCATGAAGAGGTTAAATTCCCCCCTTCAGCTTTTTAGCAGAGGCCTGAACAACTGTTTGATGCAGAATTAACTGATATTCGAAACTGATTCCCTCCACCTTGACTAAAGCCCCAGTTCCTGCTGCTGAAAAACAGCCCCAAACCTCAATGCTGCCTCCACCGTGCTTCATTGTGGGGATGGTGTTCTTTATGGTTATGCGCAATGTTGGCTTTTACTGTAAAATGCAACTAACAAACTGGAATATCCTATAACATTGAGATTTTATATGGGGGTTAAATGGTACCTGTTACCAGGTTTGGCCTATACGAGCCACCTCCTTACAGGGCTTATCTTCCCATCTTCTTGTGCAGGCGTACTTGTATGCCCTGTTGAGGGCCAAGCAAATTCTTGCAGTGCGCAGGCGCTGGGCCTCTCAGACCTTTTCCGGCGCCTGCGCACTGCATTACTTTGCTCTGCACTCAACATGGCATATAAGTACACCTGCAGAGGAGCGTGATGCCGGAGAGCCTGTGTAGATGACTCGGGGACACGTCATCCACATGAAGCAAGCAGGAGGGTGGCGATCATAAGATGGGGGGTGCCGGACCAGGACCTGCGACATCAATCGGACCGGAACGCCCCGCAGGTGAGTATAAGTTATTTTTCTGCTCTTGCAGGTCGGATCTGGGGCTTATCTATAGCATTATAGAATGCTGTAGATAAGAGATACGGCCACCACCTTTCAGGGCTTATCGGCCAAACCTGGTGACAGGTTCCCTTTAATCTGAATCCATGTCAATACAGGCAGCTGTGTACCGTCTACTATGTAACATGAGGTTACATGTGATTGACTAATTCTGAACGCAACCACATAAAATGGTGTTCACACTTGCAACCACATTATTTTATTTCCCCCCTCAAAATGATTTCAGCTGGTTTCTTGGTTGATTTGCACAGATTATGGGTGACATTAAAGGTGGAAAAAGTTTAAAAATTATTTTTGGTATGTTTTTTTTTTTATGACAAAATTTGGGCATTTTAGCAGGGGGTGTGTGTAGATTTCACACTGTACATTACACTATGATGTCCCCACAGTACAATCCCTCAAACTGTGTAATTCTCCCACTCACGATGGTGGTGTCCACAGCCCCCACACACAGTGATGGTCCCTATAGTATATACAGCAGGGGTGTCAAACTGCATTCCTCGAGGGCTGCAAACAGGTCGTGTTTTCAGGATTTCCTTGCATTGCACAGGTGATAATTTAATCACCTGCAGAGAATGATTCCAGCACCTTGTGCAATGCTAAGGAAATCTTGAAAACACGCATGGTTTGAGGCCCTCGAGGAATGCAGTTTGACACCCCTGATATACAGTATACACACTGATACTCCCTCACACTTGCCTCCCTGTTTGCTTCTCCTATATTACTAGTCTCTGCAAGTCTAGGTATTGCCTGAAAACCTGCCAAGTCCTAAAATTCATGTGCTAGTCTCAGGTAAAGGGACTTTCTAGGTCCAGACTGTACCTTGACAAAATGATGGCATGAGGACCTACTTGCTCCCTGCTCCACCATTATAGTAACCTCTTAACGACATGATCTGTTGCGTCATAGGCCGGGCTCCCTGCCTTTGATATACAGCCTTGAGAGGAGTATGTCGTCAATGCCAGCTTCTGGAAGGTGTTAAGAAGAGACCATCATTTTTGCTGTATATACCACAAGCGATCTGATCGGTCCTAAGGGGACAACTGGGTATAGTGAAAAGTAGTTTAAAAAAAAAAAAAAATCAAAGCTCAAATCACACCCTTTATGCCCCCCATTAAAATTACACATGAGGCATAATTACATTTGTAAAAGTCTGATCTATCAAAATATAAAATTAATCCGATCTGAAAAAAAAATCTAAACGTCAATTAGATGCTGCAAAAAGGCAATAAAATATCGTATCCCAAAGTGGCATCAATAAAAAAAAAAAGCCCTCACACAGGTTGCAAGAGAACCACACGGTCGGCGCACGTTAAAGGAGAAAACACCGAGCGGGGAGAGCCTAGACCAGCCTCTGAAACAGAAGTCACTGATGGTCATTAACAATGTCTGTTTTGGGGTCTGGGCTGGCCTCTGTTCTTCCTGCATATGCAGCATTCTCTCCTTACAATATGTACTTACAGTGCGCTCTCTTGTTAGCGCTATCTCTCTCTCTTTAGAGCTGGTGAGTGAGCGCACCGTCATTGCACTTTCAGCAGGAGAAGCATGTTGAGCATGTATCGGAATTGAGAGCTGAGCAGGGACTAGCCCAACCCATGAAGCTGATGTCACTAATGACTTTATTTCAGGGTGGGGAAAGCAGCTACAGCTGGATTGAATAACTGCTCAGCGGACTGTATCTGACACGGCAGGTATAGATATGATGTACACAGCTCCGTAGACAATTATTGTGAGTTGTATCATTGCTGTTGCTGCTCTCGGATCAACCGCTGGAGGCAGTTACTGGTGCCCGAACCTGGTGCAGATTTGCAGACGCAGCCTCATTCAGGCGTCGCAAACATCTGAACGAGGCTTTACACTGACTGATCAGAGCAAAGTCAGTTCTCACAGCATAGCAGTTGAATAACATCACTACTGTTCTCTGAACACTGCTGTGAGTGCAGGTCGGGCAGCCTGACCCCAGGCCCAGACTGCTAATCTGCCTAGCCGGGCAGATTCCCGGTGGGCTGGCGGCCCTTTAAAACCTTTGACTAGGCCCCGTGTGCGTGCTCCCCCTCGTTGCACGTGCTGACAAGGGCCGCAGCGGCCCTCGTCGGTTCTTGAGTGCGGCCCCTGTCCGCGATTGTGCGTGTGGATGCTGCCCTGTAAGTGCAGGAGAGCACGCACACAGGACCTACTCAGAAGTTTAAAAAGGCCGCCGCAGATACGCACAGGACTCCTGCCTCTCTGACGCTGGTGGAGAGAGCCAGCAAGATTAAAAAAAGGTAATACCTGCCTGTGGAACTTTTTCCCTAGCTCTCCCTGGAAGCACGGTGACATCGTCTCCTGCTCTGATCTGCCTTACCGGCAGAGAAAGAGGTGGCGGGACAGAGTTGCAGTGAGCACCAGAACCTGGAGAGCTGCACATGGACATCAGCCTCCCCTGCACCACAGAACAGTGTGTGTGTGTGTCTCTAAGGCCGGTTTCACACGTCAGTGGCTCCAGTACATGAGGTGACAGTTTCCTCACGTACCGGAGACACTGACTCACATAGACACATTGAAATCAATGTGTCTCTGCACATGTCAGCGTGTTTTCACGGACCGTGTGTCCGTGTGCAAAACATAGAGACATGTCAGTGTTCGTGGGAGCGCACGGATTACACGGACCCATTAAAGTCAATATTCATGACTGTAATGGCGGCACCACGTGACCGCTCATACAGGAGAAGCTGCGGCGAGGACAGGACACTGCGAGGGAGCCGGGTGAGTATTTTATTAACAGTGAGCGGGCGCACGGGGGGTGGGGACAGGGATCTTTATTTTAAACACAAAAAAAAAGGATTTTTCATATCTTCTTTCCAGCGAACGCTGCTGGAGAGAAGATATGAATGGCGGCTTCAGCACCAGATGCAGGGGACAGCGCTTATCTCTAGCGCTGTCTCTTGCACGCTCCGTGTGGTACCAGTCGGCACACGTGTGCCACACAGATGGCCTACGTGAGCTCACGGACAAGGATAACTCCGGTACCGATTTTTTTCGGTACCGGAATTATCTGGACGTGTGGGACAGGCCTAAGGATGTGATGCGGATCTGCATCTGTTTTCCATGTGTTTTACAGTACCATGTAAAGCTATGGAAAACCAAATCCGCTGTGCACATGCTGCGGAAAATACCGCGCAGATTTGCTGCAGTTTATTTTCTGCAGCATGTCAATTCTTTGTGCGGATTCCGCAGCGTTTTACACCTATTCCTTAAGGCTATGTGCACACATCAGGATTTCTGGCAGAAATTTTCCTGACAAAAACCTGACATTTCTGCCAGAAATCCGCATGCGTTTATTTCGCGTTTTTTTTTTTCTGCGGTTTTGATGCGTTTTTTCTTGCGCTTTTTCCAAATGCATAGAATAGCGGGAAAAATGCGTAAAAACCGCAAAATTAATGAACATGCTGCTTTTTTTACCGCAATGCGTTTTTTTCATCATGTGCACAAAAATTGCAGAATGCATTCTAACTGATAGAATGCATAATGTATGCGTTTTTAATGAGGTTTTATCGCGAAAAAACCTGAACATGTGCACATACCTTAATAGGAATTTGCAGGTGTAAAAACGCAGGTGAAATACGCACAAAAACCGCCGTAAATCGGATTTTTCAGATTTTGCGCGGGGAAAATCCGCATCGTGTGCTCATACCCTTAGGCTACATCACATTAGCATTCGGCTGAGCTGCGGAGGGCTGCGTACATCCTCCGTTAAGCCCTGCCTACTTCCACACTTCTTGCATTTAGGTCCACCTGCTTCTGCATGCATCCTGCGTACCTATGTTTATCATTGGGTACGCAGGACGCATGCAGAAGTAGGCGGAGCTTCAGGGAGGAAGTCTGCAGCCGTCCGCAAAGCCTCTGTACGCAAGTGTGTGCGTAGCCTTAATAATTGCGCGGGTGTGGTATCTAGTATGTGAGTCTGTGTAATACATTAGTGTATGGTATCTGTAGTGTGTGTAATACTTGTATATGAGGTATCTAGTGTGTGTGTGTGTGTGTAATACTTGTCCAGCATGCATGTGCTGTGTATGTGTATCTGCAGAGCATTTTGTTATACAGCACGTGTGTACTAAGTACATGTATGATGTGTGTGTCTGTGTGACTATATGAAGTATATGTAAGGAGCTTGTGTTGTCCAGCATGTGCTGTGTACATGTATGATGTGTGTGACTATATAATGTGTATGTAATGAGCCTGTGCTGTGTACATGTATGATGTGTGTGACTATATGAAGTGTATGTAATCCATTGTATGTGGGCTTGTGAATTTTTATTTTTTTTTCCGGCCAGGGCTGCTGTTTGGTCCCAGTCCGGTCCTGCCTGACACTTAGGCCGGGTTCACACTTGCGAGTTTTACGGACGTAAGAGCGCAGAAACTACGTCCGTAAAACTCGCAAAAAATACGGCACAATTATTCTCTATGCCCCTGCTCCTATCTGCCGTATTTTACTGATCAGTATTATACGGCTTTCTACGGCCGTACAAAATCGCAGCATGCTGCGTTTGTCACCGTACTGCGCAAGAAATACGCCAATGAAAGTCTATGGAAGCGTGAAAAATACGGATTACACACGGACAAGCAGTGTGACTTGCGAGAAATACGCAGCGGTGTTAGAGAGAAAAGCCGGTAATTCAGTGCGGTGTACAGTAAAATCACACTGACAGCTTACAGTAGAATAGGTAGAATAAATGTGTACACATAGAATAGGTATATATATATATATATATGTCAGTGAGACACATATATGTATATATATTAATATTTATTCCAGCGCTATACAGCTTGAAAGCCGGTAATTCAATTACCGGCTTTTTCTTTCTCCTTCCTAAAACCCGACATGATTTGAGACATGGTTTACATACAGTAAACCATGTCTTCTCTCCATTTTTTTTTGCAGATTCCACACTACTAATGTCAGTAGTGTGTATCTGCAAAATTTGGCCGTTCTAGCTCTTAAAATAAAGGGTTAAATGGCGGAAAAAATTGGCGTGGGCTCCCGCGCAATTTTCTCCGCCAGAGTAGTAAAGCCAGTGACTGAGGGCAGATATTAATAGCCTGGAGAGGGTCCATGGTTATCGGCCCCCCCCTGGCTACAAATATCTGCCCCCAGCCACCCCAGAAAAGGCACATCTGGAAGCCTGGGAGCTTTCTAGGTAAGTTCACACGATCTATGAACAGCCAGCAGAGGGCGCCTCACCGCAAATGAAGCTAAATATAGCTCATTGATCTATATTTAGACTCATTCCCCGGGGTTTTGCAGCGAGGAGTAGCATTGCATTAGCAAAGCTCCTTGCTGCAAAATGTTTTAACCCCTTCAGAAGGATTTACATCGTTGGACGTTACAGATCTGCGGAGGGTAAGTATATTGTTGGTTTATTATGTTTTTTCTTTCACAGAACGAGGGTCTTCAGTGACTGGATTGGGCGTAGAATAAAATACTCCAACAACCATTGTTTTTATTTCATTAAAATAATTTTAAATAATGTGTTTGTGTTTTATTTAACCCTTTACTACAATTGGATTAATAATGGATAGGTGTCATAATTGACGCCTCTCCATTATTAATTAGGCTTAATGTCACCTTACAATAGCAAGGTGGCATTAACCCTTCATTACCCCATATCCCACCGCTACACAGGAATGGGAAGAGAGTGGCCAAGTGCCAGAATAGGCGCATCTTCCAGATGTGCCTTTTCTGGGGTGGCTGGGGGCAGATATTTTTAGCCGGGGGGGCCAATAACCATGGACCCTCTCCAGGCTATTAATATCTGCCCTCAGTCACTGGCTTTACTACTCTGGCGGAGAAAATTGCGCGGGAGCCCACGCCAATTTTTTCCGCCATTTAACCCTTTATTTTAAGAGCTAGAACGGCCAAATTTTGCAGATACACTCTACTGACATTAGTAGTGTGAAATCTGCAAAAAAAATGGAGAGAAGACATGGTTTACTGTATGTAAACCATGTCTCAAATCATGTCGGGTTTTAGGAAGGAGAAAGAAAAAGCCGGTAATTGAATTACCGGCTTTCAAGCTGTATAGCGCTGGAAAAAATATTAATATATATACATATATGTGTCTAATGACATATATTTATATATATATATATATATATAGACAGTATATATATATTTTTTTTTCTTTTTGGGACACATGGATCATTTCTATAGCGGTATGTTGGTTTTGCAAGCCTGCGAGAAAACCACGCAGTACGGATGCCATACGGATTACATACGGAGGATGCCATGCGCAAAAAACGCTGACACACCCTGCCTACGGAGGAGCTACGGACCACTATTTTCGGGACATTTCAGCGTATTACGGCCGTAATATACGGACCGTATTTTCATACGCTGAGTGTGAAGCCGGCCTTATACCAGTGTATTAACCTGTTTCCCCTGGAAGAAGTTACTGCTGCAGCTTTGCTCTAAAAGCTGGACTGTGGTGGTGACTTCCGTCAGTGAAAACAGCTTTGCATTTGTAGTAGAATACCAGGCTGTCCGACATGTGCTCCTGTCACCGTGTGCGGCTAAGCACTGTGTGCTCAACACAACGCTGGGCTACAATAAAATGGCGCCTTCCCCTCTCTACTCCTGAGCTATGGACTGGACAGTTCACAGCTGAACTAGCCACAGTGTAGGAGGAGATGCGGTCAGACTCTGTCTCCTGTGTCCAAGGGCTGCCGCATTTGCGGTATGTCAATGTCATGGTTAGCTACATATACACCAGCAAATAGAAATGACAGCTACAGAAAAATATAAAAAGAAATAAAAGTTAAAACAATATTTTTTATTTTGTTTTATAAATAAATGTTTATATGATCAATAATCTAAACGTCGTGACCCGTTTCCTTTTAATGGTACAGCCTGCACCCCTCTTTATAGCTGCGGAGCCCACTCCATACAAGTAGTGGTGTAAGGGGCATGTCACCAAGTGGTTACCCTGATGCACCGCTGTGTGTTGAACAAGTCATCACATGCAGGCTCGGACTGGCCCATAGGGTAACAGGTTAATCCCCCGGTGGGCCCCTGTGCAGATCTGGGCCCCCAATCCCACTGTATGAGAAGTACTTGGCATTCAATTGATTCTGTATAGAAAAAGCAGCATCTCATCATTCATTAATCAAACTACCCAGTTTATTATTATATAGAGGTAAATTTGTGAATGAGGGTAGTGTAATATTTGTATGCAAGTGGGCCCCCAAAGTCAGTGTTACTGGTGGGCCCTTGGAACCCCAGTCCGACACTGATCACATGATTCGAGCTTCAAGTCCCCTAAGGCTTCTTTTATACATCCTGTGATTTTTGCGGCCCCCAATAGATTTCTATTGGGCCGCAATAATTCCATGGCCCGTCATATGGCCCGTATTTACGTCTGTCAAAAAAAAAGATCCAGCTTGGTCGATGTTTTTCACAGCTTATGGACATGGCCCCCATTGTAAATCAATGGGGCTGCAAAAACAACGGAAGGTTGTTTTTGCGGTGCGCCGTCACTTTCGGTTTTGCGGACTGCCGTTTTTCCCCCAATACTTATGCTATAGTATTGGAAAACGGCGATCCGCAAGTTTTTTGCAGTCCATTATTGCGGCAGGCCTTGAAAATAGCGGCGATACGGCCCGCAAAAAAGACCTGAAATAACGGGCCACAAAAGACACTGTATGTGTAAAAAAAAGCCTAAAGGCCCCTTCACATTAAGCGACGCTGCAGCGATACCGACAACGATCCGGATCGCTGCAGCGTCACTGTTTGGTCGCTGGAGAGCTGTCACACAGACCGCTCTCCAGCGACCAACGATGCCGGTAACCAGGGTAAACATCGGGTAACTAAGCGCAGGGCCGCGCTTAGTAACCCGATGTTTACCCTGGATACCATGCTAAAAGTTTAAAAAAACAAACACTAGATACTTACCTACCGCTGTCTGTCCTCCAGCGCTGCGCTCTGCTTCTCTGCTCTCCTCCTGTACTGGCTGTGAGCCGGAAAGCAGAGCGGTGACGTCACCGCTCTGCTTTCCGGCTCACAGACAGTACAGGAGGACTGCAGAGCACAGCGCTGGAGGACAGACAGCGGTAGGTAAGTATGTAGTGTTTGTTTTTTTTAACTTTTAGCATGGTATCCAGGGTAAACATCGGGTTACTAAGCGCGGCCCTGCGCTTAGTTACCCGATGTTTACCCTGGTTACCAGTGAAGACATCGCTGGATCGGTGTCACACACGCCGATCCAGCGATGTCTCCAGGGAGTCCAGCGACGAAATAAAGTTCTGGACTTTATTCAGCGACCAACGATCTCCCAGCAGGGGCCTGATCGTTGGTCGCTGTCACACATAACGATTTCATTAACGATATCGTTGCTACGTCACAAATAGCAACGATATCGTTAACAATATCGTTATGTGTGAAGGTACCTTAAGGGACTATTAAATCCAGTAAAAAGTGGGAAAAAGATGAAAAAAAAAAAAAAATGAAATCAGCTCAAATCGCCTCCCTTTCACCTCATTAAAACTAAAGAATATATATATATATATATATATATATATATATACACACACACACACACACACACACACACACACACACATTTGGTGTATGTGTGTGTTCCAGAATTAGGCTGGGGACACACACAACGTATAAAAAAACGGTCCATTTTTGACGGACGAGAATCGCACAAATGTTACCAAAACAGTGATCCGTGTGCAGTGCGAGGATGCGATTTTCTCGCATCAAATGATCCGTGTGACATCCGTATGGCATCCGTATGGTGAGATTTTCTCACACACTTGCAAAATAAGCAAATAATGGCTGAGCCTTTCCTGTCACCTGCCCAATGCCTGAGAATTTCTCGCAAGTCACACTGATGGTCCGTGTGCTGTGCTATTTTTTCTCACCCCCATAGACTTTCATTGGCGATTCTCGGCCGAGATACGCTGACAATCGCAGCATGCTGCGATTTCACTCGGATCCTGAATACGGCCGAGAAAATATCGGATGATGGGAGCTGCCCCACTGATTAACATTGGGACGAGTGCTATGCGATTTTTTAGCGCACTGCACTCGTCCGTATTACGGTCTAGTGTGACCCCGGCCTTAGGATTGGGCCGCCATAAAATGCAATAAGAGGCGATCCGAACGTCATATGTACCCCAAACTGGAATCGGTAAAAACATCAGGACAGGGCATCAAAAATAAGCCTGTACACAGCCCCATATTCCGAAAAATGAAAACCTTACAGATCTCCTAAAACCGCAACAAAAGCAAATTTTTTCTTACAAATTTCCAATTTTTTTTCTCACCACTTAAAAATAAAAAAAACCCATACATGTTCTTACCTGCAGAATCCTATTGCCATGTCAATTTTACCATATAGTGAATACGATATATAATAAAAAAAAAAAACAGTTGTGGAATTGCTCTTTTATTTTTGTAATTTCAACCCACTGAGGCTAAGTTCACATTTGCGTATTTGTGTGCAGCCTATCATCTGCATGCGCAAACGCACGCCAACACGTTTACGCATCGTATTCGATGGATTTTTTGACCCCTCTAAAAATGCAACGTGTTGCGTTCGCCGCACACCGCGAAACGACGCATGCGTATACAAAAGCGTGCAAACGCATGTCCATGCGTACACCATGTTAAATATATGTACGCCTGACGCATGTGGAGCTATGCGCACAAAGGACGCAGATGTGAAACAAGCCTTAGAGGGGTTCTTTCCATTTTCCAGGACAGTATATGGTAGAATATATCAGTGTGATTCAAAAAGTGCAACCCCTCACAAAAAAAAAAAAAACTAGCCCTCATAAGGCTATAGTTACAGAAAAATAAAAGTTATGGCTCTTGGAAGACGGAGAGGAAAAAAAGCTGTGGCATGAAGATGTTAAAAATCGTGCCAAGCGTATACAAGTTGCATTGGCGATAGACGCTTCAATCTCAGCGACGTGGGACGATGACTTAGGCTATGTGCACACGATGCGGATCCGCAGCAGATTTTTCCACGCAGAAACGCTGCAGATCCACACTGTGATGTACAGTATAATGTTATTAAATGGCAAAAACATAGCTGTGCGGATAAATCAGTGCGGAATTGCTGCGGATTTCAAAGAAGTGCATGTCACTTCTTTTGTGCGGATCTGAAGCGTTTCTGCACCCCTCCATGTTAAAAATCGGCAGCGGCAAAAACCGCAGAAATTCCACATAAAAACCGCACAAAACCCGCATAAAAACCGCAGCTGCAGATTTTGTGCAGAAAATTCTGCACCTCTTTGCTTATGTGTGCACTTAGGGTATGTTCACACGTTCAGGATTTCCATCCTTTTTTTTTCCTGACTGTTTTTTAAAAAACTGCAGCTCTTGGCAGAAAACGCAGGTCCTTTTTTTGGTCCTTTTTTGGTCCGTTTTTGATGCGTTTTTTGATGCGTTTTTTTGATGCAGTTTTCTAGCCAGAGTCTGTGTGTTTTCTAGGAATTTTTTTAGGGTTAAAATGGCTGAAAATACCCTAACCCTACCCCTAACCCTACCCCTAACCCTAACCCTACCCCTAACCCTACCCCTAACCCTACCCC
This sequence comes from Ranitomeya imitator, assembly GCF_032444005.1. Classification (NCBI taxonomy): domain Eukaryota; kingdom Metazoa; phylum Chordata; class Amphibia; order Anura; family Dendrobatidae; genus Ranitomeya; species Ranitomeya imitator. The sequence goes on from NC_091287.1 coordinate 528,755,392, forward strand.
TACCCCTAACCCTGCCCCTAACCCTACCCCTAACCCTAACCCTACCCCTAACCCTACCCCTAACCCTACCCCTAACCCTACCCCTACCCCTATTCTAACCTTAGTGAAAAAAAAAAAAAAAAAATTCTTTATTTTTTTTATTGTCCCTACCTATGGGGGTGACAAAGGGGGGGGGGGTGTCATTTACTATTTTTTTATTTTGATCACTGAGATAGGTTATATCTCAGTGATCAAAATGCACTTTGGAACGAATCTGCCGGCCGGCAGATTCGGCGGGCGCACTGCGCATGCGCCCGCCATTTTGCAAGATGGCGGCGCCCAGGGAGAAGACGGCCGGACGGACACCGGGACGCCGGGTGAGTATAAGGGGGGGAGATTAGGGCACGGGGGGGGCATCAGAGCACTGGGGGGGGGCATCGGAGCACTGGGGGGGGGCATCGGAGCACGGGGGGGCGGGATCGGAACACGGGGGGGGCAGCCACACTCCGCCCACGCACTTCCGCCCGCTCCCCGCACTTCCTGCTGCAGCGGTTCTGCACATCAAACCGCAGTAAAACCCGCAGATATATTTTTGATCTGCGGGTTTTACTGCGGTTTGGACCTCACAATGGAGGTCTATGGGTGCAGAACCGCTGCGGCTCCGGAAAAAGAATTGACATGCTCCTTCTTTTTTCCGGGAGCTATTCAGCGCGTCTTTTTTTTTACAATTTCCGGACCATGTGCACAGTGTGTCCTGTTTTCCATAGGGTACAGTGTACTGTACCCTGCATGGAAAACAGCTGCGGAACCGCAGCGGCAAAACCGCCGCGGTTCCGCGGTAAAAAACGCACTGTGTGAACATGGCCATAGCCTTAATTATGGTCAGTTTAGTGTGACCAATTAATTAGGGATTTTTTTTGTTTGTTCTTTTTAACACTTTCCTGCCCGAAGCCCCCATTTCCTCTCTCCTCACACCTAATTTGCATAGCCATCACTTTCATCTCCATTTTTGTCTCCTCATGTAATGAATAATCATAAACTACTTTATAGTTTTGACTAAAATTCGCATATGGAGATGTGATTCCCGTGGTTTCCTTGAATTTTCCTCCACGTGTGTCCGTGTTGTCCACTGTTTAGGACACACGGTGGGAGGAGGCTTCATGTTGCAGACAATTATTACCACAGAAACCTGTGTCCGCCTACTTTACCGCCAAAACACCGAGCCCGACGCCTCACAGCTGAGGAGAAGAGCTGAGCTGACGGCGGGAGAAGGTAATGGCGAGGATGAGAGCTGAGGACGGCGGCCCTGTCACCTCCTCCCATCACACACATATACGAGCTGCAGGCCGCGGTGTAATGGCGGCCGGGCCGGTCCCCGCGGCCTCATACGTCACACAGGCCCGGCCGCCATTACACTGCGCACACACTGTGGCCTGTGTTCGTCTGTATGTGTGTGCTAACATGGAGGGAACAGATCTGCATATATTACATATGGGGGATATAATTAATGTATTATATCTATGGTATAGCTGTAAAATATATATATATATATATATATATATATATATATATATATATATATATATATATATATAACTATAAAGCTGTGTAATCCAGTGCAGTATTTCCTATAGATGTAGCATAACATAATGGATTAAACATAGATTATATACAACTGTAGTATAATATAGCGGGCTGTACTGTGCAAAAATCTTACACGTTAATAATTTTATAGTCGACCCAAACCCCATTTAACCATTGAAAATGATAGTAAAACAATAATAATAATACATATTTGTTATCGCTGCGTCTGTAAAAGTTCAATCATCAAAACTTACGAAGAAACCAGATCGGTAAATACCATATACGGGTAATAAATTTATGAAACGTCAGAATTGCGTTGCTGTTTATCTGACGCTGCAAAAAAAAAAAAAATGTAATAAGCGATCAAAACTTTGTTTCTATCCCAAAGTGTTATCAATAAATAGTAAAATACATAAAAAAATGGTATCAATAAAGTATAGTAAAAATGGTAGCCATGTACAACCATGTACAAATATAATTACCGTATAAAGTGTATCAAATATAATTAAATATAAGTATCAAATATATGCAATAATATGTTAAATATAATTAATAAATATGGTATCAAATCTAAAAATCACAAAATATGGTGCTAATATATATATATATATAACACATGTTATAATATATTAAATATTTAAATTAATAAACATGGTATCAAATTAATATATAACTGAAATATGGTACCAATAAATAAGATATAACACTTGTTATAAAAAAATAAAGAACATGTCAGTATAATTTAAAGGGAGCCTGTCACCCTGTTTTTTGAGATTGAGATATAAATACTGTTAAATAGGGCCTGCGCTGTGCGTTACTATAGTGTATGTAGTGTACCCCGATTCCCCACCTATGCTGAGAAATAACTTACCAAAGTTGCCGTTTTTGCCTGTCAATCAGGCTGGTCAGGTCGGGAGGGCGTGTTCACAGCGCTGGTTCTTCCTCAGCTTTACGTTGGTGGCGTAGTGGTGTCCGCATGTTGAGGTGACTAATCCACTGTGGGCACGTGAACAAGCAGCGCGCGATCTGCGCTGTCATCCCTTTCGTCGGTGGGGGTGGCCATCTTCCTGGGGCCGCGCGTGCGCAGATCGAGTGCTCTGCTGCACCGGGCTTCAGGAAAATGGCCGCGGGATGCCGCGCGTGCGCATTAGAGATCGCGGCGGCCATTTTCCCAAAGCCGAGATGCAAACTCGGCTTTGGGAAAATGGCCGCCGCGATATCTAATGCACACGCGCGGCATCCCGCGGCCATTTTCCTGAAGCCCCGTGCAGCAGAGCACTCGATCTGCGCATGCGCGGCCCCAGGAAGATGGCCGCCCCCACCGACGAAAGGGAGGACAGCGCAGATCGCGCGCTGCTTGTTCACGTGCCCACAGTGGATTAGTCACCTCAACATGCGGACACCACTACGCCACCAACGTAAAGCTGAGGAAGAACCAGCGCTGTGAACACGCCCTCCCGACCTGACCAGCCTGATTGACAGGCGAAAACGGCGACTTTGGTAAGTTATTTCTCAGCATAGGTGGGGAATCGGGGTACACTACATACGCTATAGTAACACACAGCGCAGGCCCTATTTAACAGTATTTATATCTCAATCTCAAAAAACGGGGTGACAGGTTCCCTTTAATAAAAACTTGTATCAATAATTAATAAAATATAATGTATAAATATAATATAATTACCGTATATACTTGAGTATAAGCCGAGATTTTCAGCCCAAATTTTTGGGCTGAAAGTGCCCCTCTCGGCTTATACTCGAGTCAAGGTGGGTGGCAGGGTCGGTGGGCGGCGGGTGAGGGCGCTGAGGCATACTTACCTAGTCCCGGCGATTCCCCCTGCCGTCCCACGGTCTTCGGGTGCTGCAGCTCTTCCCCTCTTCAGCGGTCACGTGGGACCGCTCATTAGAAAAATGAATAGGCGGCTCCACCTCCCATAGGGGTGGAGCCGCCTATTCATTTCTCTAATGAGCGGTGCCGGTGACCGCTGATAGAGGAAGAGGCTGCGGCATCGAAGACCAGCTGTGCGGGAGAAGGAGCGGGACGCCGGGAGCAGGTAAGTATGTCATATTCACCTATCCCCGTTCCACACGCCGGGCGTCGCTCCATCTTCCCGGCGTCGCTCCATCTTCCTGGCGTCGCTCCATCTTCCCGGCGTCTCTCCGCTCTGACTGTGCAGGTCAGAGGGCGCGATGACGCATATAGTGTGCGTGGCGCCCTCTGCCTGATCAGTCAGAGCGGAGAGACGCCGGGACCAGACGCTGAAGAGCTGCAAGCAAGAGAGGTGAGTATGGCTTTTTTTTTTTTATTGCAGCAGCAGCAGCAATGGCACAGCTTTATACGGATGTATCGGGCAATAATGAACGGTGCAGAGCGCTATATGGGGCAATAATGAACGGTGCAGAGCACTATATGGCACAGCTATGGGACAATAATGAACGGTGCAGAGCACTATATGGGGCACAGCTATTGGACAATAATGAACGGTGCAGAGCACTATATGGGGCACAGCTATGGGGCAATAATGAACGGTGCAGAGCACTATATGGCACAGCTATGGGGCAATAATGAACGGTGCAGAGCACTATATGGCACAGCTATGGGGCAATAATGAACGGTGCAGAGCACTATATGGCACAGCTATGGGACAAAAATGAACGGTGCAAGAGCACTATATGGCACAGCTATGGGGCAATAATGAACGGTGCAGAGTACTATATGGCACAGCTATGGGGCAATAATGAACGGTGCAGAGCACTATATGGCACAGCTATGGGGCAATAATGAACGGTGCAGGGCACTATATGGCAGCTATGGGGCAATAATGAACGGTGCAGAGCACTATATGGCACAGCTATGGGGCAATAATGAACGGTGCAGAGCATTGTATATGGGGCACAGCTTTATATGGAGCATCTATGGGGCAATAATGAACTGTATGGAGCATTATATGGGGCTCCTGATTCAATATGGATATTCAAAAACACAACCTACTGATGTCTCAATTGATTTTACTTTTATTGGTATCTATTTTTATTTTTGAAATTCACCGGTAGCTGCTGCATTTTCCACCCTAGGCTTATACTCGAGTCAATAAGTTTTCCCAGTTTTTTGTGGCAAAATTAGGGGGGGTCGGCTTATACTCGGGTCGGCTTATACTCGAGTATATACGGTAATTGGTTCAATATATTAAAGATATATATGTAATAAAATGAAGGTAATAAATAAAATATAAAAAAATAACAAATTGTATCAATAAAAGCTTGCCTTGCAATAAATATTTTTAAAAAAGCCGTCGCACCACTTCAACAGAAAAATAAAAATGTAACAAGTATATCTCTCTCTATCTATCTATATATATATATATATATATATATATATATATATATATATATATATATATATATATATATATATATGTATATATATATATATATATATATTGTATTTCAGCTTAAGAGCGCAGTCCGCTGGCCATATAAATCGGATGGAGACTGGAAAGCAGTGTAGGATTGGCTGGCGGCTCTCCCGATCTCAGCGTGTCCGTCTCGTGTGTTTCTATGCAGCTGTCGCACTCGGGTCAGGAGAGCCGCCGGCTAGTCCGGCATTGCGTTCCAATCTGTGCGATTCATACGGCCACATACATCAATAAAAGAAAAAAACAAGCTATGGTTCTTAGAATAAGGGTACTAAAATGAAAATTGTCTGCGTTATCAGTGATTAAAGGGAACCTGTCGCCAGTTTTGTCATGTGTCAACTAAAAGTATGACATTATTCAGCACCAATGCTGCATTTCATAAGTGCTTATATAACCCTCTGACTGCCCCTGTTTACCCCCCAAAAAACCTTTTGGATTTCCCCCACTTTGTATGATAATCCTGTCGGTCCTTTCTGTGCTCTCTATCCCTCCTCCCGGCTTCTGATCGCCATCTTCCTGCTTTAGTTGACGTGGATGACGCCTCCTGCATCATCCTCATAGGCAGCAAAAATCTTGCGCTTGCTCACTATGCTCTGCCCTACTGTGGGCAAAGGCGAAAAGATAAGTGTATGTACGCCGGTATACAAAATAGTTATGGAAAGATGTATGCTGGCGCATGTGACCTTGCGTTTTTGGCTCTGTCCCCAGGTAGTAGTGCAGAGCATAGTGCCAGGCACGAGCCGATGATTTCTCTGCACAGGTGCGAGATTTCACCCGGCTCTGTGGAGGATGCCTCCTGCATCATCATCCACTTCAATCAAATCAGGAGGATGGCAATCAGTAGCCAGGAGGAGTGATGGCGCAGAAAGGACGCTATCGGACTGCACGGACAGGATTAACATACAGCGTGGGTGATCTTACCGTATATACTCAAGTATAAGCCCAATTTTTTAGGCTGAAAGTGCCCCTTTCTGCTTATACTCGAGTCATTGTCCCAGGGGCTCGGCGGGGAGCTGCAGGAGTCGGCGGCTGTCACAACATACCCCCTCCTGGCACGGTCTCTGCACTTCCCTTCATCTCTGATGGTTTCCGGCAGCTCTTCCTGTGTTCAGTGGTCATGTGGTACCGCTCATTAAAGTAATGAATATGCACACGACTCCACTCCCATAGGTGTGGAGCGCATATTCATTACTTTAATGAGCGGTACCATGTGACCACTCAGCACTGGAAGGAGCTGCCGTCTCTGGACAACTGAGAAGCAGGGAAGTGCAGAGACCGTGCCAGGAGGGTGAGGATCACGGGGAAGGGTGAGCCCTGCGATATTCACCTGTCCCCGTTCCACCGCCGCGCTGTGTCTTCCGCGTCCTCTGGCTGTGATGTTCAGGATCAGTGGGTGCGATGGCGTGCTTAGTGCGCGCCCTCTGCCTAAACAGTCACTGCAGAGAGACGGAAGACACAGCGTCGTGCGGCTGTGGAACGGGGACAGGTGAATATCGCAAGTGCCAGGGGCCTGAGCCAGCGGCGGCACCTGGCCCCCATAGCGCGCCTGTGTCCCGCCTGCTCAGAACATCGGCACCTGGCCCCCAGCGACGAGAGGTGAGTGTTTTGGGGTTTTGTTTTTTTTTTTGTTTTTTTTTTAAATCGCAGCAGCATATGGGGCATATTCTATGGAGCATCTTATGGGGCCATTATTAACTTTTGTGCGGCATTTATATGGGGCATATTTTTGTATGGAGCATCTTATGGGGCCCATCATGAACTGTATGGAGCATTATATGGGGCTCCTGAATCAATATGGATATTCAAAAACATTTAACCTGCTGATGTCTCAATTAATTTTACTTTTATTTGTATCTTTTTAGTTTTGAAATTTACCAGTAGCTGCTGCGTTTCCCACCCTAGGCTTATACTTGAGTCAATAAGTTTTCCCAATTTTTAGTGGCAAAATTAGGGACCTCTGCTTATGCTCGAGTATATGCAGTGAAAGTGTTTTTGGTGGGTATACAGGGGGAGTCAGGGGTTATATAACCACTAGATGGTGGCCCCATTCTAACGCATCAGGTATTCTAGAATATGTATAGTAGTGTATAGCTTTAGCAATACTCGTCGCGATGCGCCGTTCCAGTAATGCATTGCGGCAATAACAAGTGATGATGTAGCGGTCTCGCGAGACCGCTATGTCATTGCCGCAATGGAATCTTGGGACCAGAGCGTTGCGAGGAGCGGGAAAGGCACCGGAAGGTGAGAATATAATGATGATTTTTTTTTTTTTTTTTAACATTAGATCTTTTTACTATAAATGCTGCATAGGCAGCATCAATAGTAAAAAAGTTGGTCACACAGGCTTAATAGCGTTAAGGGACTGCGTTATGCCGCGGTGTAACGCAATCTGTTTAACGGACTGCTAAACCGCTATGGGGGCATTGACTGGAGGGGAGTAGGGAAGTGGAATTCGTGGCCGGACTGTGCCCGTCACTGATTGGTCGCGGCCGGCTGGGCCTCTGGATTTTCGTGACAAACAGACGGAAGTGACCCTTAGATGATTATATAGATTTATGGAACAGAGCATGTGTGGCAAAGTGAATGAACAAGTGAGCGAGCGTAGTCAAACCATTATTTGGAGTGACTAGCCTTTGCTTCAAAACAGCATCAATTCTAGAGACATTTCCACAATTTTTGGAGGAACTTAGCAACAAAGTTGTCCCAAACATCTTGGAGAACTAAGCACAGATCTTCGTTTGATATTGCTCATGCAAACCCTTGAGCTGGTGGCACTACTGGACATACCGTAGTAATAATTATTATATTTCTTTTTATAGCGCCAACATATTCCGCAGCACTTTACATTTTAGAGAGGACTCGTACAGACAAAATAGACATTACAGAATAACATATAACTCAATAGATACCAAAAGGAGTGAGGGGCCTGCTGCTCGCCAGCTTACAATCTATGAGGAAGTAGGGGAGACACGAAAGGTGAATGGTAAAAAGTGTTTGTATTTTATAGTCGAGCCATAATATGCTAAATAGGGTATTCACAATATTCACAAAATGCTACATGAACCGGTCACCAGCCAGTGTGTACAAGTACAGACGACATAGGGTTATTAAGTGCATGGAGGGTGTGTGAACAGATGGTACGAGGGTCATGATTTTGAAGAAATTGATATATGGGCAATATTCTTATTTCTTAGAGAAGTAAGCATGATGTGTCTTTTAGGCTATGTGCACACGTTGCGGATTAGGCTTAGGAATTTCTGGTGTGGATTCTATCTCTCCTGGCAGAAAACGCACCTGCGGTTTTCTGTGCGGTTCTGCAGCGTTTTTTTGTGCGTTTTTGCTGTTATTTTCTTGCGGATTTGCTGCGGTTTTTACCCCTGCGGTTTTCTATAATGGAATGGGTACAAAAACACTGCAAAAAAGAAGTGACATGCTACTTCTTTTAAACCGCAGCGGATTTTCCGCAAAGTGTGCACAGCATTTTTTTTTTTCTCATTGATTTACATTGTACTGTAAATCACTTGCGGATCTGCAGCGTAACTGCACTGCAAAAAACGCTGCGGAAACGTAGAGAATCCGCAACGTGTGCACATAGCCTTATAGGCCACACTGTTTCCTGGGCCAACCACTGCATCTGTGGTTTTCAGAATTGCCTGTGTTTGGTGCTTCTTCAAAAGAGCATGAACTGCACATATTAAAACCCGTCTGCTTTTGCCTGGGAGAGACCTTGCTGATGCAGTATAACTACCTTGTGCATTGGTGTGTTCAGTCTTTCCTACTGAATATGACCTCTGACATAAAACTGTCTTCTTTCTACAACCTCACATTTTGCAGCAGAGTTTGACTGTTCCTAAGGCTAGGGTCACATTGCGTTAGTGCAATCCGTTTAGCGCTAGCGGATTGCGCTAACGCAATTTTTTTTATGGGGCTGCGGTCGGGGTCGCGGTAACGTCCCCGCTCTCGCAGATCCCCGATCTGCGAGAGCGGGGAACGGACCGCGGGCGCGCCTCGGACGCTGCAAGCAGCGTCCGCGGCGCGCCAGGAATCACCGGCGCGTCGCTAGCGCGTGCCGAACATGGCACGCGCTAGTGAAGCGCGTTCCCATTAGCGTGAATGGGCGCGTTAACGGCCGCGTTGCACGGCGTTAATTTCGCCGTGCAACGCTGTCCGTTTAACGCGGTCCCATAACGCAATGGGAACCCAGCCTAACTGTTCCTAATGCAGTAATTTTGCTACATAGAGACGATCTGAGCATCGCCTCTATGTAAAAGAGCCAATCAAGTTATGGCAGCTTCTAGCCTCCTATGGCTATTGAAGCATGGCAAAAAAAATGTTTTTAAAAATATGAAAAAAGAAAAAGTTTAAATCACCCCCCCCCCTTTCGCCCCATTAAAAAAAAGAAAACAATAAAAAAAAAAATCAAACCTACACATATTTGTTATCGCCTCATTCCGAATTGCCCGATCTATCAATAAAAAAAAAAAAGGATTAACGTGATCGCTAAACGGCGTAGCGAGAAAGTCAAACTGCCAGAATTACGTGGTTTTTTTTTTCGTCGCGACATTGCATTAAAATGCAATAATGGGCGATCAAAAGAACTTATCTGCACCAAAATGGTATCATTAACCCCTTAATGACCAGAGCTTTTTCCGGCTTTTGTTTTTTGCTCCCCACCTTCCCAAAGCCATAACTTATTTGTTTTTCAATGGCCATATGAGGGCCTATTATTTGCGAGACAAATTGTACTTTTGAACGACACCATTGATTTTACCATGTTGTGTACTAGAAAACGGTAACAAAATTTCCAAGTGCGGTGAAATTGCAAAAAAAAGTGCAGGCAAAAAATAAGCCCTCACCCAACCGGAGATCATGAAAAATGGAGATCCTACGGGTCTCGGAAAATTGCGCAATTTTTTATTTATTTTTTTTAAAGCAAAGTTTGGAATTCTTTTCACCACTTAGATAAAAAAAAGAACCTAGACCTGTTTGGTGTCTATGAGCACATAATGACCTGGAGAATCATACTGGCAGGTGTCAGTTTTAGCATTTAGTGAACCTAGCAAAAAAGCCAAACAAAAAACAAGTGTGGGATTGCATTTTTTTTTTTTTTTTGCAATTTCACCGCACTTGGAATTCTTTTCCCGTTTTCTAGTACACGACATGGTAAAACCAATGGTGTTGTTTAAAAGTACAACTCGTTCCGCAAAAAATAAGCTCTCACATGGCCATATTTACAGAAAAATAAAAAAGTTATGGCTCTGTGAAGGAGGAGAGCGAAAACTGAAAAAACGTTGCATCATGTGATATACAACTGTAGTATACCGTAATATAATGTATGAAATTGTGAACCTGCTCTTGGGAGGCTCACAATTTCATATTTTATTTCAATTTTAGCAACAAGTGGATTGGTCGGATTACCTGCAGCTGGGATAAGAGGCTAGTCAGGAGCACCATTGTTGTCATTCATGTTCACTTGTAATGTAGTATTCAATTTTATATCCATTCAGTCGTGTCCAATACTTGGATACTCTGTTTTCCGGTTCTCGACAATGATTCAGTTTTCCACCACTTTTTTTTCATGTGGTATGCTTCTAGTATAGAATGTTAGTGCAATATAATTGTGTATACATATAGTATTCAAATAGTAAAATATAATGGAGTATACCTATAGCATTGGTCAAACCTTTGGACACACCTGTTCATTCATTTTGCTTTTCTTGTTCTTATTGTAATGTGCACATTGTAGATTCAGACTGAAGGAAAAGGAAAAAAAACGAAAGAACATATGGAAACGAAGAGTAATTAAACACATGAGAAACAAACCAGAATGTGTGTTAACTCTTAGATGTCTCAAAGTATCCCCTTTTATTCTGATGACAGTTTTACAACCCCTTGGCATTCTCGCAAGCTCTCGCAAGCAGCTTCATCAGGTTATCTGGAATGGCTTCCAATGAACAGGTATGATTTGTCAATAGTTATTTGTGAAATCACTGGCTTGCAGAAAGTGTTTGTGACCATTAGGTGTGTTTTTCAGAGGCATTGTTGATACACAGAAACATCTTGTGCTGAGCCTTATTCCACAACTGTCTTAAGGCAGAAAATGGCAAGAACCACTCAACTAAGTAGAGAGAAACGTCAATCCATCATTACTTTAAGATTGGAAGGTCAGTCAATCCGGAACATTGCTAGAACGTTGACAGTATCCCCAAGTGCAGTCATGAAAACCATCAATCGCTGTGAAGAAACTGGATCTTATGAGGACCGACCCAGGAAAGGAAGACCAAGAGTTACCTCTGCTGCAGAGGATAAGCTCATCAAAGTTACCAGCCTCAAAAATCGTAAATTGACAGCTCCTCAGATAACAGCCCTTATAAATGATACATCCAGTACTGGTAGCATCTCAAAATCAACTGTCAAGAGGAGACTGCGAGAAGCAGGTCTTCATCAAATTGCTGCAAAAGAGCCACCACGGAGAACTGCAAATAGACCCATCCCTACTTCCTGTAGAAATAAAGACCCGCCCCCACTTCCTGTACAGAGACAAAGCCCCACCCTCATTTCCTGTAGTTCATTTCCGTGTACGTCTGATGGAGACGAATTACACTTCACAATAGGAAATGGACAGCAGGGTATACAGAAGGGAGACACCGAGGGTATGTGCACACGTACTTGGAACCTCTGCGGATTTTTCCGCACCAGTTTTGAGAAATCCGCAGGTAAAAAGCACTGCGCTTTACCTGTGGATTAACTACTAATGTACCGTGGTTTTTGTGCGGATTCCACCTGCTGTTTTACACCTGCGGATTCCTATTATGGAGCAGGTGTAAACCGCTGCGGAATCCACACAAAGAATTGACATGCTGCTGAATAAATAACGCTACGTTTCCGTGCTGTTTTTTTCCGCAGCATGTGCACTGCGGATTTTGTTTTCCATAGGTTTACATGGTACTGTAAACTCATGGAATACTGCTGCGAATCTGCAGCGGCTAATCCGCAGCGGATCTGCAGCAAAATCCGCAATATGTGCACATACCCTGAGTGGCCGGCACTTGGTGTAACTAAAGGTACGAGTTTCAAATAGTGATTTGCCTATTGTCCATGACAATAATGATTAAATTAGATCAAGTCTGACAATATTGTGATCATTTAATCACTTGTTATCTATCATTTTGAAGTTTATCCGTTATAGCCATTTTTTTACTGAAAGTTTTAGATTGTACGTACTTTACACAAGTAAAGTGCACCCTCTATAAAATGAGACGGGCTCTATAATCTTATTGCCCAATTCAGTCTTGTCACCTTGTGAAGCCAACTACCCTGAATGGTGGCAGATGTAGGGTCATCTGAGGTGACACATTAATCATCAAATACCAGTGACACACACTGCTCATCTATAAGTATCCAAGATATCCATGAACATATACCAAGCACAGATGGAAGGTAAGAGCTTTGTGGGCCTCCTGTCTAGCTGCCAAGTACAGCTGATATGGACGCCGGACTGGAGTCCCGGAAATCACTCCACCAATATCTAACATTTAGTCATCTTTGATTTGTAGTCCTGGACTACTGACTGATGTGTCACTTGTCTGTCAATCTGTGACTATTCTCTGGACGACAGCAGCATTACTATTGTTGAGATGTGTGTGTTGATTTTGTTAACAAGGTATGTGGGTTCAAAAAATAAGCATGCTACACAACACTTCTTGTTTTTTTTTGTTTTTTTTTTACATTAATTTCTAAAACTACAATGGCAATAAAGGTTACAATTCCAGAAGTATTTCACACAATATTGAAAACCAAATAAACATGTTTAAATTCGCATTTGTTAACTCTAATATATCTCCCAATGTGAAGGTATAAGGAAATGTCATTATAGCATATAAGAATACACAGACCTGTGATTGATCACTTCTACTGCACCCTGCACACGTTTCCCCCCACTTTTATACTGCATGCGATAATGACATAAAGTGCAATAATACTGCCCTAGTGGTCGGCACAGTAACAGTATCTCCCTATTGTTCCCCCCGTAGTTACTGTATCTGCAAAAATGAAATATAGTACAGTACTGATGTCTCCCTGCTTGCCCCATCACAGTAGAAATATCTCAATTTGTGGCCCCCAATCAGTATTAGTTCATATGTCTACTTTTGTGGCCCCGTGCAATACTAAAAAAAAAAGCCGGATTACTTACCGGTAATGCCCTTTTAATGAGCCACGACAGCACCCACTATGAGAGAGGGACCCGCCCATAGGAACAGGAAACCTACAGAGATAAAAAGGGCGGTCCCTCTCTCCTCCTCAGTTGTTTTTCAGAGTACAAGAGGAACCGCCATTGTCCAAATTAGTATATATGCTCATTATTGCATAAATCATTTAATTTATATTCACCCGTGGAATATTTTTTATAAAAATTTATATATTTAACTAGGGTGGGAAGTGACAGGGTGCTGTCGTGGCTCATTAAAAGGGCATTACCGGTAAGTAATCTGGCTTTTTACCCTTCGCCACGACAGCACCCACTATGAGAGACTTTCAGAGAACCTTCACCTGGGTGGGATTACTGTACTAAGGACGGCTCTCCCGAATGCCAAGTCAGATGTGGAAGACAGATCAAGTCTATAATGTCTATAGAAAGTTGAAGGCGACGACCAGGTTGCGGCCTTACATATAAGCTCGATGGAGATGTCTTTATTCTCCGCCCATGAGGATGACACAGCCCGAGCTGGATGTGCCTTCACTCTGGAGGATCTTTGCCTTTTGATGAGTATGCAAGATGGATAGCTTCTCTGATCCAACGGGGCAAGGTAGCTTTCGTGACACCGTGGCCTTTTCGGTGACCCTGAAAAGATACAAACAGAGCCCTACTCTGTCTGCAGGACTGGGTTCTCGCTATGTAGCTTAGGACTGCTCTTTTTACGTCCAACATATGTAGCTTCTCTTCCTCTGGATTTAGTGGATTATCATAAAAGGAAGGTAGGAAAATTTCCTGAGATCTATGATATTTTGTCGCTACTTTAGGGAGATAAGATGGATCTGGTTTGAGAACCACTCTGTCCTGGTATGTCATTAGGAATGGAGGGTCTATGGAGAGGGCTTGAATGTCTCCTACTCGTCTGGCTGACGTTAAGGCTATCAGTAAAGCTACCTTGTACGTGACATTTTTTAGAGGGATGGTATCTAAAGGCTCAAATGGAGGACCCGTTAAGGCGTCTAGAACGAGATTCAAATCCCAAGGTGGTAAACGTGGGACATGAACCGGAGTAGATCGTTCACAAGCTCTAATAAACCTAGCTATCCATCTATCACCTGCTATATTAGCACTGTAGAGGGCTCCTAAAGCAGACACCTGAACTCTTAAGGTATTGACTGATAGACCGAGCTCATGACCCTTTTGTAGGAACTCTAGGATCGCTTTAATAGGAACCTTACTAGAGAAGGGCTTTGTATAGAAGGTAAGGAATTTTTTCCATACTCTGCTGTATATTAGGGTTGTAGACCTTTTTCTACTTAGCAGCAGCGTGTTAATAAGTTCTTGAGAAAAACCCCTTAGGGTTAGTATCTGCCTTTCAAGTTCCACGCCGTTAGGCGAAGATTTTTGACTTGCTGGTGATAGAATGGACCCTGAGATAGTAGGTCTGGGGTCATTGGCAGAATCCAGGGATCGCACACTGACATCGCTCGAAGACATGAGAACCAGGGCCTCTTTGGCCAAAATGGTGCTATCAATATGACCCTCGCTTTCTCTTCCCTTATCTTTTTGATGACCAGAGGAATCGGCATCATTGGAGGGAACGCATAAGCCAGATCGTATTCCCACGGATGTTGGAGTGAGTCTATCATGTCTGGATGGTCTGTTGGATTTAAGGAGGCAAACCTCGGTACCTGTCTGTTGTTTTTGGTTGCAAATAAATCTATTTGCGGCAGGCCCCATATGTCCACTATGTTCTTGAATATCCAAGGACTGAGAGTCCACTCTCCTTGATGGAGTGTGTGGCGACTTAAGAAGTCGGCTTTTACATTTTCTACTCCTCTGATGTGGAGAGCTGTTAGTGATAAGAAATTGTTTTCTGCCAAGTTGAAGATGTTTGCCGCTGAACACATTAGGCTTCCTGATCGCGTTCCTCCTTGATGATTTAAATACGCGACAACTGTCGTATTGTCCGATAGGACTCTGATATGGGATCCTCGGAGCTGGGGAAGAAACAAATTCAACGCATAATAAACTGCCCTTAATTCTTTCCAATTAGAGGACTGCTGAATTTCATTAGAATTCCAGCGGCCTTGAGCTAAATCTTGATTCAGATGGGCCCCCCAACCCTCTGGACCTGCGTCAGTGACCAATTTTGAGGATTTTATTGACCATGAGACTCCCCTGGATAAATGTGTTCTATCTAGCCACCAAAGGAGAGACTTTAGACAGGGTCATCTTTGTATTTAAATGATCATGGCAATACGACTGAACCTGCAGAACTTGATGTTGTAAGGTTCTAGCATGGTATTGGGCCCATTGAACCGCAGGAATACAAGAGGACAGAGAACCCAAGACAGACATAGCATCTCTGAGTGACATCCTAGGGTTAGACCTCGCCATAGTCACCTTAGAAATTATAACTGATTTTTTGTCTTCTGGCAAGAGACATCTTTGACTTACAGAGTCCAGGATTAGACCTAGGAAGGACTGGAGAGTCTCTGGCTGTAGTCTGGACTTTTTGAAGTTCACAATCCAACCTAAATCCTGTAATGATGAAATGGCATTAGTCAGCCGTTCTTTACATTGTGAAGCTGAGTTACCAATTATCAGGAAGTCATCTAGATAAGGGACAATTAACGTATCTTGATGACGCAGATAAGCCATCACCTCGAGCATAACCTTTGTGAAAATCCGAGGTGCCATGGAGAGACCGAATGGCATGGCTGTGAACTGGAAGTGGCGGATTCGGCCCTGTAGTTGTACCGCTACTCTGAGATATTGTTGGTGTTCCGCACAGATGGGAAGATGGTAGTATGCATCTTTCAAATCTAGACCCGCCATAAAGCACCTAGGGAACAAAAGTTTAATGGTTGATCTTATCGATTCCATTTTAAAGGTATGATCACGGAGATAGGAGTTTAATCTTTAGATTTATTATAGTACGGAAGGTACCATCTGGTTTCTGAATCAGAAACAAAGAAGAATAGAATCCTTTCCCCTCCTGATTTTTTTGGTACCTCTATAAGAACATTCTTAGCCAAAAGGCTCAGAATTTCTATTTGAAGCGCTTTACGTTGTTCCGGCGCTTTTAATGATGTAACTACAAAAGTATTTGATGGAAATTTGAAGAATTCTAATTTTAGTCCCCTTTTGATTATGTTAAGGATCCATTGGCTTGAAGATATTTGCTCCCACTGTTGATGGAAATATTTTAGTCTTCCCCCTACTGGAATACTACTGATGGTATCTACCACGTCTAGAGGTCTCGGGGTTACTGAATAAGGCACCTTTCGATTTTCCTTCCTTCGGATCCCAACGGTCTCTCTGCTGTTCATACGGCCTCCTTCTGTTGAACGGCCGTCTCCTAAACGCTCTCCTATAAGAAGGAAGAAACTGTTTAGGGAATCCCTTCCTTCTTTCTCCTGCTTTATTAAGGAGTTCGTCAAGAACCTTTCCAAACAGGAACTCACCCTGGCATGGGATTGTACATAATCTGGACTAAGATTGTGTATCGCCCTTCCATCCCTTCAACCAGAGGGCTCGACGAGCCGCATTGACAAGTCCTGCAGACCTTGCCGCCAATCTTAAAGAATCTGCTGAAGCGTCAGCCAAAAATGCCGCAGCACTTTTAATTAAAGGGACTGCTTGTAAGATTTTGTCCCTTGCGACTTTTCCTTTTATCTGCTGTTCAAGCTGGTCCACCCATACCAGTAATGACCTTGCAGTGCACGTGCCCGATATGGCAGGCTTAAAGGCTCCTGTGTTAGTCTCCCAGGATCTTTTCAGGAGTGCTTCAGTCTTACGATCCAAAGGATCTAGTAAGATCCCTGCATCTTCCACAGGAAGAGATGACGGTTTGGAGGTGGATGCCACTGCTGCATCTACTTTAGGAACCTTGGACCATACTGTTAGTTCCTCGTCACTGAAGGGGTAACGTCTCTTAGAAGAGGATGGGAGAAACCCTTTCATTTGTTTATCCCACTCTTTTTTTTACAAGGTCCTTGACGGCAGAGACCACTGGAAAAACTCGCCTTTTTTTATGACCCAGACCTGAAAACATGATATCCTGTGCAGACTTTACAGCTCTCGTGTCTGGACACCCCATAGTGTTCCTGACGGATCTTACGAGGTTATCTATGCTTTCTACAGGAAAACATGCTCCGCTTTCATCTTCAGACGAGCTGGAAGATGATCCTGAAGTATTGGAAGAACGGATGAGGCCCTCTTCGGACTCCGTACTAGAGGCAGGGGAGAGACGCTTAGTTCCATGTTTCTCTAAGGATTTTGACCCGAGAGACTGGATCTCCTGTCGTATTATGGCTCTAATATTCGTGGATGTTACAGCCTCCTCATCTTGCAAAGTCTGCTTTATACAGTCCTGACATAACCTCTTGGGGTACGTGTCAGGCAAGGGTTGCAAACATAGAGCACATTGTTTGTGTTTAGTTTTATTGGACTTTTTTAGCCTAGGGAGAGCAGAGAAGGAAGGGATCAGCTTATAGGTAGAGGATCATGAAACACCCAGTGAAAGCCAACGCCATACCGGTCTTGGAGGTGGAGATTTTGTGTGGGGAATAAGTAGATCTGATTCTCTACTTCTTGTCTTGCTCCTGTGAGTATCAGCTCCTGCCATTGGAGCGATCACTCTTTTTTGCTGATTTAGCACTGCTCATACTCTCATCCACCGCTGGTGGAAGCTCGTTATGTGCCGAGGACAGCATAGTGAGCAGTTAGCGCTGTGCCCCGGCCTGTATTTGAGAAGCGCGGCCATTAGAACGCCGCCTGCCGCGAACCGGAAGTGTACCCATCCACTTCCGGTTCAGTGAATCAGCGCGGACTTACCTGCGCGATGCCGCCGCTGCTCCTATGCACATTCTCGCAGCAGCGCCGCTGGAGAGCGGACGATCCTCCACACCTGCCTCCTCCATAGGCCGGACTTCAGTCGCCCGGAACCTGCCGGATGGTGCCCAGACGAGGGGGGAGGATGCATGCAGTGCCTCCCCCGACGCTGCCGCTGACACCGCAGCTCCTGCTATTGCCACGGATACCACACAGGCGAGTGCATGGGTCAGGTAACATGGAGGTGCTCCGACCACCTCCCTCCATGTAGGTGTTCCAGGATTTCCGATAGGAACAGGAAACCAACTGAGGAGGAGAGGGGGACCGCCCTTTTTTATCTCTGTAGGTTTCCTGTTCCTATGGGTGGGTCCCTCTCTCATAGTGGGTGCTGTCGTGGCGAAGGGTAAAAAAAATTTTTTTGCCGCCATTCAGTAGTAATGTCTATCTTTGTGCTCATATACAAAGTAATACCCAGTGGCAACAATAAAGTAGTAAAGTACACCATTTCTGCCCCTGTACTGTAATAGCGTCCATCTTTTATACCTCAATATAGTTGAAATGTCTCAAATTGTGACTCCAAAAATCAATAGCTAGGGTTGTATGGCCCAAAATGCAGAATATTATTAATGTTCCCCATTGTGGAATAATAGTGTCTCCTATTTTGGCCCCAATACAGTAATACTTCAATTGGCCCTATGCAGAAATATTCCCTAACTTGCCTCCTACAGTAATTGTCCTCCACTTGCTACCATTCATTAGTTTGTTCCTCAATCTGCCCACCATACAGTAATTATGTCACCAATCTTGTAACGATGGCCCCTTTCTTTCATAATGTCTCGTCCTCCATCCTGTAATAATGACCTCCATCCTGGCCCCTTTCTTTCATAATGTCCCCCATCGTTCCCACTACTCATCCTGAAATGTCCCTCATCTTGTAATAATGACCCCTTTCTTTTTTCTTTTTTTTTCTACTAGATAGGTTTATTGACTCTAGACAACAAAACATTAAACTTTTATTTGCTAAATAGAAAATTGTTTGCCCAAATTGACAATTTTGTTATGTATGTCAAATAATGAAAGGTTACAATTTCTGGAGGCTCTCCTTGACAGTATCAATCGTTCTTTCTTCTGCCTTCCTGTATACAACCTTGGATTTCAGCGGTCCGATTTTCAGTTCTACATTCTCCATCCAGTCTTACAGGATCTGTTTAAGAAAGTTTAAAGGCTCAGGACCTGCACGTTCTATGGCTTCAATACTTAGACGTTGATTGTGGCAGAATTCATTAACTTTCAATGTGCTTCCCAGAAATCCATGGAATCCTTTTCCAGCTTTATGAAAGTCTTAGTTTGGGCCTGGCGACTAGAGACATGCTCTGCTACCACTCTGTGAAAATTATCCAATTTTCGTAATTTGCTCTCTTGCATCTCAGTCAATAATGTTGATGAGATGTTTTCAGTCCATCCTGTGTCACTCGTCCTTGTGCTTTCAATACACTTTAGAAAAAAAAAATATCCAAGCACGTATGACGATCCACATTCTTTTTCTTAAGGAGGGTGGACACACATGGCAGTGATGTCATGCACTGCCCGCGATGGACACACGAATGTCAACAGACGGACTATAATTGGCCAGTGGCTCGCTGCTCCACCATACATTTTAAAAGAATGCATTCGAGGACAAACATCCAGCTGAGATAGGTGTCAGTGGCCCCCATCCTCCACAGGCCTGGTCGCACCCTCTGCTACCATGATCATTACTCACATGGTCTTATATGTGATCTCACAAGTGAATGAGAAGAGGGCTGGATGTTTTCTGGAAAACAGAATGTTAAGTTGTTTGGAAAGTTTCTGTATAGGGCATGGTCATGTGAGTGTTTAGTTCTGTTATGAATTAAATGTTATGAATTAAATGAAAGCTGAGAGAGGTCATTTGTGAAGAATTAGAAATGTTAGTGAAAGGGTTATTTAGTATTTTTTATAAAAAAAAAAATAACTTCATTTTTATGTAAAATGCATATATTAGAGGGCATTTACATTTGAATGTGTTAGTGCATTTGTAATGGACAGAATACCTGAACAGATAATTACACAATTATTTTAACATTTAAAGACGTAAGAATGTTAATGACTTGCTTATATCGACTATCAACACTCTGATTGTTCTACAGGGTGGGTCATGTATATGGATTCACTTAAAATGGGAATGATTGGCGATATCAACTTCCTGTTTGTGGCACATTAGTATATGGGAGGGGGAAAACTTTTCAAGATGGGTGGTGACCATAACTGCCTTTTTGAAGTTGGCCATTTTAGATCCAACTTTTATTTTTTCCACTGGGAAGAGGGTCGTGTGACACATCAAACTTATTCATTTCACGAGATAAACAATTGTGTGCTTGGTTTTAACGTAACTTTATCAAGACCCGAGGAAGCGCAGCAGTGCGAAACGATTGTCGTCTTTTTATATCGCGTTTCTCCCTGCTATTTCTACATGTGGCACAATAAAGCCTGAATATTAGCAGATGGTGAGTGCCCACTTTTTTCTACAATTTTTGCTAATATCTGCCGAAGGGATGTTCGACCGATGCCAGATAGGTGCGCTGAATTTGCAGAATGGGCAAAACAAATTTTTGTTTTGCCCAAAAGTTTTCCCCCTCACATATACTAATGTGCCACAAACAGGAAGTTGATATCACCAACCATTCCCATTTTATTTAGGTGTAGCCATATACGTGGCCCACCCTGTATTTAAAAGAACCATAACATTCCCGTTTCTCTTCTAATCATGTATGTGTTTCTATGCTGGAGGCCATTAGGCAATAGCATCTGATAAGAAGATAAATTATATGCTTTATTCAAAATATTATGCAATGTGATGACTAAAGAAACTTATGATTTGGAAATTAGGAAAATATACAATTGGGCATATAGTTCCTTTAAAATCCATGTGCTATAGTTATGAGCTCAGATTTGAAGTATTATGATAATTACATTAGTTGCACACGATTACAGGAACATACCATTGTGATAAATTACTATTGGATGTGTTGTTTCATGCATATTCTGTATTTTCTCCCACACCGTATTGTTGAAGTTGCCCGTTATTGTGCTGGGTTTACCCATTGAGCGCTGGTGTTCTATTTCAGTTGTTTCCTTAGTGATGCTAACCTTGCTTATGACCCTGATTACATACTTCTCTGTGATCTCCCTTGATCTTGACCCAGCCCTGTCAGACTTTGTTTTTCTCTACCTTTTGGCATCTGACCCTGGCACCTTCTCTTAAAGGGAACTTGTCTCCCCCAAAATCGATGGTGAGGTAAGCCCACCATCATCAGGGGCTTATCTACAGCATTCTGTAATGCTGTAGATAAGCCCCTGATGTTACCTAAAAGAGGTTAGATTATACTCACCCAGGGGCGGTCCCGCTGCGGTCCGGGTCCAGTGGGTGTCTAATTTCCGGTCCGGGGCCTCCCATCTTCATTCCATGACGTCCTCTTCTGGTCTTCACGCTGCGGCGCAGGTGTACTTTGTCTGCCCTATTGAGGGCAGAGCAAAGTACTGCAGTGTGCAGGCGCTGGGACAGGTCAAAGAGGCCCTGCACACTGCAATACTTTGCTCTGCCCACAACAGGGCAGACAAAGTATGCCTGCGCCACAGCCGCGGCGTGAAGACCAGAAGAGGACGTCATGGAATGAAGATTGGAGGCACCGGACCCGAGACACCCATCGGACCTGGACAGCAGCGGGACCGCCCCTGGGTGAGTATAATCTAACCTCTTTTTCCTCCTCTTTTGGAACATCGGGGGCTTATCTACAGCATTCCAGAATGTTGTAGATAAGCCCCTGATGACGGTGAGCTTACCTCCCCATCGATTTTGGGGGTGACCGGTTCCCTTTAACTATGTTTATGGTTCTGATTCTTTAGTTACTATCATTTTTGCCTTTACACTTGCTCCTCCAGCCAGCTGCTTCTCCATGAACACAACTCGGGGGGGCCCTGTTTTGACTGCAGATCCCTATATAGGGGACACAACTGGGGGCTTCTCTGGAACCTGGCAGACGCAGTGGCTAGCACCAAGTCAGTGTTTGGTTGCCTTTTTGATTTTTACACCTACTCTATCCAGGTCGCTGCTATGATAGCTTTACATGTTTTCAATCTAGGTCCAGACCATATCTTTGCACATTTCTTTTGCCTACGTGCAAATTGATATTAGGTCTACATTCACACAACCCTTGCAGATGTGTGAAACTCTTATTTAAAAAAAAAAAAAATTATTTTCATTGTTGACTTTACTTTTCCACTGAGCATCAATTCAAGGAGAGGAATCGAAAACACTGAATCTAGAGGATATTCATGAATTTTTACAATCGAAAAATCAATTTTAGGTCCTTATGAAATTGTGGAAGACTGATTGGTACAGATTCACATAAGTCACTACAGAAAAGCTCCAGACAAGGGTGACCTGTGCTCTCAGATCACCACGAGGGACTGTTTACATGGACCTAAGTCTTTTTTAACCTTTGTAACAGCTTCAACCGTTTTCCACCACTTATGCATTCTTTGTCATAAAATTTTCAATAACCTGAAATTCATATGTATCTTTTTACAATTGTAACCATTGAAATTGTATATTGAATAAAACATTGTTAAAGAAATAATGATTCCCATATGCCAGAATTTTGGCTTGTGTGGGTCACTGTCTTTAAAACTTCACTTTCAATATTAGTTTGCTTAATAATATTAACCATGTGGGGGGGGGGGGGGGGGTTACGTCAGTAACTTGGAGTGAACATCCAGAAGAGGAAGGTCTTATAGTCATGATTAAAAGTGTATATTACTGAAATATACAGCTTTCCAAAATCATGATTTCTGCACAGAGAATTAAGGATAACTTTCCAATCATTGATGGTCCAACCAATGGCATTCCCAACCAATCCCATTGTGAATGCAGCTGTGGTTGATAATGCGCACTACCGCTATTCGTTCTTAATGGGAACACCAGAGATGGTCTTCAGCGTTCCCATACACACGTGGTCAAAATTTTTGGTACCCCTCGTTTAATGACAGTAAAACCCACAATGGTCAGAGAAATAACTTGAATCTGACAAAAGTAATAATAAAAGATCTATAAAAATGAACAAATTAAAGTCAGACATTGCTTTTCAGCCATGCTTCCACAAAACCTTTAAAAAAATAACTCATGAAATAAGCCTGGACAGAAATGATGGTACCCCTGAAAATAATGTGACAAAAGTGACATGTTAAATCACGATGTGTCCACTAAATAACATCACAGGTGTCTACAATCTTGGAATCAGTGAGTGGCCGGTATATAGGGCTACAGATACTCACTGCGCTGTTTGGTGACATGGTGTTTATCACACTCAGCATGGACCAGAGGAAGCGAAGGAAAGAGTTGTCTCAGGAGATTAGAAAGAAAATAATAGACAAACATGTTAAAGGTAAAAGTTATAAGAGCATCTCCAAGCAGCTTGATGTTCCTGTGACTACAGTTGCACATATTATTCAGAAATTTAAGATCCGTGGGACTGTAGCCGACCTCCCTGGACGTGGCTGCAGGAGGAAAACTGATAACAAATCAAAGAGACGGATAATACGAATGGTAACAAAAGAGCCCAGAAAAACTTCTAAACAAATTAAAGGTGAACATCAAGCTCAAGGAACATCCGTGTCGGATCGCACCATCTGTCGTTGTATGCGCCAAAGTGGACTTCATGGGAGATGACCGAGGAGGACACATTGTTGAAAAAAAAATAATAAAAAAGAGCCAGACTGGAATTTGCCAAACTACATGTTGACAAGCCACAAAGCTTCTGGGAGAATGTCCTATGAACAGATGAGACAAAAATGGAATGGGCAAGGCACATCAGCTCTATGTTCACAGATGGAAAAATGAAGCATGCCAAGAAAAGAACACTGTCCCTACTGTGAGAAATGGAGGAGGCTCTGTTATGTTCTGTGGCTGCTTTGCTGCATCTGGCACAGGCTGTCTAAACTCTGCAGGGTACAATGAAATCTCAAGACTATCAAGGGATTCTAGAGAGAAATGTGCTGCCCAGTGTCAGGTCTCAGTCGCAGGTCATGGGTCTTGCAACAGGATAATGACCCAAAACGCACAGCTAAAAACACCCAAGAATGGCTAAGAGGAAAACATTGGACTATTCTGAAGTGGCCTTCCATGAGCCCTGACCCAAGTCCTATTGAGCATCTTTGGAAAGAGCTGCAACATGCCATCTTGAAAAGGCAACCTTCAAACACAAGACAACTGGAGCAGTTTGCTCTTGAGTCGGCCAAAATACCTGTCGAGAGGTGCAGAAGTCTCATTGACAGTTACAGGAATCGTTTGATTGCAGTGATTGCCTTAAAAGGTTGTGCAACAAAATATTAAGTTAAGGATGCCATAATTTCTGTCGAGGCCTATTTCATGAGTTTTATTTTTTTTAGTGTTTGGAAGCATGGTTGAAAAGCAATGTCTGACTTTTTGTTCATTTTCATAGTTTTTATTTATTGTTACTTTTGTCAGATTCAAGTTATTTCTGTGAGTATTGTGGGTTTTTCTGTCATTAAACTAAGGGTACCAACAATTTTGACCACGTGTAAGAATGAATGAAGAGCCAGTGCACAAGATCATTCTCCACTCAATCCACACTGGGCCCTTTAGAGCCCTGGTTATAATAGCTGTGAAACCCAATAGTTGATCCCCTAGCGTTCATGATGTAATCTACCCCATAGATAGGGGATTAAGTTTAGACGTTATCATTTGCTAATGCAACCTATTTTTAAATCTGTGCTGTTTTGCAGTTATGACACTCAGTGCTGAAATATTCGTTTTTATAATTTGCCTGCCATACCTATAGTGTGCCCGTGGGGGGCACGTCACCTCCCCCCCCCCCCCCCCCCGACATAAATGCCTCACAGCCATCAGTCATTTCCTCCAGGCGCCGCCTCTGCATTCATTTACGTCCCCAACGCCTGCGCTATAATTTTTTTTTCCCAGGCATGCGCAATTTGCGCTGCCCTACGACTCCCATCACCTGATGGGAACTTAAGGTGCCGGGGACGTAACTGAACACTGAGGAGGCGGCGCAAGGAGCAAATGACTGAAGACTGGGAGGCGTTTGTGTCCAGGGGGAAAGACATGCCCCCCGGGCAGACTACAGGTATGTCGGGCAAATTATAAAAACTATTATTTCAGTGGTGGAAGGGACCCCAAATAAAAGCCACCTTGAAAGAATGCAGCATTAGTGCTGCACAAGGTGGCTCTTTTAGGTAAAAACGCTGGGGGGGGGGGGGGTGACAGGTTCCCTTTAAGCATGTTCTAAAGATTCCAATGAGCAAACAGTCAAAGATTAAAATAGAATATAATATTGGTCACATAGCAGGTCACAGTCATTACATTCATAATGAATAATTATTAACGATCAATGGTCACTGCATCCATAGAAATAAAAACTGCCCATGTTGAGTTC
Organism: Ranitomeya imitator; assembly: GCF_032444005.1. Taxonomy (NCBI): domain Eukaryota; kingdom Metazoa; phylum Chordata; class Amphibia; order Anura; family Dendrobatidae; genus Ranitomeya; species Ranitomeya imitator. The sequence goes on from NC_091287.1 coordinate 528,780,894, forward strand.
TATCGGGAAGCACCAAGGAGAGCATATGGAGGGGCCAGCAGCACTGAGAAGAAGCAGGGTGCTTGTGACACTGAGTCACTTCTCACAGACGAGCTATTAGACTGGATAGTCGAGTCTGAGGTCATAAACGGAAGAGATAAAGGTCTAGCGAGGTAATGGTCCGAGGTCAAAATACCAGGAAGATAGTGAATCAGAACAAAGGGGATAAACAGATGGTCAGAACAAGTTCTAATGTCAGGCATCTGTCAGATTGGACAGCTGAGCTGTCAATCAAAACACTGACAGCTCGGCACGTCCCTGTACCATATTGGACAAGGACCAGGGACTTCAGGTTCAGAACTGGCCGCACAAGAACCAAGGGACCTCAAAACTTCACTAGTAGAGTACACACTACCTAATGAAACTTTGGTTGCTTGGCACCTCCCTATTGGGGAGGATTTCTTTTCAGCAAAATGCCTCCTAGGTATTGGCTGGGAGCCATCTTGCAGTTGCACTCAAATACTAAATGCTTCCTAACCATTGACTGGGGACACTTAACTATGTGCGTGCGATGCTCCTATAAGAGCAGGGGAGCACGCGCACTAGGCACACGGCTGGAGACAGGCAGCATGCTAGCATTTTCATTATATGCGTGGCTACTATACCCCTGATAAACCCCCGTTATTCCCATGGGGGAAAAACGCTTTGGGGATGTCACAGACTTTGACTAGCGCCTGATCTAGTTTTCAATCGTTGAGTCTGGGATTTCCTGGACAACAGGATGGGGTACCACGGCAAATAGAGGAGTACAGAGATATTTCAAATACCGCATTAAGCCTTTTTTTTCTGAAAAGATTGTATCTCTGCACTATGCACTTTAATGCTGTGGTAATTCTATTATGAACTATCTCTGACTGTTTGGTGACCCTACATGGTCACTACTGTTTGGGGAATGATATATCACTATTACATCCTGTCTACCCGTATAATAATTTTTTTTTTTTTTTGAATGATCAATGTATTTATTAACAACCTCATCAGTCTATTGTGACGACAATCGCTGATTAATTGATATTTTTGTATTTCACTTTTTTATTTATTTTTCTTGTGCTTGTTTTATGGTTTACACGGGTACCTGGGTGTATTGGGACATTTCTTTTTGTATCTCCATTGTAGGGATTGTTAGGGACTCTTAGGGTGAGCCATCGAGGAGTGGGGGCACCTACCGCAGAAAATTAGGGTATCTACCTCCACTGTCAGGCCGGACCCGATGTAGGGCTCATCTATAGGGCTCACCAGGGTTCCTGTACTGTAGGGAACTTTAACCCTCCGTCACATACAATATTCGGACTAACGAGTTCACATACAATGTGCCTGTCAGGTGCCTGCTGGAAAAATACCTATAATATCTAATGTTTGCAATTTCAGTACTCTAAAAGTGATCAGTGACCTTCATAGGGATGTAATAAAAGAGACTACACATAATCAGTTGCAAAAAAAAAACATTTACTTAACATAAAACTAATAACTATGAAATACAAACTTTTCAAAACTCCCGCCAAATAGTCCCCAGTTCGACTCTCTCAAAAAAATGTACAAAGAAAATTTTTGAACACAAACTTAATTTTAAGGTACCTTAAGTACTATTAAAAACATATTCAATCAGAAGTAGATGCTGAGGTTTCCCCAGAAAAGTCACACTTGCAGAGCAAATAGCAAGAATTACACACCATTTTTGCATGTGTCAGGCAAATTGCTTTATGACATTTGAGACATTCATAATTTGAAAGCCTTCTGGTTCCGCTTTCCGTTTGGCAGGTGGTGCATCTCCTTCTTTTGTGAGGTGGTGCAGATGGTGACTTTTCACCATCATCTTCTGGGCGGAACCTTTTGAGCTGAACTTGAAGGCGAGAGGGGATACCGATTGTTTTCACGCTTCTCCTGCGTAGCTCTCCAAGTACTAGTTCATGGGCCAATTTTTTCAGATACAATCGTCTATGGAGTGGTTCAAGCTTGTTTTCAAGATAAATTACTTGTGAATTTATACCACCCAAATTCAACATAGCAAAAAATATGACCATTGGCCAGCGTTTGATGTTTCTGCTGACGTTGAAAGTGGAGCACATCTGATCTGCTGTATCCACACCCCCTTTGGTGGCATTGTAAAATGTAATTATCTCCGGTTTTTTTTCTGCCCCAGTCCCAGGATCGATGGCAGCATCATCATGAAGTGTTGATAGAAGAAGTACGATTTTTTTGGCATGTGGTACATAGGAAACTAAAGCCTTTCCATTATGGAATGCAAACATACTGCTGTACTGTTGTCTCTCTTTCACACTTACAAACTGTGGCGGCAATTCCCTTTTGTTTTTTCTTACAGTTCCCACATATGACAGCTTCTGAATTTTCAGATAATCAATCAGATCACAACTTGTAAACCAATTGTCAGCTGTAATATTGCGACCCGATCCAAATAAGGGTTCAGCCAGTCTTTTTACAACATCAATGGGTTTGTTGCTCACACAGTAAGGACCTTCTGGTTGTTTTCCTGCATAAACTTCCAGGTTGTAAGTGTAGGTCTTACTGGCATCAACAAGGGCATAAATTTTTATTCCATATTTGTTTGGCTTTGATGGAATATATTGACGAAAGGCACATCTACCACGAAAACCAGGGAGCATTTCGTCAATAGTGAGATTCTCTCCAGGGTAATAACTTTGTTTACAGTTTACAACAAATCTTTGAAATATATCACGAATTGGAGCAAGTCAGTCATGTGTTTTGCGTTCGGTTCAGGTAGTTCTGTCGTCAAACCGAAGGCAACGAATTAGAATCTTGAATCTGTTTATGGACATAACAAGGCTAAATTTTTCAACTCCATCCCCATCTTTACCCCAAAGTTCCTCCAAACTTTGTCTATTTGCCCTATAAGCTCCTGCAAGGTACAGTAATCCAAAAAAAGCACGCAGTTCTATTTCATCTGTGGGCTTGATGGTTCTGTTGCAGATGTACTTGTCCTTTATAATGTCTATATATTGGTTGGTATATGTGACAATAGAGTCCAGAATGTCATCTGTAAATATACTGTTCCAGCATTCAACTGCAGTTTTTGCATTACGTGCAGTTCCTATTACTGCAGGAAGGTGAATAATAATGTTTAAAGGTTCCCTACATTTTTTCTGGAATGGCTTCTTGTTCCATTTAGTATTTTTATCTTTTCCAATATCCAACTTCTTCATCCTCACCACTGTCACCATCTTGCTCTGTTTCAGAATCCAGGACACATTCTTCCACCTCATCAATCAATCTCACTTTCCTCTCCTAAATCCCCATTCAGTGTGAGGTCTCTATCATCTAACAGCATGTTTGTTACTTCCTCAACATCAAGTTGTTTGGATAAATTGTACATTTTCCTCTCCATTTCAGCAGATAATCTGAAGCAAGAGAAGGAATATGTTAGGGAACTACTGTATATGCCTGAGCAGCACACTTTCTATTATAAAATCTCCCTTATTTCTATGAAATATCCTCACATTTTGTGCTATACATTCATAAAACAAGCTAAATAAACTATTGTGATGAATAAAAACATAAAATACCAACCTTACTGAATGTGACGTATTCACATACAATGAGCCTGAGAGATCTGTGCAGCTATATCCTCTCCCCTGAAGCTCTGAAATCCAACTGTGATATCAGGTTTCACAGACCTTCAAGAGACAGGAGACTACCTGGAGGGAGGGGGTTTCCTCACAATCTGGTGAGGAAGGAGAAATGAAAGTAAAAGAGAAGCGCCTGTCAGATCAGTTGTATGTGACGGAGGGTTAAGGACTCTAAGGGTGAGTCATCGAGGAGTGGGGGCACCTACCGCGAAAATTTAGAGTGCCTACCAACACTGCCAGGCAGGGCTAAGTATAGTGACCCTTTAGGGTCTAACAGGTATATACCATTTTCTCTCAATTAATGTGTGTTGTATTTTAGGGATCCTTGTTTTCAGGTTTGTTTTTCTAGGATTCTGCTTCAGGCTATATGCACATGTTGCAGATCCGCAAGTGATTTACAGTACAATGTAAATTAATGTGAAAAAAAATGCTGTGCTAATGGTGTGGAAAACTCGGCACTGAAAATGCTGCGGGTAAAAAGGAGCATGTCATTTATTTGTGCGGACCTGCAGCGTTTCTGCACCCATTGAGTCGGGCACATCCGCAGCAAAACCGCAGATCTAAAAAAAATCTGCGGTTTTGCTGTGAGAAACGCTGCAGATCAGGAGGGGGGGGAAGAGTTCATGGGCGGAGACTGTGGAGGGGGGGGGAAGATGTGCTGGGCTGTTGGGGGTCTGCGGCGGGCTGTGGGATGTCTGCGCCGGGCTGTGGGGGGTCCTTGGGGGTGTGTGCGCGTGCAGGCATTGTCCGATGGGACTACAAGTCCCATTGAGCTATGCCTGCTACAGTAACAGTGATTGACACATTAGCCAATGATGGGACAGTAGTAGTCCCATCATCCGGCTAATGTGTTGAATGTGAAAAAAAAAAAACATACGACAACATATAACAGTACATAAAACATATAACATGACAGTACATACAACATATGACAGAACATATAACATACATACATACATATAGACATACAGTACAATACATACATATAACACAGTCCATATAACATAGATTATATACTCACCGTCACTTGTCACTTTGTTCACCGAAGCCAGTGTCACCTGTAAAAAAAAATATTAAAATAACAAACACTATACTCCCTGATCCGCAGAAATCCACGAGTGTCCCACGACGATCTCCCGTGGAGAGCAGCAGCATCAGCTGATGCAACCGCTCTCTAGGGGCTCCAGGAATACAATGACGGGAGGAAGGTATCCTTCCGCACTGTATTCCTCCACCACTGTAAAAAATAGTCCCTAGTCTCACTTTTGGCATTGCTGTGTGCTGTTTTATGTTCATTAATAAACATCGGCCTATCTATGGATATATCTATCTATAGATATATCTATAGATACATAGATGTTTCTATCCATATATCTATGGCTAATTTCACACATCAGGTTTTTGCACAATCCGGCGAGTTTTGAAAAAAAAGATCCGTTTTTTTTTTTTTTTTCCCCCGCCGGATCCGTTTTTTCTCATAGAGTTGTATTAGCGCCTTATGGCCACATGTTTCATCCGTTTTTTGCCGTCAAAAAAGCTGTTTCTGGTGGACGGAAAACACATACAGAGGAATGGTTTTTCTGTCTGGCAAAAAAACGCACAGCAACGGATACAGGGAAAAACGAATGAAACTGAGATGTTAGGCTTCTTTCACACTTCCGTCGGTTTGGGTCCGTCATAAAGCGACGTACCGACAGACGTTGTGAAAATTCGGCACAACGTGGGCAGCGGATGCAGTTTTTCAACGCATCCGCTGCACATTGTAAAGTCCCGGGGAGGAGGGGGTGGAGTTCAGGCTGCGCATGCGCGGTAGGAATTGCAGGGTCTGACGTACGAAAAAACGTTCCCTTGAACGTATTTTCGCTATGACCGGCCGCCAACACACGACGCATCCAGGGCACGACGGTCGCAACGTGTGGCCATACGTCGCGATCCGTCGGCAATACAAGTCTATGGGAAAATGCAGGTCCTGCAATTTTTTTGCATTTTCACAAATCGACGGATTGCGACGTATGCAGAAAGACGGAAGAGTGAAAGAGGCCTTAAATGATGAATCCTGCCTCCGAATCAGTTTTTTCATGCATGTTTCCATTCAAATCATGCACATTTTCCGTTCGCTCTCTTTTTAAAAAAACCAAAAAAAAACGGATCAGTTGCATCAGTTTTTCCATTACGTCCCTCAGGCCAGCACCCTGGAGGACGTCCTTCCTTGACCTATAGCGGGACAGGATCATAGAGAGGTTAAAAGGACCCTCCCACCTCCACCCTCCAGTGTTTTTCCTGTCCCTACAGGGACGGTTGTATGAGAGGTTGCTCCTAGAGCGAAGATAGCCTGTGGATTCTCTTCCCCCTGTCAAGTGGTCCGTGGCTGACACCTCACTGGGTAGAGGTCCCTCAGCTATCAGTGCTGTACCAGATGGACTCAGAGTTCGGGGGTCTCGGCCTTCCCTTTTCCTGGTCAGACGGACCATGGCTGACTCCTCTTTGAGAGGTTCCTCAGCCAACAGCCTGTGTAATGGGCTTAGGGGGATCGTGCGGCAGGTCCAATCCTTCCCCCTGTCAAGTAGCCCAGGGTGGAAACTCCCCGGTGGGGAGTCCCTCAGCCCCAGAGACCAGTCGAGCGGACGGACTCCTGGGTAGAGCCGCCTCCTCCCAGTGGGGGGCTCTCGGCTCGGACGCCGACCAGCAAAACACCGCTACTTCCGAAAGTCATGTGGTGGAGAAGGCCATTGCGCTTCCAGTGACCGACGTCAGAGAGGAGCACCGGCACTTAGGATCGGCGTGCGTTCCACGATGGAACACGGAAGGGGGCACAGGCAGTAATGCAGCATTTCTGACGGGACGCCGCTTCCTTCCACGGTAGGCTCTCGGCGTTACCAGCTCCCCCTGTCTTCTAGCAGGTATGGAGCCAGCACAGGTGAGTGCATGGTTTAATGTTGCATTGATGGCCTGGGCCTCTGGGCTGACTCTAGTCTCAGGCCTTGGTGCCAAAGCTGTACCTGGAGCTAGGCCTTGGACCTCTAGGCTGTGGTGAGGCCATACGTCCAGGCTACATCTCATGACTGGACTTCAGTTTGTTGCAGGTCTTGTCTGCACAGAGCCTTATGATTGGGCTTCAGAGTGACTTTTTGGAAGCATGCTTTCCATTTTCTGGTTCAATAAGCAAGCGTTTCACTTTTCTTTGCAACTTAACTACTCCATCCATAGGAGGACACAGGGTGTTAAATTGGCACATTGTCTCCATGAAGACTGCCCTCCAGCTGCTGCTCATTAATTAGCTCCTTCGGGTGGAGTCAGTCTGACAAATGAGATGTACTGTTCAGAGTGGAGATTTATCTGGAACTCTGATAGATTGCTCTTTTGCTTAAAAGTGTAAGTCTGGTCTCTTGTTTGGCACCTTCAGGCATGGCCTAGTCATACTGCTTCTATGCATCGTATTGAGTGCCTCCGTGCATAATACTGCATCATAGTGCCTCTATGCATCATATTGAGTGCCTCCGTGCATAATACTGCATCATAGTGCCTCTATGCATTATATTGAGTGCCTCTGTGCATAATACTGCATCATAGTGCCTCTATGCATCATATTGAGTGCCTCCGTGCATAGTACTGCATCATAGTGCCTCTATGCATCATATTGACTGCCTCTGTGCATGATTCTGCATCATAGCACATCTATGCATCATATTGAGTGCCTCTGTGACATCATACGGCATCATACTGTTTCATAGTCACTTCATGTATCATATTACATCGTATTTCTTCATTGTTCCTATATGCATCATAGCACTTCATAGTTACTTCATGCATCATATTGCATTATATTGCTTCATGGTTCCTATATCCATCATGGTGCTTCATTGTTCCTATATGCATCATAGCGCTTCATAGTTACTTCATGCATCATATTGCATCATATTGCTTCATGGTTCCTATATGCATCATGGTGCTTCATTGCTCCTATATGCATCATGGTGCTTCATTGCTCCTATATGCATCATAGCGCTTCATAGTTACTTCATGTATCATATTGCATCATATTGCTTCATGGTTCCTATATGCATCATGGTGCTTCATTGTTCCTATATGCATCATAGTGCTTTATATTGCCTTTCTGCATCATATTGCTTCATGGTTCCTATGTGCATCATAGCGCTTCATAGTGACTCTGTGCATCATTTTGCATCACTGTTCCTATAGGCATCATAGTGCTTCATATTGCCTTTCTGCATCATATTGCATCATATTGCTTCATGGTTCCTATGTGCATCATAGCGCTTCATAGTGACTCTGTGCATCATTTTGCATCACTGTTCCTATATGCATCATAGCGCTTCCATAGTAACATAGTAACATAGTAAGGCCGAAAAAAGACATTTGTCCATCCACTTCAGCCTATATTCCATCATAATAAATCCCCAGATCTACGTCCTTCTACAGAACCTAATAATTGTATGATACAATATTGTTCTGCTCCAGGAAGACATCCAGGCCTCTCTTGAACCCCTCGACTGAGTTCGCCATCACCACCTCCTCAGGCAAGCAATTCCAGATTCTCACTGCCCTAACAGTAAAGAATCCTCTTCTATGTTGGTGGAAAAACCTTCTCTCCTCCAGACGCAAAGAATGCCCCCTTGTGCCCGTCACCTTCCTTGGTATAAACAGATCCTCAGCGAGATATTTGTATTGTCCCCTTATATACCGATTGCCTTTGTGCACTAAATTACAGCATATTGCTTCATGGTTTCTATACGCATCATAGCGCTTCATATTGCCTTTGTGCTTCATGGTTCCTATATGCATCATAGCGCTTCATATTACCTTTGTGCATTATTTTTCAGCAGATTGCTTCATGGTTTCTACATGCATCATATTGCTTCTTTGTTCCTATATGCATCATAGTGCTTCAAGTTGCCTTTGTGCATCATATTTCTCCATAGTTGCTATATGCATCATAGCACTTCTTAGTAACTTTGTGCATCATATTGCTTCATTGCCTCATAGTTCCTATGCATCATTTTGCATCATAGGGTTTCGGTGCCCTTTGCAGAGCAGGGGGTATCATTAGTGTGCTGGACTTGGTGCCTTTTTCGCCTCTGGCTGTGAGCCAATGGGTCAGACCTGTCTGGTGCCTTGTTGTGTGGCCGCACATTGTATCTTCGGCCTACAACTTCACATTAGTGTCTTGGGCCTCAACTCCGGATATGGAGTCCGTGTGTTTTCGGACCCAGATCCAGCTTCTGTTACTTCTTTCTTTACAACAGGGCTTAGTCAAGCAAACAGATATGCTTGAATTGGCTTAGTAAAATTTGCATTTCTTCTGTTTGGAACAGATCTCTCAGGTAGGTTCTACCTTGAGTGCTAAAGGCAAGTCTATTACATAATTAGCTTTATAAGATGACATATGTCATTTTGGTACATCCTATAATCCTATAAAAGGACATACTTCTGTCCTGGGAGTGGAAGATCCCACGAGTTGGAAGTAAGGATTCCTTCCGCCTCAGAATGCTTTGCCCTAAGATATTAGGACCATCTAGAATTTGCATAGTTTTAGGCGCTCCCTTAAGACACATTTGTTCAGAGCGGCCTATCACGTTCCCTAATAAGTCATTTTATGTTTGTGTGTGTAGCCCATTCACTATCTCCATCTATCCCCCACCCCCTGAAGATGGCTGGCCATCATTGTAAATAAAATATTGTTGATACACACCTGTACTTTGTATCTTCCCCGCCTCATTGTAGATTGTCAGCTTTCACGAGCAGGGTCGTTTTATTTTGCTTTAATTATTATGTGGTTGTTACTTATGACTGTTTGAAACTGTCAAACTGTAAAGAACTGCGATATATATTGACACTATATAAATAAAGTTTATTATTGTTGTTATTATTAATCCTTCCCAAACTCCACATTTGGCAATCGGACAGATTCTTGTCCCATAAGTCTGTTGCGTTATGTTTACCAGGGACATCAGCACTGCCTTCTGTACCTTGTGGTGAAGCAGCAGCACTGTGTCGTGTGGCATAGGATCCCAATCTCGAGGCTCTTACAGCAGTCACGGCTCCTAAGATAAATGAATCTGTATCCAGGGCTCTTACAGTTAAGACCCCATAGTCTCACTGCCTCACAGTAGATAATCTTCCTCTGTGATGAGGAAGAAACCTACTTTTCTCTAGCCATGGATTATGGTTACTCCCACAATGGCAGTCTGAGTGTATAAAGATCCCTGAGAAGATTGCCTCTTGGGATATGTTTGTGCGTATATGCAGATATGGACAAATAAGTTGTCATACTTATAATGTCTGGACCAATGACTCGTATAAATGCAGTTTCGAATAATTTCAAGTGTCGGAAGATTTTACTAGCACCACCTTCACCACCACCTTCATCGATTCAGAGTCCAGACTCCCTGTGTCTAACATCAGTAAAACAGGAGTAATGATCCACGTTTCTTTCAGCGCTTCTAATGAGAAGCCCGACGTTGGTAATGGCAGGAGATATTACCTACCGGATGGTGTATTCCTTAGTTTCAACAATATTTAACCCTTACTTGGGGTTAGACATCTAAGGATTTGGAATAGACGTGATCTCCTGGATGAGTAATGTGCGTACATCCCAATGCTCTGCCATTATCCATGTACTAACTATTATTGGTTTGATCTTCCCGCAGTCCAGAGCCTCTGTCCTGCAGGTCTCCTTGTAGTATGGTAAGCTGGTCTGTAACCAAGGTTTAACCTGAGCCCAGAAGGACCGATGAAGGAACAGTCCTGTTATAAGCACATGGAGCTTATTATTGGTCGGTACAGTCCTCATGGTGTGGTGGCTGGGACTTTCACCATATTTTGCTGGGCAATAAAGTTTTCTAACCCTATTCTGGGGCTGTGATGTCTATAAGTATCTATCACAATAAATAACTTGCTGTGGTTCATTATTGGTATTGGAGTACAATGGGTGTATTTCACTCTCTACTTCTGATGCTTATTTCGTTTACCACATTTCATACTGAAATTGGCCATTATAGATGTATATCAGACACTACGGTGATTCTCTTTGCAGATCTCTTTAGATATCTATGGTTTTTCTGATCTTTCAGATCATTTATTTATCATCTAGTCCGGTTTTTTCCTTGGACTTTGATTCCTGGCTTCTGTACCCACCCTGGGAGAGTTGCTTTGGTATTCTCCAGGGTGCTGGCCTGAGGGACGTAATGGAAAAAGGGAATTACACTTACCGGTAATTCGGTTTCCAGGTAGTCCCTCAGGACAGCACCCATAGTTCCCTCCCTTATGTTCCCTTTTTAGGCTTGCACGGGATTAAGCTACTGGCAGATCGTTCATCCTTTGGGTCACCATGGCTCGAAATTAAGATGGAGGCGTTAAAGGGTTTACTACACACGTGTTTGTAAGGGCATGTATAGACCATTTATTTCCATCCTTCGGTGGTACTTTGAAACAACACTGGAGGGTGGAGGTGGGAGGGTCCTTTTAACCTCTCTATGATCCTGTCCCGCTATAGGTCAAGGAAGGACGTCCTCCAGGGTGCTGTCCTGAGGGACTACCTGGAAACCGAATTACCGGTAAGTGTAATTCCCTTTTTCACTATTTGCAATGGATCCGTTTTTTCACAAATTCACCGGATCCTGCCTGATGGAAACAAACTGATGTGTGAAAGTAGCTGAACTATCCATATATCTATCTACATCTACAGTGTATACATCTCATTCCTTCTATCCATCCACCTATTTTTCTATCATCTATCCATCCATCTATCAATCCATCTATCATCTATTTCAGGCCGGCGTCACACTTGACGTAGGAAAATACGGTCCATTTTTTACGGCCTCAATACGCTGAAATGTTCCCAAAACAGTGTTCTGTATGTAATCTGTTGGCAAGACTTACATTGGTGGAATTTTTGCACAATACGCTGACAAACGCAGCATGCTGCGATTTTCTACGCCCGTAAAATGCGGCTGCGAAATATACGGCAGATAGGAGCTGCCCCATAGAGAATCATTGGTGCGTATGCAATGCATTGTTTTTGCGCCTCTCATACGTCCGTAAAACTCTCTAGTGTGACGCCGTCCTCATTCCTTCTATCTGTGTCATTCTATCTGTCTGTGTGTAATGAAGTGTGGGTTGGACAAATGTAAAATAGGAGGTTGGACAAGAAATGACAAATCTTTTGTCAATAATAGATCTTTATTTAGCTTTGAAAAACGCATACAAATCTGCATGGGGAAAAAATGCATCAAAAAAGCATTTAAAAAACACAACAAAACCGCACCTGTGTTTTCTGCCAAGAGAGGGAAGAATCTGCAGCAGAAATTCCTAAGGCTAATCCGCAACGTGTGCACATAGCCTTATTGTACTTGGTTGTTGTTTTTTTGTTTGTTTTCTGGGAGCCATCTTGCAGTTGCACTCTAATACTAAATGCTTCCTAGCCATTGACTGGGGGCACTTAACTATGTGCATGCGATGCTCCTATAAGAGCAGGGGAGCACGCGCACTAGGCACATGGCTGGAGACGGGCAGCATGCCGGGGAGTATGCCAGTGACCCTGCATGGAAGGGAAAGGGCAACCATGCAGGGGTGCTGGCAAATAGCTTTACAAAAAACGGTGAGGTTCCAGTAGACTGATTTACTCGAGAGTTAAAGGCAAACTCCACAAGATGTAAAAACATGGACCAGTCCTCCTGCCGGGCTGCCACAAAGCACCTTAAAATTTGTTCCAAAGATTGATTAGTCCTTTCAGTCTTGAGCGTTGGTTTCCAGGTGATAAGCAGATGAAAATAACAAGTCAATCCCAAATTTACTACAAAAAGCTCTCCAGAATTTAGAAACAAATTGCTCTCCCCTATCAGACACCATATTAATAGGGATCACATGTAACCTTACGATATTGCAAATAACCTGGATAATGTCTCTGCATTAGGTAATTCTGACAAAGGGACGAAATGTCAGGATGCCACCTGGATAGCAGTTTTCCAATTAGACAAATCTGTGATGAAATCCATGGACAAATGAGTACATGGTCTTTCTGGAATTGGTAATGGAGCCAATTCCCTGCCTACATGGTTATGCGCAGACTTCACAAGCGAATACAAAATCTTTAATATTATGCATGGACGGCCACCAAAAACAGTCTAGCAATGGTTTTCTGTGAAGCAGTAACCCCAGTATGACACGCAATCATAGGTACCCAGGCACAAATAATTTGGACTCTGAAATAGCGGATGGAGCCAAAGATTGGAATTTACGGATCTACTTTTCCAACTCCGTGTTTACAATAGAAACCACAATATCCTGAGGAATACTGAAGGATGTAGGTTCTGGATGAGAAACTGAATCAAGACTACAACATAAAGCGGTCACGATCCATTTTTGGATTCATGGCAGCTCTGGTTCCACTATGGCTTAAATGTAGCTTTTTTTCCTTTCAGGCCAGAGGGGATTAATGTCAGTTTCCCCTGCTGCAACTGCAGAGGTGCTAGGTCAGCTGATGTGGATGGCGACCACTCTCGCTATCCTTTAAATGGTCACCTGATGCATCAGCTGACTGTTGGTGATAGAGTTTCTCTGGAGACCAGCCCATGAGTAAAGAGCTTTCTGTCAGCTAAGCCTCTGAACACCCGTTCTGCCAGCCTGGGGCCCAGCTTTCTACAGCAGTGACCCTGGGACCCCGCTCCACCGGAGCTGGTAAGCTGCATTCAGATAAGATGCACCCACATTTTCCCCTCAAATTAGAGGAAAAAAGTGCATTTTAAAACAATATCGTGATCCAACCAGCAGACAAGAGTGGTGGGATTGTTAATCCAAGACCGTAATGACTACCTCAAAGAGGCATGTAACCTGCTCTCTAATCCAAAGCATTACTCTTTCATACTTTCAGACTCCAATGAATCAATACAGGTCCACACTCTAATTTGTAAAACTGCACAACTGGGCATCCTCAGCAGGAAAGGAAGTTTTCTCACATTCACAGATCCCATTAAACCGTTCCGCTATCATTTACCAAAGATCCATAAATCCCACACAGATCCCCTTGTCACCCCATCATGTCTGGTATAGAATCTCTTACTAGTAACTTGTCATATGATCCAAATAATATCTGTTATCCATTTGCGTTGAACAGGATGAGAAAGTGAGTGGATGATGGTCAGATACGGAGAAGGTGAGGCTAGATAGTGAGCAAAGGTGGATGAAGATAAAGTCTAATGTATGTCCGTCTGTGGATGTCGGTGGAGGACCAGTGAGTAAAACCAAAAGATGAAGAGAGCAACAGGAGTTTGGAGGCTGCAGACTGGCTGGTGTCAGTAGGAATGTTGGGAGTCACCCATGATGATGGTAGGAATGTCAGCAAAGAGTGTAGAAGCCAGGTGGAGAAGTGGTCAATAAAGACAATGGCCGTGCCTGAGGGTCGATATATGACAGCCACTTAGAGGGACGGTACATACGTACAAAATGCATTTCAAAAGAAGAGAAGGTAGAGGTGGGATTGGGTTCAAGGTGCAATTGTTAACAAGGAAAAGATCCACTCCTCCACCATGTTTATTGCCAGGGAAAGGAGCGTGGGTGAAGTGAAGGCCACTGTAACACAGCACAGCTAATGAGGCAATGTCGGATGGTGTCAGCCATGTTTCGTGGAGGCCCAGGTAGGATAGATCGTGAGAAGTGAAGAGGTTATGAATGATGTGGAGCTTATTGGAAAGGGTGTTTTTAAAGCTCTCCAGAGAGAGGGAGAAGAAGAGTGAGGGTCTGAGATTGCAATATTTTCTAGTAGGTGGTGAATGATAGGGAGAATTGGTGGGGGGTATCAGCTGTGAGGTCCAGGATTGGGATATATGTCGACATAAGTAAGGAGAAGTACAGTATAGAGAGGAACAGGATATGGGAAAAGTAGTGTGGCTGGCTTGTTTTAGTAGGAGAGATGTGAGGTTGAAGAGCAGGTCTGCAGATGAGGTCATTTGGGAACGTGAAGGAAAGGTGAGATCATTTTCTGCTTGGAGAGTGTTGTTTGGGAATAGCGAAGAGAAAGTCTAGTGGAACAAAAACTAGGGGTATAGGTAAGCATAGGTAGATATATATATATATATATATATATATATATATATATGTATATGTATATGTATATATATATATATACATACACAGTACAGACCAAAAGTTTGGGCACAACTCATTTAAAGATTTTTCTGCATTTTCATGACTGAAAATTGTACATTCACACTGAAGGCATCAAAACTATGAATTAACACATGTGGAATTACCGGTATATACTAAACAAAAAAGTGTGAAACAACTGAAAATGTCTTATATTCTAGGTTCTTCAAAGTAGCCACCTTTTGCTTTGATGACTGCTTTGCACACTCTTGGCATTCTCTTGATGAGCTTCAAGAGGTAGTCACCGGGAATGGTCTTCCAACAATCTTGAAGGAGTTCCCAGAGATGCTTGGCACTTGTTGGCCCTTTTGCCTTCACTCTGCGGTCCAGCTCACCCCAAACCATCTCGATTGGGTTCAGGTCTGGTGACTGTGGAGGCCAGGTCATCTGGCGTAGCACCCCATCACTCTCCTTCTTGGTCAAATAGCTCTTACACAGCCTGGAGGTGTGTTTGGTCTCCTTGTCCTGTTGAAAAATAAATGATGGTCCAACTAAACGCAAACCGGATGGAATAGCATGCCGCTGCAAAATGCTGTGGTAGCCATGCTGGTTCAGTATGCCTTCAATTTTGAATAAATCCCCAACAGTGTCACCAGCAAAGCACCCCCACACATCACACCACCTCCTCCATACTTCCCAGGCATGTAGAGTCCATCCGTTCACCTTTTCTGCGTCGCACAATGACATGGTGGTTGGAACCAAGGATCTCAAATTTGGACTCATCAGACCAAAGCACAGATTTCTCCAGTCACCTTCCACGACAACAGTATCGGAGGATGTCTCCCCGCCCTAATAGGGGACAGGAAACAAAGCGGTTAAATACCCCTCCCCTTCCTGCAACCACCAGTGTTTTTCCTGTCCCCTATGTGGCATGAAAAGGTTTTCTGATAGTGCTGCCATGGCCGGCGAGCGGGAGCGCTGTTACCTTGAAGCCGGGCAGTCGAGGTCGGGGGCTCCGCTGCTCCCATCTCTACCGCGTGACTTGGGACCTTCACCCGCCCTACCTGCGCCTTTCACAGGAGGCAAAGCAGGGCGGTGTAGTGCTGCAGGGTCCTCCTGCAGCTCCCCAGCTTCCTCCTTCCTCCATGCTGCTGCTGGTGGTGGCGCCCGCGCATCGGAAGTGACGCGCACCCGAACTTCCGGTTCTCTCGGTTCCATACACGGCAGCTCCCGCGCGCGCCGGCCGGCGTCCCTACCCCTAAGACATCCAGCGGCAACCATGACGGGCGTCTGACCCCCCACGGACCCTAACGAGGAGGAGGAGCACCAAATTCGCTGGGAGCCTCGGTAAAGTATTTATTCCTGGCTGGGGAAGCCTCCAGGTAAGACCTTCTGTCTGTGACCCTCTCTATCTGTACCACTGACCATATGGACAGCGACAAACCCCTACATTCTGCTCCTGCGGAGCCCAGCGTGCACCCCCCTGCTGTAAGTAGTGGGATGATGTCCCTTGCTGTCCATTTCAATTTAAGTGACTTAGTCTGCCTTTCTCTCTCGTTCTAGGGAGACAAGGTCCCTGCCCCTAGGAAAGATAAGATGCCCAGCCGCAAGTGTGCTGCATGTGCGTCCAAGCTTCCCTCCACATATAAAAAGCTCTGCCAACCATGCACAGACAAAGTTCTGCGTAGTGAACAGCCCTCACTCATGGACAGCATCAGAACCCTATCAGACAAGAGGTTCAGTCCACCATGGCGGCCTTTTCTTAGACCCTCACACCGTAGCCTCCCCCTCCTAAGAAAAGGAAGATGGCTCCGGTAGTTTCGGACTCTGACTCAGGCGAGATACATACCTCGGGTTCAGAGGACATTTGGGAGAATGAGGGTTCTACTTTTGCTCCCAAATCTGACAATAAAAAATATCTCTTCTCCGAGGATATGGAAGAGTTAGTTTCCATGGTGAGGGGCATCATGGGGGTAGAAGACAAGGTAGAAGGCCATTCTGTACAGGATGACATGTTTGGGGGTTTGAAACCTAAGACTGTGAAGGGATTCCCCATACATGAAAATATCGAAAACCTTATCCTCCATGAGTGGGGCCTACCGGAAAAGGGGTTAAATGTCTCATCGGAGTTTAAGAATCATTTCCCCCTTGAGGGAGACTGTTCTCTACTGCAAATGCCCAAAGTAGATGTTCAAGTGTCAAGGGTAACCAAAAAAATGGCCTTTGAAGTTTCCTCTCAGCTGAAAGATCCCATGGATCAGAAAACTGAGAGCTTACTGAGAAAATCTTGGGACGCTTCAACTAATTTACTGAGATCTAACGTGGCCTCAACATGTGTAGCCAGATCCTTGATTCTCTGGCTACGTACCTTAGAGAATCGCCTCGTACAAGGTACGTCTAGGGAAGAGATTCTTCATTCTCTCCCACTGCTGCAGAAGGCGACCGGACTCCTCGCAGACGCCTCCGCAGAATCAATACGAGTAGCCGCTAGATCCGCTGTCCTCATTAATTCGACTAGAAGGGCCTTATGGCTTAAATCCTGGGGAGGAGATATTACCTCAAAGTCCAAGCTTTGTTGTATTCCCTTCCAAGGTCATTATGTATTCGGGCCAGTCCTGGATGAAATCTTGGACAAAGCCTCAGATAAAAAGAAAGTCCTTCCGGAACAAAAGAACCCTAGGAAACGTTTTATTTGTTCCCCCCGTGACCAAGCCCCCCAACAAAATTACAGGGGTAAGGGCAAATTGGGACGGTGGAGCTACCCCAAGGGAGGGAAAGCCAGAAATATCCTGGTCCCCCAACCCCAGCAGACCTCTGAGAAGCAATGACTGCTCTCCTGTCGGAGGTCGCCTCTCGGGTTTCCTCTCCCAATGGCAGATGATCACCATGGATCAGTGGGTCCTGCATACCATGCATCAGTGGGTCCTGCATACCATGCGGGAGGGTCTAAGATTAGAATTTGAGTGTACTCCTCCTCACCGTCTAACCATCACTTCTCTACAATCTCCAGGACTTCGAGAATCTCTGATGTCGGATATTCTAAGCCTGCTTCAAGCAGAGGTGATTTCCCATGTACCACATCGGGAAATAGGAGAAGGTCACTATTCCCACCTTTTTCTGGTGAAAAAACCCTTTGGGAAACACCGTATCATCTTAAACCTGAAACCTCTAAATCAGGTAATAAAATACCGAAGATTCAAAATGGAATCGATCAGATCAGCAATCCCGCTGATTGGTCAGGACTGGGTAATGGTGACGTTGGATCTGAGGGACGCGTACTACCATGTGCCAATACATCCAGACCACAGGAGGTTCCTCAGATTCGCAATTTCCCAAAACAAGCGGGTCAGCCATTTCCAATTCAATGTCCTCCTTTTGGAGTCTCGACTGCTCCACGAGTCTTCACCAAGATCATGTCAGAAGCGGTAATCTTTATCCGACAACAGGGGGTCTGTGTCATTCCATACTTGGATGACTTTCTCATCATCGCCCCATCCGTTTCGCACCTCAATCAGGACATGACGAAGTTCCTCGATATACTAAGGTCACTCGGGTGGATCCCGAATTTGGCAAAATCAGATCTCCCTCCATCTCCACGGAAGAAATTCCAAGGAGTTCTTCTGGACTCTGAGAAAAGGATGTCCTTTCTACCCAAGGACCGTCGGATCGATCTTGTCCACAGGATCTCCAGGTTCAGAAGCCAAAAAACCCTGACTCTAAGAGACTGTCAATCGTGGGTTCATTAACATCATGCATCCAGGCAGTCTCCTGGGCCCAAGCCCATACGAGAATCCTTCAATCTCACATCCTGACGTATTCAAGAGGACGCCAGATAGCTTTAGCCAGGAAGATTCCCCTTCCAACTCGGGTAAGATCCTCCCTTTCATGGTGGCTGAACTCCCGAAACCTACATCGGGGAGTCAGCTGGGATCAGACTCCTCAAAGTACTCACAACAGACGCAAGCCAGAGAGGTTGGGGCACCGTGATCGAAGGCTCCCACTTTCAGGGGTTGTGGCCCTCAGATAAAAGACACCGCTCCTCAAATCTGAGGGAATTGAAAGCAGTGGAGGAGGTGCTAAGAGCCGCATCTATCCTCATTCAAGGTCACCATGTACGGGTGATGTACGACAACATGACCACTGTGACCTATCTCCGGCACCAAGGGGGCACAAGACACTCAAGCCTAAAGTTAACTGCTGGAAGGATTTTTTCCTGGGCGGAGAATCACCTTTTGTCCATCTCCGCAGTACACATAAAGGGATTGGACAATTCCCAGGCGGATTACCTCAGCAGGAGGGACTTCCATCCAGGAGAGTGGTCTCTAAAACAGAATGTATTCCTGTCCTTGGTCTGGAGGTGGGGAACTCCCAATGTGGACCTGTTCGCCAACAATCGGAATACAAAATCAAACACCTTCTTCTCCCTGACCTCCTCAAATGAGGTGCAAGGACTGGATGCTTTCTCCCACCCCTGGGAGTTTGCCCTGGCATATGCCTTCCCGCCAATCCCATTGCTACCCAGAACACTACAGAAGATCCGGATAGATCAAGTTACAACGATTCTGGTAGCCCCATTGTGGCTTAGGAGAAGCTGGTTCAGCGCTTTAACAGGCATGTGTGTTGAATGCCCGATTCTGCTTCCCCAAAGACCCGACCTTCATCAGGGTCCTCTGCTTCATCCGGACCTAAACAAGCTGAAGTTGGCAGCCTGGTTACTGAAGCCGAGATCCTGAAAGCCAGAGGACTCTCACAGGACGTGATTGAAACCTTACAAAAGAGTAGGAAGCCAATAACTAACGCCATTTATGACAAAATATGGAAAATATTCTCATCATGGTGTTCCCCAAACAAACCGGATCCATTTAACCCAAATATTGCACAGATCCTTCAATTCCTCCTGAAGGGCTTGGAACTGGGGCTTTCACCTAGTACCCTAAAGGTTCAGGTGTCAGCTCTTGGGTCTTTCTTCAACCAAGATCTAGTAAACCACCGGTGAATCAAACGATTCATAACATCGGCAACTAGAATCCGTCCGAGACTTCACGTCCACACCCCTCCTTGGGACTTGAACCTTGTTCTAAAAGGTCTGACCGGTGACCCCTTTGAACCCCTTTCAGCCTCCAGCTTAAAAATCCTGACCCTTAAAATCGTCTTCCTGGTAGCTATCACTACTGCCAGGCGTATAGGAGAACTTCAGGCCTTGTCAGTCCAGGAGCCATTCCTGACCATAACCATGGATAGTATAATCCTCAAATTAGACCCTTCCTTTATGCCTAAGGTAGTTTCAGACTTCCACAGAAATCAAGACATCATTTTACCCTCATTCTGTCCAAGTCCCTCGAATCCAAAAGAGGCCTTTCACACCCAGGATGTCCGACGAGTGGTCCTGTTCTACCTCCAACAGACAGAAAGTTGGAGGTTGGACCAAAACCTGTTCGTCCAGTGGTCAGGACGAAATAAGGGCAAGAAAGCAGCCAAAAGCACGATCGCTAATTGGATTAAACAATCAATTAGTCTTGCATACTCATCCCAGAAGCTTGCATCTCCAGCTTCACTAAAAGCCCAATCCACCCGTTCAGTCTCGACTTCCTGGGGAGAGAGGGGAAGCGCATCATCGGAGCAGATATGCAGACCACCTGGTCGTCAGTCCATACTTTCACCAGACACTACAGGCTCAACTTCAATAGGGACATATTGTTTGGCAGAAGCGTTCTCCAAGCGGTTGTCCCTCCCTAAAGAAATTAGCGGTTGGTATCATTCTGATACTGCTGTCGTGGAAGGTGACTGGAGAAAATAGAATTAAACTTACCGGTAATTCGGTTCTAGGAACCTTCCACGACAGCACTAATTTCCCTCCCTATCTTATTTATTTATTAGATGATTCCTGCACTTAAGTGGTAACTATACATGCTACTGTGTCCAGAAAAAAACACTGGTGGTTGCAGGAAGGGGAAGGGTATTTAACCTCTTTGTTTCCTGTCCCCTATTAGGGCGGGGAGACATCCTCCGATACTGCTGTCGTGGAAGGTTCCTAGAAACCAAATTACCAGTAAGTCTAATTCTATTTTCCCTGGGTCTAATGTCCATTCCTTGTGTTCTTTAGCCCAAACAAGTCTCTTCTGCTTGTTGCCTGTCCTTAGCATTGGTTTCCTAGCAGCTATTTTACCATGAAGGCCTGCTGCACAAAGTCTCCTCTTAACAGTTGTTGTAGAGACGTGTCTGCTGCTAGAACTCTGTGTGGCATTGACCTGGTCTCTAACCTGAGCTGCTGTTAACCTGCGATTTCTGAGGCTGGTGACTCGGATAAACTTATCCTCAGAAGCAGAGGTGACTCTTGGTCTTCCTTTCCTGGGGCGGTCCTCATGTGAGCCAGTTTCTTTGTAGCACTTGATGGTTTTTGATACTGCACTTGGGGACACTTTTTCAAAGTTTTCCCAATTTTTCGGACTGACTTGCCTTAATTTCTTAAAGTAATGATGGCCACTCATTTTTCTTTACTTAGCTTCTTTTTTTCTTGCCATAATACAAATTCTAACAGTCTATTCAGTAGGACTATCAGCTGTGTATCCACCAGACTTCTGCACAACATATCTGTTGATCCCAACACCATTTATAAGGCAAGAAATCCCACTTATTAAACCTGACACCTGTGAAGTGAAAACCATTCCCGATAACTACCTCTTGAAGCTCATCAAGAAAATGCCAAGAGTGTGCAAAGCGGTCATCAAAGCAAAAGGTGGCTACTTTGAAGAACCTAGAATATAAGACATAATTTCAGTTGTTTCACACTTTTTTGTTAAGAATATAATTCCACATGTGTTAATTCATAGTTTTGATGCCTTCTGTGTGAATGTACAATTTTCATAGTCATGAAAATACAGAAAAATCTTTAAATGAGAAAGTGTGTCCATACTTTTGGTCTGTACAGTAGGTTTACAGGTATATGGTTCCCAGGGCCTGAAGGAACCCACCCTGGGGTTGATCCGCTTACTTCCCACATGGTGGGTATAGCCCCATGCGGAAAGTAAGCGGATCAATGCATTCCTATGTGTGCGGAATCCCCGCGATTCCGCACAAAGAATGAACATGCTGCGTTTTTTTCCGGAATGCGATTCCGCCGCGGAAAAAAACGCAGCATGTGCACAAAAAAATGTGGAATGCATTAAAAATGATGGGATGCTTATGTAAGCATTTTTCAGCAGAAAACGGCCAAAAAATGCTAAAAATCATGAACGTGTGCACATAGCCTTAAAGAGCAAGTAAGTGAATATAAAGAGGTGAGCACAGTTAATAAACAATTGTAGCGCTTACATTCTGGTCACTTCTGTGACATTTCTGGTATATTTCTGCTGTGAACTTAAGAGGCATGCAAAGACCTGTCACTATGGCCTCACACATTAATTCCTTCATCCCCAATATCACTACTGCTCTTAGGTTCTAGTCCTCTCTTTTCTCTCCATTTTTATCTCTATAGGTACTGTAGGTTCCTCCCATTATTCCTTTTTTTCTTTTTGCTTAAAATTTTAACCTTTTCCTCCCTCCCATTTTTGCATTTGTCTTGATTTTCTTAACTCCTTATCAGCGCTTCCTCTTTTCTCTGCTTTTACTTCCTAGTTGTGATGTAGTCTGTTTTATACTATATCTTCCAACAAACCTTTTTCTTTTTTACTTCTCTTTATTAACTAACCCATTCCTCTCACTTCCTCCTTTCCCCCCTCCCATTCCTTCTATCTACTGTCAAGGTGTCTTGCAGATTTTTCTTTTTACCTAGTAAAAGGTGCAGAAATGCGTTAGTTGAATAATGAAAAAAATAATTTTACACCATCAAGGATTCTTAATTTATGCAAGCACAGCCCAGGTACCGTGATATTTCCACTAAAGTAAAAAAAGGTTAGTTGAATTAAAAAAATCTTAATTTTACATCATCAAAGATTCTTAATTTATGCAAGCGCAGCCCAGGTACCGTGATATTTCCATTAAAATGAAAAAAAAAATGTGATACATCCTTTTAAGAATCTAAGTGGTATAAATGAGGATGTGTCCTTAATTCTTTTAACATTCATTAAAGCATCCGAAAAGTGATATTGATACTGGCCATCTGTGAATAAACCTTATCTTCATGAAGACTCTGTTTCCCAAGTGATATTCCACAATATTACTACATCAGATTTCCACAGATGTCCTAAAAGTAGATAAGCAAAATAATGTGAAAAACTTTTAACACTATAAACGCTACTTTTATGGAAAAACAAAGTACACATAATTAGTATTTCCACCTCCAGATTGACCCAAACTAGAAAACATTATTTATCCAGTATGGACAACAAAGTAAAAATTATATATATATATATATCTATAATATAACGCTGGGAGCGTCACTCTGTCCGAAGCCTCGATAGACTGCGCAAGCGCCGGTGCAGTCTGGGCCTCACAGAGCGACGCTCCCGGGAGATCGCGGTGTGCGTTCACACTGAACGCACACCGCGATCTCCCCCGCAGAAGCAGGGACCGCCAGGAGGGTGAGTATCGGACATATTCACCTGTCCCCGTTCCATCGCTGAGCGGCGCCATCTTCCCGGTCTCCTCGGCCTGTGGCCTTCAGTTCAGAGGGCGCGATGACGCGCATGCGCGCCGGCGCCGCCCTCTGACTGAAAAGTCACAGGCCGAGGAGACCGGGAAGATGGCGCCGCTCAGCGATGGAACGGGGACAGGTGAATATAGTAAGTGCTGGGGGGCCTGAGCTGGCGGCGATACCGGCACCTGACCCCCACAGCGCGCCGGTGTCCCCGCCTGCTCAGGCCCCCCAGCACTCGGCGCCGAGCGGGTCAGAGGCAGTATGGGGACGCAGGATGGGGACACGGGATGGAGCAGGACATAAGGATGGGGACGCAGGATGGGAGCAGCGCATGACAGGATGGGGACGCAGGATGGAGCAGCACATAAGGATGGGGACGCAGGATGGAGCAGCACATAAGGATGGGGACGCAGGATGGAGCAGCACATAAGGATGGGGACGCAGGATGGAGCAGCACATAAGGATGGGGACGCAGGATGGAGCAGCACATAAGGATGGGGACGCAGGATGGAGCAGCACATAAGGATGGGGACGCAGGATGGAGCAGCACATAAGGATGGGGACGCAGGATGGGAGCAGCGCATGACAGGATGGGGACGCAGGATGGGAGCAGCGCATGACAGGATGGGGACGCAGGATGGAGCAGCGCATGACAGGATAGGGACGCAGGATGGAGCAGCGCATGACAGGATGGGGACGCAGGATGGGAGCAGCGCATGACAGGATGGGGACGCAGGATGGAGCAGCGCATGACAGGATGGGGACGCAGGATGGGAGCAGCGCATGACAGGATGGGGACGCAGGATGGGTGCAGCACATGACAGGAAGGGGAACGCAGGATGGAGCAGCACATACCAGGATGGAGACAATATACCAATATAAATGCTCGCCACCCGGGCGTAGAACGGGTTCAATAGCTAGTATATATATATATATATATATATATATATATATATATATCTCAAATGTAGCTCTTTCTTTTTGTGCAAAAAAAAGTTTCACTTGTGTCGCCATTTTCCGAGATTCATAACGTTTTAATTTTTCACTGATGAAGCAGTATGTCAGCTTACTTTTTGCAAGGCGAGACATTTTTATTGATACCATTTTGGGACAGATATGACGTTTTGATCGCTTGTTACAGCATTTTTAGTAATGTTGCAGCAACCCAAAAAACGTAATTTTGGCATTCTTGAATTATTTCCATTTACCGTGTTTACCGATCGGGTTACTTATTTTTATATTTTGATAGATTGGACTTTGCTGAACGCAGCGATACCACATATTTGTATTATTTTTCTTTTTTATTATCTTTATTTTCAATGGGGGGGGTGATATGAACTTTTATATATATATATATTTTTTTTTTTCCTATTTTTTTCAAACAGTTTATTTTTACTTTTCACTGATTTTGTTAGTCCCCTTAGGGGACTTGAACCTGATCGCATGTGATATATACAGCAACACCACAGCGTTGCTGCATATAGCAAAAATTAACCCCTTCATGACCCACCTATTTTGACCTTAATGACCTGGCCGTTTTTTGCAATTCTGACCAGTGTCCCTTTATGAGGTAATAACTCAGGAATGCTTCAACGGATCCTAGCGGTTCTGAGATTGTTTTTTCGTGACATATTGGGCTTCATGTTAGTGGTAAATTTAGGTCAATAAATTCTGCGTTTATTTGTGATAAAAACGGAAATTTGGCGAAAATTTTGAAAATTTCGCAGTTTTCACATTCTGAATTTTTATTCTGTTAAACCAGAGAGTTATGTTACACAAAATAGTTAATAAATAACATTTCCCACATGTATACTTTACATCAGCACAATTTTGGAAACAAAATTTTTTTTTGCTAGGAAGTTATAAGGGTTAAAATTTGACCAGCGATTTCTCATTTTTACAACGAAATTTACAAAACCATTTTTTTTAGGGACCACCTCACATTTGAAGTCAGTTTGAGGGGTCTATATGGCTGAAAATACCCAAAAGTGGCACTATTCTAAAAACTGCACCCCTCAAGGTGCACAAAACCACATTCAAGAAGTTTATTAACCCTTCAGGTGCTTCACAGCAGCAGAAGCAACATGGAAGGAAAAAATGAACATATAACTTTTTAGTCACAAAAATGATCTTTTAGCAACAATTTTCTTTATTTTCCCAATGGTAAAAGGAGAAACTGAACCACGAAAGTTGTTGTCCAATTTGTCCTGAGTACGCTGATACCTCATATGTGGGGGTAAGCCACTGTTTGTGCACATGGTAAGGCTCGGAAGGGAAGGAGCGCCATTTGACTTTTTGAATGAAAAATTATCTCCATCGTTAGCGGACACCATGACACGTTTGGAGAGCCCCTGTGTGCCTAAACATTGGAGCTCCCCCACAAGTGACCCCATTTTGGAAACTAGACCCCCCAGGGAACTTATCTAGATGCCTAGTGAGCACTTTAAACCCTCAGGTGCTTCACAAATTGATCTGTAAAAATGAAAAAGTACTTTTTTTTCACAAAAAATTTCTTTTCGCCTCAATTTTTTCATTTTCACATGGGCAATAGGATAAAATGGATCCTAAAATTTGTTGTGCAATTTCTCTCGAGTATGCCGATACCTCATATGTGGGGGTAAACCACTGTTTGGGCACACGGCAAGGCTCGGAAGGGAAGGCGCACCATTTGACTTTTTGAATGGAAAATTAGCTCCAATTGTTAGCGGACACCATGTCGCGTTTGGAGAGCCCCTGTGTGCCTAAACATTTGAGCTCCCCCACAAATGACCCCATTTTGGAAACTAGACCCCCCCAAGGAACTTATCTAGATGCATATTGAGCACTTTAAACCCCCAGGTGCTTCACAGAAGTTTATAACGCAGAGCCATGAAAATAAAAAATATTTTTTCTTTCCTCAAAAATGATTTTTTAGCCTGGAATTTCCTATTTTGCCAAGGGTAATAGGAGAAATTGGATGCCAAATGTTGTTGTCCAGTTTGTCCTGAATACACTGATACCCCATATGTGGGGGTAAACCACTGTTTGGGCGCACGGCAGGGCTCGGAAGGGAAGGCATGCCATTTGGCTTTTTAAATGGAAAATTAGCTCCAATCATTAGCGGACACCATGTCACGTTTGGAGAGCCCCTGTGTGCCTAAACATTGGAGATCCCCCACAAATGACCCCATTTTGGAAACTAGACCCCCAAAGGAACTAATCTAGATGTGTGGTGAGGACTTTGAACCCCCAAGTGCTTCACAGAAGTTTATAACACACAGCTATGAAAAAAAAAAAATTTTTTCTCAAAAATGATCTTTCAGCCTGCAATTTTTTATTTTCCCAAGGGTAACAGGAGAAATTTGACCCCAAAATTTGTTGTCCAGTTTCTCCTGAGTATGCCGATACCTCATATGTGGGGGTAAACCACTGTTTGGGCACATGCCGGGGCTCGGAAGTGAAGTAGTGACGTTTTGAAATGCAGACTTTGATCGAATGCTCTGCGGGCGTCACGTTGCGTTTGCAGAGCCCCTGATGTGGCTAAACAGTAGAAACCCCCCACAAGTGACCCCATTTTGGAAACTAGACCCCGAAAGGAACTTATCTAGATGTGTGGTGAGCACTTTGAACCCCCAAGTGCTTCACAGAAGTTTATAACGCAGAGCCGTGAAAATAATAAATACGTTTTCTTTCCTCAAAAATAATTATTTAGCCCAGAATTTTTTATTTTCCCAAGGGTTACAGGAGAAATTGGACCCCAAAAGTTGTTGTCCAGTTTCTCCTGAGTACGCTGATACCCCATGTGTGGGAGTAAACCACTGTTTGGGCACACGTCAGGGTTCAGAAGGGAAGTAGTGACTTTTGAAATGCAGACTTTGATGGAATGGTCTGCGAGCGTCACGTTGCGTTTGCAAAGCCCCTGGTGTGCCTAAACAGTAGAAACCCCCCACAAGTGACCCCATTTTAGAAACTAGACCCCCCAAGGAACTTATCTAGATATGTGGTGAGCACTTTGAACCCCCAAGTGCTTCACAGACGTTTACAACGCAGAGCCGTGAAAATAAAAAATCATTTTTCTTTCCTCAAAAATGATGTTTTAGCAAGCATTTTTTTTATTTTCATAAGGGTAACAGGATAAGTTGGACCCCAATAATTGTTGTGCAGTTTGTCCTGAGTATGCTGGTACCCCATATGTGGGGGTAAACCACTGTTTGGGCACACGTCGGGGCTCGGAAGTGAGGGAGCACTATTTGACTTTTTGAATACAAGATTGGCTGGAATCAATGGTGGCGCCATGTTGCGTTTGGAGACCCCTGATGTGCCTAAACAGTGGAAACCCCTCAATTCTAACCCCAACACACCCCTAACCCTAATCCCAACTGTAGCCATAACCCTAATCACAACCCTAACCACAACTCTAATTTCAACTCTAACCCTAAGGCTATGTGCCCACGTTGCGGATTCGTGTGAGATTTTTCAGCATCATTTTTGAAAAATCCGCGGGTAAAAGGCGCTGCGTTTTACCTGCGGATTCACCGTGGATTTCCAGTGTTTTTTGTGCGGATTTCACCTGTGGATTCCTATTGAGGAACAGGTGTAAAACGCTGCGGAATCCGCACAAAGAATTGACATGCTGCGGAAAATACAACGCAGTGTTTCCGCGCTGTATTTTCCGCACCATGGGCACAGCGGATTTGGTTTTCCATAGGTTTACATGGTACTGTAAACCTGATGGAACACTGCAGCGAATCCGCAGCGGCCAATCCGCTGCGGATCCGCAGCCAAATCCGCACCGTGTGCACATACCAAACCACCTAACCACCACAGGATAAGAAATCGCCAGAGAGTACCACAACGTTAGGATCAATAATATGCCTTTATTAAATATATTGGCAATTCATACATTAAAGAATATGTTTTAAAAAGTGAACAAGTACATATATATAAAAAATATATATAAAAAATAATAACAGAAAATGCAGGAAATATTGTATGGTACCCAGAGAGCCCTAAATAATGAAGGTAGCAACCCACCAAGGATAAAATTGCCTTTGCTCGCTGTGCTTACAAAAAAATGAAAAAATGAAAAGTAATAACTAATGACAAAAAATATAAAATATATAAAAAAATAATGAAGAGGTCAATGATAGACCCAAAATTGTATTAGAAGAAGTGAAACAAACTGGTGAAACGAGACAAAGTAAGGCTATATATCCACTAAAAATATTATTGTAAAAAAATATAAATGAAAAAACAGTGCAAAACCTCATAAAAATTACATATATCACTGTCCATAGACAACAATGGTGCTAAAAAAATGATACACAAAAATATATATATAAAAAAATAGCAGCAAAGTGTGAGGAGGATTGTAGCAACGTATTTCATACAAAGTGTCCAAAGTGCATAAAGTGATTATGGCACAACGAGGTAGATGGGGATGTTGTCAGCGAGGTAGATTGAAATTATATTAGCTCACTGCATATAAAGTGTCCAAGTGCAAAAAGTGATTATAGCACAGCGAGGTAGATGGGGGTGGTGTTAGCTCACCGCATAAATATGTATCCAATTGCAATGGAAAGCCGTGGGTTAATAATCCTGAAGTCTATCGACTCACTATATAAGCAGATACCCACATGCCATAGACAATAGCTAGTTAGTAATTCAGCGGTCAAAACATTGCCGCAGACAAGCTTTCCATAAACAATAGCAGATTAGTAATTAAATGGACAAATCATTACCGCAGATGAGCTATTATTAGCTACCTTCAGGGGAAGACTGAGTCCAGGACCTGCGTGTGCCCGACGCGCGTTTCGGATATGTTCCTTCGTCAGGGGGTGGTGAGTAATGATCCCAGAGGGGTTTTTATAGTGCTCTCACCGAGCGCTGTGGCCCGGATACCTGCGGCGCATGCGCAGTCTGGAGGTCGGCCGGTTCCGGTCTCCACGTCACATGATCCGTCACCACGGGAACGGAGTACCCGGCGTGACAAAACAACCAAGGACGCAGAGCGCCGGCGCCAACAGACACGGACCGCGCATGCGCACCACCAGGGACACAGTGTGGGTGAAGCGATCCCCAGCTGTATGTCCAGTGGAGCGCGATAGAACAGAATAATAAGATAGCTGCATAATAATGGGGCCGGATTAGCATAAGGGGAATGAAGCAGTTCCCAGCCACAGGTCTGGTAAATAGTACTTGCCCTGAATAATAAGGGGGAGAGACAATAGCTATGGCTAATAGATGTAAAGGGAGGTATGGCACGGCAGGGACATATATGAATATGTATGTGTATATATATATATATATATATATATATATATATATATATATATATATATATATATATATATATATACCGTGCCAGATACAGCTGTATTAGAGATAAATTGCCAAAATAGGACTAACTATACAAAAAATACATCCTAAACAGTATGTAAAAAATAATGTATGGCAAATTAGGTATGTAGTCAAAATTGTAAATAGCTGTATAATCAATGCATCCAAAGCAGTATAATATATGGCAAATTCAGTATACATTGAAATCATACATAAAGGTGAAATTAATCTTTTTCCTTATTCTGCTTCCATGTAAGGTGTACTTCAGTGATATACAGCATCCCATTGTCAAGCCATCCGACTCCACAGCAAAAGGCACGCCACATAGAGTTCTAATCCACAGATGGTAAGTATATGAGGCTATAATTATAAATAAAGATTATTAATAAGGGATCATAAAAAATGAACAATAAAATATTAAAAAGTAAAATATATTATATATAAAGATATTAAAAACTTAAAAGGTTACAGAGTATAAAAATCGGTTATAAAAATGGTACAAAACTGAGGTTCTCATTCAACCCTTTTGGTGCAACAGTACCCAGAGTCCATATCCATTTCGTTTCTTTTCTTGCCAAGGCCATACTTATTTCGCCACCTCTCTCATTTGTTTGGATCATATCTATACCGGTTACTTTCAACATGGAGGCATCACACCCGTGATGTAATTTAAAGTGTTTGGGGATTGTTTTTAAGGATGAGATATCCTCCTACCTCGCTGACAACATCCCCATCTACCTCGTTGTGCCATAATCACTTTATGCACTTTGGACACTTTGTATGAAATACGTTGCTACAATCCTCCTCACACTTTGATGCTATTTTTTTATATATATTGTGAGGTGCCCAGGGGAGAAGTACTAGAAAACAGATATGTTTCTCCCCGTTTCATTTCATATGTATCACGGTATTGATTGTGAAGCTGTTTATTTCTCTGTAATCCGGTCCTGGTTTCTTTAGTGATCAGCCTGAAAGCTCTGGTGCTTCCCTTCCACACATACGATCCAGCTTTTGCTTCAGCTGATATAATCAAGGAACTGCTGGGATCTCAGTCTCTCATCTGCTGGTCTAGGAGCTGACACAGTAAGTGTACGTTCACACTAGCGTTGCGCCGCCCTGCGTCGGCGACGCAACGCGCGACGCACGAAAAAACGCGCGCGTTTTGCGACGCGTGCGTCGTTTTTTGACCAAAATCGGATGCACAGAAAATGCAACTTGTTGCATTTTCTTGCGTCCGACGCTAGCGTCGGAAACGACGCAAGTGTCGAAAAACGCCACCCTAAAAACGCACGCGTCCCCTATGTTAAACATAGGGGCGCGTCGCCGGCGCAACAGCGACGCACATTGGCGGAACGCCAATGTGAACGTAGCCTAAGGTTGCACAAACTTCTTTCTTGTTGTATAGGTTTATTTTGTAGTTAGTATCTTGTTGTTAGTTAGTGGCCAGACGGCCTTAGACATTTTATTTCATGTTTGGCACGTGTAACATTGTACGGCAAATGTGTACAATAAATACACCTGACACATACCTGTGTGGAACTCGCTAGCCTGCTATTGTTCGTTGTGACTCCATAGCCACCTGCTTGGGCCAAAGCAGAGATCCCTGATGAGCTATATCTCCACAAATGGTGTTGAGAATGTGGGCATAGTGGCTGTTGGACTGTGACTGCAGATAAAGTGCTCTGTGTATGTCCTGGCTGAAAGCTCATGTGCTTTTGAAGAGCCAAGAGTCCAGTAATATGGAGGAACTAGTGAAACAGTTATTGCAGGCAAATGTGCAACAACAGCAGACCAATACTTACTTCCAGCAAGCCCTGGACCAGCAAAACCAGATTCAGCAAGAGCAGTTGAATGCAATAAAGCAGGCTTTGATTCGGCAGCCCCGAGATGAGAGGGATCATGCACAAAGTGTTGCTGGTGCACGGAAAGCCGTACAAAAAACCCTGCTTAAAATGACTGCTGACGATGATGTAGAAGCGTATCTCACCGTATTTGAACGTATTGCAGAACGTGAACATTTACCGGTGGACACGTGGGCTGAAGTGGTTGCGCCATTTCTGAGTGGAGATCCACAAAAGGCCTATTACGATTTAAGTGAAGTGGATGCTATGGACTATACCAAATTAAAAAGCGAAATCCTGGCAAGGCTGGGAGTAAACACATATGTACGAGCACAGAGGGTACATTTATGGACTTTTGTGGAAGATCAGCCAGCCCGCTCACAAATGCATGATCTTATCCATCTAGTAAAAAAATGGCTGCAACCAGAGATTTTGACATCTGCAGAGATGGTGGAACGTGTTGTTCTAGACAAGTACCTGCGGTCCTTGCCCCCCTAAGTTACAGAGGTGGGTTGGACAAGGTGACCCATGTACAGCCGACCAGTTGGTGAATATGGTCGAACGCTACAATGCTTCCG
The DNA here is from genome assembly GCF_032444005.1 of Ranitomeya imitator. NCBI lineage: Eukaryota > Metazoa > Chordata > Amphibia > Anura > Dendrobatidae > Ranitomeya > Ranitomeya imitator. Next base: position 528,812,947 of record NC_091287.1, read on the forward strand.
AAAGCCTACTCCAAGGGACGTTATCACCTCGCTGGGCTCCCAAGAAATCGCCAGAAAATACTGCGAGACCTACTTCATCTTCAAAAGAAGAGAACGTTGCAATAAAGGGTAGCAGACCCACAAAGAACTATGGAGACGGTACAGTCTCACAGCAATTCAGCAGACCCTATCAGGCGTCTCCGGCGAGGAAGCAAGGACCTATACAATGTTGGCGATGTCGCGGGCTTGGCCATGTAGCAGCTAACTGCCCAATGACTACAGAGCCAATGGACTGTAACGCTATGAGACGCCTTTCGTTATATGTACAGTCAGTCTGTGTTGCAGAGGTCCTCACAGGAAATGAACGACACGTGTGTTGCCTCGAGGTCGACGGCCATAGTGTGAATGCCGTCTTGGATTCCGGCAGTCAAGTAACTCTGGTACATGCCAGTTTGGTGGACCCTAGAGCCCTAACGAACTCAACCCTGGGCATTAGTTGCATCCATGGCGATATAAAAAACTACCCCACTGCCTGGGTCACCCTTGCCACGCCAGTAGGAACCAAAAGACATCAAGCTGCAGTCCTAAAGTCTATGGGACATGATGTAATATTGGGGAGAGACTTTCCCTTATTTTGGGACTTGTGGAACCTTAAAAATGGCATGAGCACTCTAGTTGAGGAGGGTGCCGTGGGGCTAACCCCTGAGCTATTGCAGCAAGAGGGGGGGGGAGTCCATCTCAGAGGTAACTCCAGAATCTGTAGACTCACCTCTGGCTGTATATGCAGGCGACGCAAGTGAACTAGAGGAGGCTATAGAAATGCCAGGTCTTGAGGTGGCCCGTGGTAAGTTCGGGACCGCTCAACACCAGGACCCTACTCTGACAAGGGCATGGGAAAATGTAAAGGTCTCTGAGGGAAGACCATTGTACCCAGGGGCTCAAAATGAGTTCCCACACCTAGCTGTGCAACAGGGTATGCTGTATCATATAGACAAAGTGCGGGGGGTGGCGGTAGAGCAACTAGTGGTGCCCAAGTCCTTTCGCCAGGTAGTTTTGGAACTGGCACATAAACATCCCTTGGGGGGACACCTGGCCGGAGAAAAAACAAAACACCGTATTCTGCAGCGTTTCTTTTGGCCGGGTCTAGGGGGGGACGTGACCCGGTATTGTCAGTCCTGTCCTACGTGTCAATTGACCACACCTATGTCACATTTTAGAAGCCCCCTTGTGCCCTTACCAATAATAGAGGTGCCCTTCGAGAGGATAGCAATGGATATAGTGGGTCCATTAGTTAAATCTGCCAGGGGACATCAGTACATTTTGGTAGTACTAGATTATGCCACTCGTTACCCTGAAGCAGTGCCTCTGCGGAATGCCAATGCGAAAGCAATTTCAAAGGAGCTTGTTAATATGTTTTCTCGCACCGGCATTCCGAAAGAAATACTAACAGATCAGGGAACCCCCTTTATGTCTCGAATACTTAAGGACTTGTGTAAGCTACTAAAAATCTCCCACTTGCGTACTTCAGTATATCACCCTCAGACTGACGGGTTGGTGGAGCGATTTAATAAAACCCTGAAGGGAATGTTGAAAAGGGTGGTAGATAAGGACGGGAGGGATTGGGATGCTCTCCTACCATATCTCCTGTTCGCTATACGGGAAGTACCCCAATCCTCCACAGGCTTTTCGCCTTTTGAGTTAGTTTACGGGCGATGTCCTAGAGGCCTGTTAGATATTGCTAAAGAGACTTGGGAACAAGAGGTGACTCCTTATCGCAGTGTAATTGAACACGTAATGCTTATGCAAGATAGAATTGAGGCGGTCATGCCAATAGTTAAAGAATGTTTAGAACGTGCGCAACAGGCCCAAAGCACGGTATATACAGTAACCGAGCGGCTAAAACACGAGTCTTTCAACCCGGAGACAGGGTGTTAGTATTAGTACCCACTGTAGAAAATAAATTTCTTGCGAAGTGGCAGGGCCCATACGAGGTGTTGGAGAGAATAGGTGAAGTGAATTATAAGATATATCAACCAGACAAGAGGAAAACCGAACAAATCTACCACATAAACTTGCTTAAGGCCTGGCGGGATAGGGAGAGTCTAATGACAAAAGCCACCCTTAATGATGGACCTCGTAGGGCACCCCCATCTGTGGTAAATGACCCCCAGGTAGCATTGCCAGAGGTGGGTATTGCAGAGACACTATCCGAAAGTCAAAAACGAGAGACTAAGGAATTTATACAGAAAAACGCAGAGGTTTTTTCAGAGCTTCCTGGTCGTACTCACTTAATTAAACACGACATTGTTACTGATCCACAGGTCCGTGTACGACTAAAACCATATCGAATTCCGGAGGCTCGGAGACAAGCCATTGCCCAGGAAGTCGAGAAAATGTTAGAACTTGGAGTCATTGAAGAGTCCCGGAGTGATTGGGCTAGCCCAATCGTGCTAGTGCCCAAACCCGATGGGACTATTAGGTTTTGTAATGATTTTCGGAAATTAAATGAGGTATCAAAATTCGATGCCTACCCGATGCCGAGAGTTGATGAACTTATAGAGAGACTGGGTTCGGCCAGGTACATATCTACTATCGACTTAACAAAAGGTTATTGGCAGATTCCCCTCACGGATTCAGCCAAAGAGAAAACGGCCTTTGTAACGCCCCAGGGACTGTTCCAGTACCGTGATATGCCATTTGGGTTGCATGGTGCTGCAGCCACCTTCCAACGTCTAATAGATATTGTCCTTAAACCCCACGTCCGGTATGCGTCCGCATACTTGGACGATATCATTGTCTTTAGTGATGACTGGGACACACATTTGTCAAAAGTACAAGCCGTCTTAGACTCGATAAAAACTGCTGGGTTAACTGCCAATCCTAAGAAATGTACCTTGGGATTGGAAGAGGCTCGCTATCTGGGATATAGCATAGGGCGAGGAGTCGTAAAGCCACAGACCAATAAAGTGGACGCTATTCAGAATTGGCCACGACCGGTCAACAAAAAACAGGTCGGAGCCTTTTTAGGGATCGTTGGCTATTATAGGCGCTTCATAAAAAATTTTGCCACCATCGCGGCCCCTCTCACTGAGCTTACCAAGGGCTCAAAATCTATCACAATAAAGTGGAACGCAGAAGCAGAGAAGGCCTTTCAGTATTTGAAAACGGTCCTCTGTGACCAACCAGTGTTGGTTGCCCCTGACTTTAAACGGGAGTTTATTGTCCAAACGGACACCTCTGGTGTCGGCCTCGGTGCAGTGTTGTCACAGGAAGTGAATGGCGAGGAACACCCAGTAAGCTATCTGAGTAGGAAGCTTACCAGGGCAGAAAAGAATTATAGCGTGGTTGAGCGCGAAGCCCTGGCTGTGAAATGGGCCCTATTCACCTTACGCTATTATTTACTAGGTCGCCAATTTAGGCTAGTAACGGACCATTCACCCCTAACATGGATGTCCCGCGCAAAAGAGGGCAATGCGAGGGTGACACGCTGGTTCTTGGCATTACAACCTTTTAACTTTTCCGTTGAGCACAGGGCAGGCGCAGCGCACGGGAATGCAGATGCGTTATCCAGAACACACTGCTTAGTGACTCATCGTGTCCGACCCTACAGGCTCGAACAAAGGAAGGGGGTATGTGAGGTGCCCAGGGGAGAAGTACTAGAAAACAGATATGTTTCTCCCCGTTTCATTTCATATGTATCACGGTATTGATTGTGAAGCTGTTTATTTCTCTGTAATCCGGTCCTGGTTTCTTTAGTGATCAGCCTGAAAGCTCTGGTGCTTCCCTTCCACACATACGATCCAGCTTTTGCTTCAGCTGATATAATCAAGGAACTGCTGGGATCTCAGTCTCTCATCTGCTGGTCTGGGAGCTGACACAGTAAGGTTGCACAAACTTCTTTCTTGTTGTATAGGTTTATTTTGTAGTTAGTATCTTGTTGTTAGTTAGTGGCCAGACGGCCTTAGACATTTTATTTCATGTTTGGCACGTGTAACATTGTACGGCAAATGTGTACAATAAATACACCTGACACATACCTGTGTGGAACTCGCTAGCCTGCTATTGTTCGTTGTGACTCCATAGCCACCTGCTTGGGCCAAAGCAGAGATCCCTGATGAGCTATATTCCCACAATATATTTTTGTGTATCATTTTTTTAGCACCATTGTTGTCTATGGACAGTGATACAGTGGGGCAAAAAAGTATTTAGTCAGTCAGCAATAGTGCAAGTTCCACCACTTAAAAAGATGAGGCGTCTGTAATTTACATCATAGGTAGACCTCAACTATGGGAGACAAACTGAGAAAAAAAAATCCAGAAAATCACAGTGTCTGTTTTTATAACATTTTATTTGCATATTATGGTGGAAAATAAGTATTTGGTCAGAAACAAAATTTCATCTCAATACTTTGTAATATATCCTTTGTTGGCAATGACAGAGGTCAAACGTTTTCTGTAGGTCTTCACAAGGTTGCCGCACACTGTTGTTGGTATGTTGGCCCATTCCTCCATGCAGATCTCCTCTAGAGCAGTGATGTTTTTGGCTTTTCGCTTGGCAACACGGACTTTCAACTCCCTCCAAAGGTTTTCTATAGGGTTGAGATCTGGAGACTGGCTAGGCCACTCCAGGACCTTGAAATGCTTCTTACGAAGCCACTCCTTCGTTGCCCTGGCTGTGTGCTTTGGATCATTGTCATGTTGAAAGACCCAGCCACGTTTCATCTTTAATGCCCTTGCTGATGGAAGGAGGTTTGCACTCAAAATCTCACGATACATGGCCCCATTCATTCTTTCATGTACCCGGATCAGTCGTCCTGGCCCCTTTGCAGAGAAACAGCCCCAAAGCATGATGTTTCCACCACCATGCTTTACAGTAGGTATGGTGTTTGATGGATGCAACTCAATATTCTTTTTCCTCCAAACACGACAAGTTGTGTTTCTACCAAACAGTTCCAGTTTGGTTTCATCAGACCATAGGACATTCTCCCAAAACTCCTCTGGATCATCCAAATGCTCTCTAGCAAACTTCAGACGGGCCCGGACATGTACTGGCTTAAGCAGTGGGACACGTCTGGCACTGCAGGATCTGAGTCCATGGTGGCGTAGTGTGTTACTTATGGTAGGCCTTGTTACATTGGTCCCAGCTCTCTGCAGTTCATTCACTAGGTCCCCCCGCGTGGTTCTGGGATTTTTGCTCACCGTTCTTGTGATCATTCTGACCCCAGGGGGTGGGATTTTGCGTGGAGCCCCAGATCGAGGGAGATTATCAGTGGTCTTGTATGTCTTCCATTTTCTAATTATTGCTCCCACTGTTGATTTTTTCACTCCAAGCTGGTTGGCTATTGCAGATTCAGTCTTCCCAGCCTGGTGCAGGGCTACAATTTTGTTTCTGGTGTCCTTTGACAGCTCTTTAGTCTTCACCATAGTGTAGTTTGGAGTCAGACTGTTTGAGGGTGTGCACAGGTGTCTTTTTATACTGATAACAAGTTTAATCAGGTGCCATTACTACAGGTAATGAGTGGAGGAAAGAGGAGACTCTTAAAGAAGAAGTTACAGGCCTGTGAGAGCCAGAAATCTTGATTGTTTGTTTCTGACCAAATACTTATTTTCCACCATAATATGCAAATAAAATATTTAAAAAACTGACAATGTGATTTTCTGGATTTTTTTTTCTCAGTTTGTCTCCCATAGTTGAGGTCTACCTATGATGTAAATTACAGACGCCTCTCATCTTTTTAAGTGGTGGAACTTGCACTATTGCTGACTGACTAAATACTTTTTTGCCCCACTGTAACCGAGCGGCTAAAACACGAGTCTTTCAACCCGGAGACAGGGTGTTAGTATTAGTACCCACTGTAGAAAATAAATTTCTTGCGAAGTGGCAGGGCCCATACGAGGTGTTGGAGAGAATAGGTGAAGTGAATTATAAGATATATCAACCAGACAAGAGGAAAACCGAACAAATCTACCACATAAACTTGCTTAAGGCCTGGCGGGATAGGGAGAGTCTAATGACAAAAGCCACCCTTAATGATGGACCTCGTAGGGCACCCCCATCTGTGGTAAATGACCCCCAGGTAGCATTGCCAGAGGTGGGTATTGCAGAGACACTATCCGAAAGTCAAAAACGAGAGACTAAGGAATTTATACAGAAAAACGCAGAGGTTTTTTCAGAGCTTCCTGGTCGTACTCACTTAATTAAACACGACATTGTTACTGATCCACAGGTCCGTGTACGACTAAAACCATATCGAATTCCGGAGGCTCGGAGACAAGCCATTGCCCAGGAAGTCGAGAAAATGTTAGAACTTGGAGTCATTGAAGAGTCCCGGAGTGATTGGGCTAGCCCAATCGTGCTAGTGCCCAAACCCGATGGGACTATTAGGTTTTGTAATGATTTTCGGAAATTAAATGAGGTATCAAAATTCGATGCCTACCCGATGCCGAGAGTTGATGAACTTATAGAGAGACTGGGTTCGGCCAGGTACATATCTACTATCGACTTAACAAAAGGTTATTGGCAGATTCCCCTCACGGATTCAGCCAAAGAGAAAACGGCCTTTGTAACGCCCCAGGGACTGTTCCAGTACCGTGATATGCCATTTGGGTTGCATGGTGCTGCAGCCACCTTCCAACGTCTAATAGATATTGTCCTTAAACCCCACGTCCGGTATGCGTCCGCATACTTGGACGATATCATTGTCTTTAGTGATGACTGGGACACACATTTGTCAAAAGTACAAGCCGTCTTAGACTCGATAAAAACTGCTGGGTTAACTGCCAATCCTAAGAAATGTACCTTGGGATTGGAAGAGGCTCGCTATCTGGGATATAGCATAGGGCGAGGAGTCGTAAAGCCACAGACCAATAAAGTGGACGCTATTCAGAATTGGCCACGACCGGTCAACAAAAAACAGGTCGGAGCCTTTTTAGGGATCGTTGGCTATTATAGGCGCTTCATAAAAAATTTTGCCACCATCGCGGCCCCTCTCACTGAGCTTACCAAGGGCTCAAAATCTATCACAATAAAGTGGAACGCAGAAGCAGAGAAGGCCTTTCAGTATTTGAAAACGGTCCTCTGTGACCAACCAGTGTTGGTTGCCCCTGACTTTAAACGGGAGTTTATTGTCCAAACGGACACCTCTGGTGTCGGCCTCGGTGCAGTGTTGTCACAGGAAGTGAATGGCGAGGAACACCCAGTAAGCTATCTGAGTAGGAAGCTTACCAGGGCAGAAAAGAATTATAGCGTGGTTGAGCGCGAAGCCCTGGCTGTGAAATGGGCCCTATTCACCTTACGCTATTATTTACTAGGTCGCCAATTTAGGCTAGTAACGGACCATTCACCCCTAACATGGATGTCCCGCGCAAAAGAGGGCAATGCGAGGGTGACACGCTGGTTCTTGGCATTACAACCTTTTAACTTTTCCGTTGAGCACAGGGCAGGCGCAGCGCACGGGAATGCAGATGCGTTATCCAGAACACACTGCTTAGTGACTCATCGTGTCCGACCCTACAGGCTCGAACAAAGGAAGGGGGTATGTGAGGTGCCCAGGGGAGAAGTACTAGAAAACAGATATGTTTCTCCCCGTTTCATTTCATATGTATCACGGTATTGATTGTGAAGCTGTTTATTTCTCTGTAATCCGGTCCTGGTTTCTTTAGTGATCAGCCTGAAAGCTCTGGTGCTTCCCTTCCACACATACGATCCAGCTTTTGCTTCAGCTGATATAATCAAGGAACTGCTGGGATCTCAGTCTCTCATCTGCTGGTCTGGGAGCTGACACAGTAAGGTTGCACAAACTTCTTTCTTGTTGTATAGGTTTATTTTGTAGTTAGTATCTTGTTGTTAGTTAGTGGCCAGACGGCCTTAGACATTTTATTTCATGTTTGGCACGTGTAACATTGTACGGCAAATGTGTACAATAAATACACCTGACACATACCTGTGTGGAACTCGCTAGCCTGCTATTGTTCGTTGTGACTCCATAGCCACCTGCTTGGGCCAAAGCAGAGATCCCTGATGAGCTATATTCCCACAATATATTTTTGTGTATCATTTTTTTAGCACCATTGTTGTCTATGGACAGTGATACAGTGGGGCAAAAAAGTATTTAGTCAGTCAGCAATAGTGCAAGTTCCACCACTTAAAAAGATGAGGCGTCTGTAATTTACATCATAGGTAGACCTCAACTATGGGAGACAAACTGAGAAAAAAAAATCCAGAAAATCACAGTGTCTGTTTTTATAACATTTTATTTGCATATTATGGTGGAAAATAAGTATTTGGTCAGAAACAAAATTTCATCTCAATACTTTGTAATATATCCTTTGTTGGCAATGACAGAGGTCAAACGTTTTCTGTAAGTCTTCACAAGGTTGCCGCACACTGTTGTTGGTATGTTGGCCCATTCCTCCATGCAGATCTCCTCTAGAGCAGTGATGTTTTTGGCTTTTCGCTTGGCAACACGGACTTTCAACTCCCTCCAAAGGTTTTCTATAGGGTTGAGATCTGGAGACTGGCTAGGCCACTCCAGGACCTTGAAATGCTTCTTACGAAGCCACTCCTTCGTTGCCCTGGCTGTGTGCTTTGGATCATTGTCATGTTGAAAGACCCAGCCACGTTTCATCTTTAATGCCCTTGCTGATGGAAGGAGGTTTGCACTCAAAATCTCACGATACATGGCCCCATTCATTCTTTCATGTACCCGGATCAGTCGTCCTGGCCCCTTTGCAGAGAAACAGCCCCAAAGCATGATGTTTCCACCACCATGCTTTACAGTAGGTATGGTGTTTGATGGATGCAACTCAATATTCTTTTTCCTCCAAACACGACAAGTTGTGTTTCTACCAAACAGTTCCAGTTTGGTTTCATCAGACCATAGGACATTCTCCCAAAACTCCTCTGGATCATCCAAATGCTCTCTAGCAAACTTCAGACGGGCCCGGACATGTACTGGCTTAAGCAGTGGGACACGTCTGGCACTGCAGGATCTGAGTCCATGGTGGCGTAGTGTGTTACTTATGGTAGGCCTTGTTACATTGGTCCCAGCTCTCTGCAGTTCATTCACTAGGTCCCCCCGCGTGGTTCTGGGATTTTTGCTCACCGTTCTTGTGATCATTCTGACCCCAGGGGGTGGGATTTTGCGTGGAGCCCCAGATCGAGGGAGATTATCAGTGGTCTTGTATGTCTTCCATTTTCTAATTATTGCTCCCACTGTTGATTTCTTCACTCCAAGCTGGTTGGCTATTGCAGATTCAGTCTTCCCAGCCTGGTGCAGGGCTACAATTTTGTTTCTGGTGTCCTTTGACAGCTCTTTGGTCTTCACCATAGTGGAGTTTGGAGTCAGACTGTTTGAGGGTGTGCACAGGTGTCTTTTTATACTGATAACAAGTTTAAACAGTTGCCATTACTACAGGTAATGAGTGGAGGAAAGAGGAGACTCTTAAAGAAGAAGTTACAGGTCTGTGAGAGCCAGAAATCTTGATTGTTTGTTTCTGACCAAATACTTATTTTCCACCATAATATGCAAATAAAATGTTAAAAAAACAGACAATGTGATTTTCTGGATTTTTTTTTCTCAGTTTGTCTCCCATAGTTGAGGTCTACCTATGATGTAAATTACAGACGCCTCTCATCTTTTTAAGTGGTGGAACTTGCACTATTGCTGACTGATTAAATACTTTTTTGCCCCACTGTATATGTAATTTTTATGAGGTTTTGCACTGTCTTTTCATTTATATTTTTTTACAATAATATTTTTAGTGGATATATAGCCTTACTTTGTCTCACTTCTAATACAATTTTGGGTCTATCATTGACCTTCATTATTTTTTTATTTTTTTATATATTTTATATTTTTTATTTGTCATTAGTTATTACTTTTCATTTTTTCATTTTTTTGTAAGCACAGCGAGCAAAGGCAATTTTATCCTTGGTGGGTTGCTACCTTCATTATTTAGGGCTCTCTGGGTACCATACAATATTTCCTGCGTTTTCTGTTATTATTTTTTATATATATTTTTTATATATATGTATTTGTTCACTTTTTAAAACATATTCTTTAATGTATGAATTGCCAATATATTTAATAAAGGCATATTATTGATCCTAACGTTGTGGTACTCTCTGGCGATTTCTTATCCTGTGGTGGTTAGGTGGTTTGGTTCTCCTTTCTCAGTGTTTATTCACTGAAGCTTTCACAGTGCACCCTAACCCCATGAGACACATTACGATTTTTATTCCTATTTAGGTTTGATTTGTGGTTTTAAGAGGTGTTCATTGTGTTTTTTTAACCGTGTGCACATAGCCTAATTCTAAAGGTATGTGCACACGCTGCGGAAAACACTGCGGATCCGCAGCAGTTTCCCATGAGTTTACAGTTCAATGTAAACCTATGGGAAACAAAAATCGCTGTACACATGCTGCAGAAAAACTGCACGGAAACGCAGCGGTTTACATTCCGCAGCATGTCACTTCTTTCTGCTCCAATAGAAAATCGCAGTTGTAAAACTGCAGTGAAATGCGCAGAAAAACCACGGTAAATCCGCCATAAATCCGCAGCGGTTTAGCACTGCGGATTTATCAAATCTGCAGTGGAAAAATCAGCAGAGGACCAGAATACGTGTGCACATACCGAAACCCTAACCCTATCCCTAAGCCTAGTTCTTACCCCAACCTTAGTGGAAAAAAAAAATTCTTTATTTTATTATTGTCCCTACCTATGGGGGTGACAAAGGGGGGAGGGGGTCATTTACTATTTTTTTTTATTTTGACCACTATGATAGGTTATATCACAGTGATCAAAATGCACTTTGGAACGAATCTGCAGATTCGGCGGGCGCACTGCGCATGCGCCCGCCATTTTGCAAGATGGCGGCGCCCATGGAGAAGACAAACGGACCCCGGGAGGATCGGTAAGTATGATGGGGTGGGGGGAGCACGGGGGGGGGGGGGATCAGGGCATGGGGGGGTGGATCGGAGCGCGGGGGGTGGATCGGAGCACGGGGGGTGGATCGGAGTGCAGGGGGGTTGGATCGGAGCACGGGGGGTGATTGGAGCACGGGGGAGCGGACAAGAGCATGGGGGAACGGAGCACAGGATGGCGCGGTGCATAGGACTGATTGGAGGACTGGGGGGGGGGCACATCAGTGTTTCCAGCCATGGCCGATAATATTGCAGCATGGGCCATGGCTGGATTGTAATATTTCACCAGTTTTAATAAGTGAAATATTACAAATCGCTCTGATTGGCAGTTTCACTTTCAACCCCCCCCCCCCCCCGGGCTGTACTACCACTCCCCCTGTCCCTGCAGATCGGGTGCAATTGGAGTTAACCCTTTCACCCGATCTGCAGGGAAGCGATCTTTCCATGACGCCAAATAGGCGTCATGGGTCGGATTGGCACCGACTTTCATGACGCCTATGTGGCGTCAAAGGTCGGGAAGGGGTTAAGGTCTCCTTTGAAGCCCACCTAGAGGCAAGGTTTCAAGGATGCTCTGTAATGACAAGCACAGAGGTCTTTAACGGACTCCCCAGCTGTTATAACTAGTGATGAGCGAGTATACTCGTTGCTCGGGTTTTCCCGAGCATGCTTGGGTGGTCTCCGAGTATTTGTTAGTGCTCAGAGATTTTGTTTTTGTCCACGCAGCTGCATGATTTACGACTGCTAGACAGCTTTAATACATGTGGGGATTCCCTAGCAACCAGGCAACCGCCACATGTACTCAGGCTGGCTAGCAGCCGTAAATCATTCAGCTGCTTTGACAAAAACTAAATCTCAGAGCACGAACAAATACTCGGAGTATACTCGCCCATCACTAGTTATAACAAACCATCTGTGATCCGCGATCACATTACAAGCGTGCTGCTGGGTGAATAGAATGATGCGCCCCCTGCCAGTGTATTGGTAATGCTGCTGTCAAGAGTTTGACAGTGGCACTTAACAGGATAACAGCCGCTAGTATCGCGAATAGAGGATGGTCCTAACCATTACCTGCCAAGTATGGGCAACTGACCCCGTGAGCCCGCTCCATAACCTGCTTCCGCCTTGCGCCGTACATGTACACCAGATGCCATAAAGGGGTTTATAAAACAAGGACAAAAACATTGAGGTCTGTTCTCGTACCAATACCAAGTACCTGCAACAGGGCTCTATATTAAAGTGGACTATCTGGGTTTAATATTGTTCTATTACCGCACTGAAGGGTGTGAGAAAAAAAAAGACGACCTGTGAGGTAGACGGTTGCATTTCAAGACCTTTTTGAATCAGGGCTACCATCCAAGAACAATTCAAAACCAAATTACCAGAGCAACTAGAATATCAAGGAATCATCTCCTACGTTACAAAGCTAAAGAAGAAATAACCGGGTGCCTCTAGTAGTCACCTACAATCCAAATCCGGAGGTGCTTAGGAGAGCTGCACGGAAATTACAACCTTTAGTACAATAAGATGCTTGCTTACAATCCATTTTTCCAGAACCCCACTACTGTGTTTTAGGCAGCCCCCAAATCTAAGAAGTACCATTGTCAGACACTCCCTGTCCTGTCAAACAGCTGCAGGAACATTTCCTTACAACCAGAAAAAATGTAAAACCTGTCCATTTATAATGACCACGGGCAAGATAAAGATCCCCAGTTCACATCAGAACTACAAGATCCCAGGTACTTTCAGCTGCATCACATCTAATGTGGTGTACTTAATTATTTGTACTAAATGTCCAACTGGGGGTCTGTATGTTGGAAAAACATGTATGTTGCAAAAACTGAGAACAAGGATGAACTCTCATCGCCACACAATAAGAGAAAAAAGAATAGATCTACCTTGGGAAAAACATTTTTGTCTCCCTGATCACAGCACCATGGACATGAGATTACTTGTATTAAAGGGAACCTGTCACCCCCAAAATCGATGGTGAGGTAAGCCCACCGTCATCAGGGGCTTATCTACAGCATTCTGTAATGCTGTAGATTAACCCCCGATGTTAACTGAAAGAGGAGAAAAACATTAGATTATACTCACCCAGTGGCGGTCCCACTCCGACCGGCGTTGCAGGTCTGGTCCGGGCGTCGCAGGTCTGGTCCGGGCCTCCCATCTTCATTCCATGACGTCCTCTTCTGGTCTTCACGCCGCGGCTTCGACCCAGGCATACTTTGCCCTGTTGAGGGCAGAGCAAAGTACTGCAGTGCGCAGGCGCCGGAAAGGTCAGAGAGGCCCGGCGCCTGCGCACTGCAGTACTTTGCTCTGCCCTCAACAGGGCAAAGTATGCCTGCGCTGGAGCCGTGGCGTGAAGACCAGAAGAGGACGTCATGGAATGAAGATAGGAGGCGCTGGAGTGGACCTGAGATACCCATCGGGCCGGACCGCAGTGGGAACACCCTTTCAGGTTACATCGGGGGCTTATCTACAGCATTACAGAAGGCTGTAGATAAGCCCCTGATGAGGGTGGGCTTTCCTCATCATCGATTTTGGGGGTGACAGGTTCCCTTTAAAGGGTAATTTCAAATCTCAGAGAGACAGAAGAGTCTGGGAATATAAACTGATGACGACTGTTGACACACTTAGTGCAGGAATGAATATGCCGTATGGATTTATGTCTTTTTACATCAATTAAGGAATTTGCTCCTCAGACCGTGTGGGGGCATCATAACACAGAACCAGACCCCAATCAGAGGACAATAAAACATTCACACTCCTCTATGAACTGTTCCAATATTTACTGACACAACTGTTTATCACTCACATAATGGTAGTTCTGCTTCACGTCACCTGTCTTATCTAGGTCATTATATCTGGGCTGTATTGTGCATAAATATGTGATTCTTCAGAATTTGTATTGCCTTGTGTATTCCTTCTTCCGGACCCAAAGCCGGCATCAGGACCACAAGGAAACATTGCCCACAACAGGACCCAAGATGCCATCCACTCCAGGACAACACCGAATTTCCACAGCGTCATTGCTTTGGCGCCACCGTTTGCACCCAGGGAAAACACTGAGGACTGCGTTGGATTGATAAGTATTTCCTCTGAACGTGTTGTCTGTTACTTGTTTTACTACCGTGTTCCAAGTTGCAGCAATTTGTATCCAGAAAATTTCCCTCTACTTCTTCCTGCTTCCCTTGCTCTGACTACATTCCGTTACTGCATCCTACTTGCCTGCTGTATCCTTACACTTGGCGTAGTCGACAGGATGCAGTCTACACGTATGGACATGGCAGACAAAGCAAGTATCAAATATTAATTGTAAAGCCGCACCCTATAATGGCAATGTCTCTATGGACAGCAGAGTGCACGTCCTCACCAGGGGATCCATCCCAGTAGGTAAATCCAGAAGCGCATGAAGAGAAGGACAGCACCACAGCAATTGTGAGAAAAACAGCTCCCGTATTTGGCAGATGGCAGAATAAATACGGGAGCTGTTTTTTTCACAATTGCTGTGGTGCTGTCCTTCTCTTCATGCGCTTATGGCAGACAAAGCATCTGGGGAGGGCCCTAGGTCCAGTATCTCTCTGCGGGCAATGATGAACAATCTTCTGAAATTTAATGGGAATAACACCATGTTATGGAGCTGGACTGAACGCATAAAAGGAATTATGAGAATGCACCCTATGGTCCCTACCTTGTAGGCAGAGGTCGCCATGATGGCTTTAGAGGGGGAGGTGATGGATTCAGTTATGTTGCGGCCCCTCCGGTAACGGGATACCCTTGACAGAGTTTTGCAAATACTGGAGGAGACTCATGGGGACCCCACAGATGCAAGGGAATTGCGCAAGCGGCTATTTAGTCGGGTTCAAAGAGAGGGGGAGACGGTGACACAGTATCATGCCCTCAGCTGCAGGTTCGGTCTCTGCTGTGAAGGGAGACCGGCACCTTTCACGCAGCTCCACTGGTGCTACTCACCCTGTCCATGTGGTGACTGAGGATTTGTCTAACATTCATAATTTTGGTGGACGGGATAACCTTTCCGTACAAGAGAGGGAAAGACTGTCATATCTTAAAAGTCTTCCTGATATAGTCGTGAAACCAGCAGACAAGGGTGGTAACGTCGTTCTGTGGCCCGTGGATATGTATGAGAGAGAGGCATATAGGCAGCTGAACAATAACACCTGTTACAAGAAACTTACATACAATCCTCTGTCGGCATATAGTGCCCAATTGGACTCCATTATCCAGCGGGCCTTACAGAACGACGTTATCACCAAAGATTTGGCAACAGCTTTGGTGGTTACGGAACCTACGGTTCCGACACTTTACTTACTCCCCAAGATTCATAAAAACATCTCGTCACCCCTGGGGCGACCTATTATCTCTGGACGGGGAAATCTACTGGAACATGTTAATAGGTGGATAGATTTCCACCTGCAACCGCTGGTTACCAGTCTTCCTTCCTTCCTCAGGGATACAGGGGATGTGCTGCGCAGGGTTGACGGACTGTGTTTGGAGGGTGATACTCTATTGGTTTCAGCGGATGTCGAATCTCTATATACCAATATTGGGCACGGAGACGGAATTGGTGCCGTTAGCTATTTTTTGGAGTCATCTACTTTGTCCACTAGTATGAGATCGCTTCTGCTGGAACTTTTAGAGTTCACTCTCACGCATAACTTTTTTGTCTTCAAGGGGTCCTTCTACCTACAGCTCCAGGGGACTGCTATGGGAGCAGCCTTTGCACCCTCCTATGCCGGTCTTTTCCTGGGGCTGTGGGAGAGGGACCTTCTCCTGTCTGGCGAACAGGGATCAATTGACCGTGTCCCTTTATGGACACGGTATATTGATGATATCTTCTTCGTCTGGCAGGGCACGTCCGCTGACCTGGCGCAGTACATCTCCTCCTTGAACAGCAACGATATGAACATCCATTTGACATTTGTGTGGAGTGATATATCTATTGATTTTCTAGATGTGACGATCAAGAAGGACCCTAATGGCATGCTTTGCACGGACATTTTCCGAAAACCGACCTCTACCAACACCCTGTTACACGCCTCCTCAGGTCATCCCCAGCACATAATACGATCTATTCCGGTGGGGCAGTTCCTTCGGTTACGTCGTATCTGCTCCACTGATAGTGATTTTGAGAAAAGAGCTGGGGAACTGAGGATGCGATTTGCAGCACGGGGATACAGTGGTAGATCCATTAAGAAGACATATCGGAGGGCGAAACATTCTACACGCCATAACCTACTTTATGGTAGTCAGCATGAACAAATAAATAGGACTACTAACAACAATAATGTTAGGTTTATCACTACTTATAATTCCAAGGCCAATCAGATCAGGAGAGCCTTGGATAAAGCCTGGCCTATACTCCAAGTTGATCCTATAATCCAAAAATTTATCCCTAAAAAACCATCTATCACGTTTCGGCGAGCCGCCAATCTTAGAGACCAATTGGTCCACAGTCACTATGAGGGACGGCCTCCTGTAACTTTCCTGGATAGGTTTACACCTAGGGTTGGCTGTGTTCCATGTGGTCGGTGTGTCGCCTGCCCCAACATCGAAAAAAGTGATTCTTTCTCTAACTCTAGTGGTACTAAGATGTTCTCTATTAGACAACGGATCACCTGTACCACTAGGTATGTTATTTATTATGCTACATGCCCCTGTGGACTTATATACGTCGGCCTTACCACTCGCCAGTTGAAAGTCCGTGTGAGGGAGCATGTGTTGGGGATACAGGCGGCCGCCGGCCACATGGATACGACCACATTAAAAACCCTGCCGAGGCATTTTAAGACATACCACAACTGTGATGCCACGATGCTGAGAGTGAGGGGTATTGATGCCCTCAGGATCAACATCAGAGGTGGTAGTCTATCTAAGAGACTCGGCATGTTGGAAACACGCTGGATTTGGCGTCTACGGACTGTCCAGCCCTATGGACTTAATGAGGGTTTGTCGTTCGTCCCGTTCCTTTAGTCGCCTGACTGCTGTGCATCGTTTCCTCTGTGCGTTTCCGCATTCGCTATCTTTATTTGATTTTAACTTACGTTGTATTTTTCAATTTTAGTCTTTTTACGGATTGTGACCTGGTTATTGGACAATTGCCCTGGCTGATTTGTGAAGAAGAACCTGCATCTACTCTAAATATAGGTGGAACATCCTAATGAACATCAACATCCTCCACTGGGCATTAATCAGATTTACGGATATTATGGACTATACGATTAAGCGCTACGCTTGAATTATCATTATTGAATTGTTACCGATATTCGCGTTTTGCTATACATCCTCATGTCTAGTGGATGTGATTGGTTGTGAATTTTGATATGTGCAGGCACGATGACGTTGGGTGTTCTATTCCCTTTGTGGCTGATCTTGATGTAACTATCGTTGTCATGTATATATATGTCTATTTTATTGGCCATATGTTTGTATTATGTTTTGCATCTCGATGTATACACCGTTATAATCTATAGGCCATGTATGGGTATCATGTTCCGCTCTGTTTGGTCACTATAGCGGATTATATATACTTGTTCCAGTTCGTATATGTTTCTTTATGTTTGGGTTCGATTTTAGATTTCTGCGGCTTGAGGGTTGCGTTTTTATATTTGAGCCGATCTGGCTCTCTATGTATGCCAGCACACTTGCCCCTTTTTAAGATGGCCGCGGTTGTCATTCGCGCATGCGCAGTCGCGCCGCGTCTCCCTCCGGCTCTTGCAGTGCCTTGTGGGGCGGATCACATGGGGCCCGTGTGTTTCCGGTCCCGCAGGCCGTGCGGACCGGATGTTGATGATGCGGTGCGGCTGTGCACGCGAACGCCGCTACTTCTGGATTGTAAAGTATTTAATCGGTGCCCCCCTCGTTCTGGGCACCCCCCCTGAGGAAGGCCACACGCCGAAACGCGCGTCGGGGAGGACGGGACTCCTGTGCACATCTTTGGTGACTCACTACTGTGGTATGTATCACGTATTTGACATTCGTCTGCAGGGTCACATATGTTGTGGATTGACGTTTCTTCATCACTGATGCTATTGAAACGTATATGGACTTTTTACCCATGTGGTCCATAATAAATATCTGTGCACTCCAGTCCGGTCCCTTCACATGAGATGTGTGTGCGGGCTTGTGTAGGGGATTTGTTTGCCTGCCATGCTGCATACCTGTGTGTCTTTTATCTAATAAAGTTGTTTCATATTTGCATTAATTGGACGTTTTTTGACTGCGTTTTTGGTGCTTTGTCCATTATGGGAGGTGCCTGAACAATGTGTTCATTCTATTGTTTATGGCCCTCTGCTCAGTCCACACTCTGCTGTGCTCTGCTCTGCAAAGTGTAGTTTACTTTTGGTTTTCTAATCCCTCTGTCTCCTCAATATCCTCCGCTGGCAGTTCCCTATTCTGGATCCTTCTGGACTCCCCGGTTTCCACTCCAGGCTGACTGAGCTGCTCCTCGCAGAACTATCCTGATACTGCTGCCGGCTGGATCAGCCTTTCTGAAACTACACAGAGCTTCCAGGATCCTCTTCACTGATTGAGCTTGAATACCACCGTGTTGTTTATATGGTCTGTACGGGTCGTCCCTCTGGTCCGGGTACTGCGGCATTTAGGCCATCTCGTGTTGTGACGGGGGAATCCCTGTATAGGGGTACACCTTGCCCGGTGCTCCGCTACGTGGTTCAGTGTTGTGGTTCAGAGGGTTCTTCTCTCAGGCACCTCTTTCTGTTTGTTTAAAACTTCATTTAATTAAATACCTTCGCATTTTGAAGCCATTCTCCTGTCTCTTGTGTACCGGGTATACAGCTGCCACTGCTCCATCAGTGGTCTAGTGAGTCCACTATATTTCCCCATGCCCTGTGGGCGTAACACACAGTATATGAACGTATTGCAAGAAATCCACACTGCCATAGTCAGAAAAAAACAGCTTGGGGGTAGGGCTGACTGACGTGGCGTTACGAGACCAGTTAGTGACGGGGATGAGAGATGCGCTGATAAAACAGGCCCTGTGAGAACGCTTGCGTGCGAACCCACACATGACCTTTGCAGAGGTTGGAAGAGAGGTGCTTGCGCGTGAACAGGAGCAGGGGGTGACAGTCCCGGCCGCGAAGGTCTGGAGCAGAGAGGTGGCTGAATTTAATTGCTGAACCAGAATGGGTGGAAGATTTACGGAAACAGATCCAATCCATGAGGGAAGATCTGACCGATACTAAAAGAAAGGTGACCTCGTTATGTACACCCAGAAGCAGAACATTCTCAGAACCGTGACAGGGTGGAAGAGTATCTCGTCAGGAAGATCCCCCAACTTGTTACCACTGTGGAGAACTAGGACATGTGGTCTGGGTCTCCCCACAATGGTGGTGGCCACTACAGCGCCACCCGGAGCCAGAACAGCTCGAAAGAACCAATAGTCCACCAATTTAGTGTCAGTGTGTCCATTAGTATGGGGCGAAATGGATGGACGCGCCGTACACTGCCTGGTATATACGGGCTCTCAAGTAACCACGATGCCTGAGATGTATTAAAAGACACTTCCCATGACTATCATAGATCAAAAATCCAAGTGTCTTAGGGAGAGACTCAGAAGCCGCTTTTACCAATTCGGCAACAAAAGTGGTAAACTTTTAGCCAGAGCCCTTAACAAACACAACCCTAATACCTACATCCCCTTTATCAAAAACAAAGAAGGGAATAAAGTGTTCAATACTAAAGACATCCTTTCCAACTTTAGTAGATATTACGAATCTCTGTACAATATAGCAGGACACTATAAAGACGCGCCTCCACAATTTCTCCATAATAAAATTAAATCATACTTACAGGAACACAAATTGCCTATATTGCCTGAAGACGACTTAGCCGATCTCGAAAGGGAATTCTCTATGGAAGAGGTATCCGAAACCATTAGAGCCCTAAAACATGGGAAAAGCCCGGGCCCTGATGGGTTCTCAGCGGGCTTCTATAAATCATTCAATGCACCACTATGCCCATTGTTTCTGGAGGCCTGTAATTTTGTCTCTTCGGGAGGTTCTTTCCCTGCACAATCACTCGCCGCCCACATCACAGTGCTTCCCAAACCTGGTAAAGATCTTTCTACATGTAGTAATTATCGGCCGATTTCTTTGATAAACGTTGATATTAAAATATATGCTAAAATGTTAGCAAATAGATTATGCCCCCTCTTACCTAAACTAATAAATCAAGACCAGGTAGGATTCGTCCCAGGGCGAGAGGCGAGAGACAACACAATCAGAACTATTTCTCTACTCGACAGAGCGAGCAGGGAGGGGGATCCCCTGTGTATCATGTCAATTGACGCTGAAAAAGCTTTTGACCGGGTTCATTGGGAATTCATCTTCCAAACCCTGGAGGAAATTGGCTTAAAAGAAAATATGATGCGCAGGATTTCTGCTCTATATACCTCTCCTAGTGCCCAGGTCAAGGTCAACGGCGCACTTTCAAATGTGTTTCCGGTCAGAAATGGTACAAGGCAGGGGTGCCCACTCTCTCCCCTCTTATATATACTAACAATGGAGCATTTGGCGGTGGCATTGAGAAATAACCCCTCAATCAAAGGGATAAAACTGCGCTCCGAAGAACACAAGATAGCACTTTTTGCAGACGATATTCTGCTATATATCACGTCTCCATCTACGAGCCTACCAAGCATTATCTCGGAACTGCACAAATTCGGCCTCCTAAGTAATTTCAAAATGAACTCCCACAAATCCGAAATCTTAAACATCTCATTACAACTCCCCTTGGTCGAACAACTAAAGACCACCTTTCCATTTAAATGGCGCTTTGACTCCATCACCTACTTAGGCGTTAAGATTACCAGCCAGACATCTAAATTGTTTGAGACCAATTTTACAACAGCCCTACAAAAGGTTAACCTAGATTTAGAAAAATGGCATAGGCTCCAGCTGTCTTGGCTAGGCAGGATCAACGCAATTAAAATGGACCTCTTACCGCGCCTTTTATACCTTTTCCAAACAATACCTCTATACTTGCCAGCTTCCTTCTTTTCTCGCCTTAAACAAATAATCACTCGGTTCATATGGTCTCATAATCGGGCACGCATTTCCTACACGTTACTAAGCAGATCAAAGCTGACAGGTGGTCTGGGCCTCCCAGATCTTGCGGTCTATAGTTACGCCTCATTAGGAACATGTATACTGGACCTCTATCACAACATAAATAGTAAAAAATGGGTAAAGCTAGAAAATGATCTGAATGGCTGTGACTCTCAGGTTATTCTCTGGTCCGGGGGTAGATCGGGGCCAGGCGCCTGTCTACCCTTCCTTACACGAAACTTATCGCTTCTCATTAAAAATAAAAGCTCAGACCTTAAGATCACAACTCTCCCAGGACCTTTGATCCCAATCTACGACAACCCTGCCTTTCCTGCGGGGCTAAAAAGAGAGATGTATTTAAACAAGA
This sequence comes from Ranitomeya imitator, assembly GCF_032444005.1. Classification (NCBI taxonomy): domain Eukaryota; kingdom Metazoa; phylum Chordata; class Amphibia; order Anura; family Dendrobatidae; genus Ranitomeya; species Ranitomeya imitator. Next base: position 528,834,301 of record NC_091287.1, read on the forward strand.
GAAAAGATTCCAAACCCATTCTCTATGACTATCTAAATGAGACTAGGATGAAATCCCTCCAGGAATTATTTCCGGAGGAGGAAGCACCCTCTGCTGATTGGTTTTTCTATGAACAACTCAAAAGTTTTATTTACGCAATCTCTAAACAAACCAATATTGGCAGACCGCTAACTCCTTTTGAGACGCTTTGCACATCAACAAGCCCTCCAGATCATACTGTCTCGCTGCTATATAAAATCTTCCAGGGGGGAAGGGCTCCACTGCAGGGATCACCAGTATTCTTCTCGAAGTGGGAGGGTGACCTAGGAAGGCCATTACCGCCTGAGGATAGAGAAAAAATTATTCTCTTCACGCTTAGATCATCATTATGCGCGGTATCACAGGAGAGGAGCTACAAGATCTTGACAAGATGGTATAGATGTCCTTCTATGGTACATACTGTGTTCCCCACTACTCCTGACACTTGTTGGAGATGCTTAAAGGAGACTGGCTCTTATATGCACATTTGGTGGGATTGCCCCCCCATAAAAGCCCTTTGGTTGGCTATATTCGAGCTCCATAACAAGATGTCTATTACTCAGATCCAACCCTCTCCATACATAGCATTACTATCCCTATGTGATTTGTCGATTTCTCGATATAAAAAGAGCATCCTCAGACACTTTCTTACTGCGGTTAGGAACTTGATTCCACGCTTTTGGAAACAAGAAAAATTTCCCTCACGTGCGGAGTTTGTAGCGGAACTCAATGACATCTATAGGATGGAGCAGTTAATAAATCAATCTCTAGGCAATGTAGATAAAACCTATATCACATGGGCCCCCTGGATAGCTTTCAGGGAAACCCCTGACCTGGATCTCTGGATTTCTGAAACCTGATGTAGTGCATGACTCGCTCTCGTTTACCACTAGATCATCCATTAGTCCGCGTCCTGACCGATAGGATGGGATGATAGCCACACCTTTCCCCAACCTACCCCATTACCCTACCCAATCCTCTCCTCCTCTTTCTACCCCCCATTCTCTTCCTTATCCTAATCTCTTTGTTTGTCTTCCACCCCTCCTTTAGCTTGAATATGTATTATGATTATTGAATAATCACAATGAGAATTAATATAGGTTATCAATCACTTCAATTGTTCTTTATTGTCAACATATTATAATACCAATCAGTAGTATTATTTTTCAGAATGTTAAGTGCAAGATACATGATGTTGTTGTAATGCATTTCTTGACTAACATGTAATTTTACCTGGTATCCTGCTGATATACTAGATTGTATCGTTTACTTTTATTCTTCTTGCTCCACTCAATAAACATGATTTAAACAAAAGACACTTCCCAGAAGCCATGAGGCCTGAGTGGGGGCCAGTGATCAAGTTGACGGCCGCCAATCAACTACCTATCCCGGTCACAGAGGTGGCATGGATGCAGATTAAGGTCTGCAGCAAAGACTTGGGCCACAAGGGAGTGGTGTTAACTGCAGGTGATCCCACCCATGGACATACTGTCACACTGGGAATTAATGTATTCAGGGAGTTTGGAAGTCTTCCTATTAACGAGTCTCCTAACGTGTTCCTGAAACAGTGGAGCCCGCATACACCACAAAACAGTGTCAGCAGTTGATCCGGACGGCCCAGGCACAAGAGGATTCCTGTGATGGAAAGGTGCTGGGAAAAGTGATAATTCCGGCTGCAGCCAATCTCGACTTACCACCGGGTCAAAGTGTGCTTTCACTATCTGTCCGAGCTTGCACCCCGCTGGAGGGGGTCGAAGTACAACTAGAACTGGCTGCCATGGACAATCTACCATCAGGGCTCTTAGTTGCCAGGACATTAGCGACCGTGCGTGATAGAATGGTACCCATGCGGTATGTGCACTTAAGGGAAGACACTCTGACACTTACCCCCAGAAGTGAAATCGGGCAAATTGTAGGCATGGAGCTGATACCATCACAGGCCATACAATTAAAGGCAAAAGGGGAAGATCAATGGACTGTAGCTGTGGAGATAGCCCCGGTGTTCGAACCCCAACAACAGAGAAAGGGGCGTCACATCTTAGAACAAACTTGGGCTCAGTTGACAGAGTTCACACTGCAGCAGGTGGAGGCCTTACTAGGATGTTACCAGGACGTGTTCGCTCGACATGAGGATGATTTCCGCTGTACAACTGCCATCACACATGAGATCCCAACGGGCAATGCTGCACCTGTTAGAGAGCATTGTCGACAGATTGCTCCACAAATATACCAGGAGGTAAAAGGGATGCTCACACAAATACTAAAGACCGGTGTCATTCGAGAGAGCCAAAGCCCGTGGGCTACACCTATCGTTCTAGTGGTAAAAAAAGATGGTACTCTACGGTTCTGTGTGGACTATCGCAAACTAAATGCCTGCATGGTGCGGGATTCATATCCGCTACCCCGTATCAAAGAATCCTTGTCCGCCCTGGGGAAAACAAGATACTTCTCCACGCTAGACCTGGCTAGTGGGTACTGGAAAGTGCCGATGTCAGAACACGACTGAGCGAAGACTGCCTTCATACTACCTATGGGCCTGTAGGAGTTCAACAGAATGCCGTTCATATTTGCTAATGCTCCCGGTACTTTTCAGCGACTCATGGAGAGGTGTTTAGGAGATCTAAACTTTAAAGCCATTCTCATCTACCCAGATGACATAATTGTGTTTACCACCACGTTTAAGGAGCATTTACAGTGTTTTGAGCAAGTACTCAGACGGCTCCAGAAGCATGGGCTGCGAGTTAAACCATCTAAATGTCACCTGTTCCACACTCAGATTGAATACTTAGGGCATGTGGTCTCTGCAGAAGATGTAAGACTGTCCCTTGAGAAGATTGGGGCGTACAGGACTGGCCTACCCCGAGAACCGTAAAGGATATTCGAGCCTTATTAGGGCTGACCGGGTACTATCGGCGGTTCGTGAAAGACTTCACTCACATTGCAAATCTATTGCTAGAACTGTTGAAAGAAGTGCCATCAGGAGCAAAAAAAAACCAGGAAATTCAGTGGGAGAGCATCAGGAGAGAGCGTTCCTAGCCTTGAAAATGGCTCAGACAGAAGCCCAGGTCCTGGCCTACGCTGACTTTTCTCATCCTTTCATTCTCTATACGGATGGGAGCTTAAATGGGCTTGGAGCCATATTGTCGCAGGTCCAAAATGGGAAAGAGAGGGTGATTGCTTATGTGAGTCGTTCCCTCCATGACTCTGAATGGAATCCAGACAACTACAACTCATTCAAACTAGAATTGTTGGCACTAGTATGGGCCATGAAAGAGAAGTTTGCGGAATACCTATCTGGGTCTAAGGTTCTGGTGCGCACTGACAATAACCCACTGGCTCACCTGGAGAACGCAAAGTTAGGGGCCCTCGAACAGTGCTGGGTGCCTCTAATGGCCAAATACCGGTACAAAATAGTCTACAAACGGGGGGGGGCTGAAAATGCCGATGCGTTATCCAGGGTTACACATAAGCAGCCCAGCCCTAACCGAAATGAAGAGCTGGAGATTGAGGAAGTTCCGAGGATCTGTCAGGATATTGGCAGATGCGCAGGAACAGGCTCGGACAAAACCTCGGGAAGGTACGCTGGGACAGCCCCGTGATGAGTGGGTATGGGTTCAGCAGGAAGATGGAGAGCTCTCCCGAATTCGGCGGTGGGTGGCCCTCAAACAACTGCCCAGCCTGGAGGAGAGAGAGACCCTGTCCCCCGGGACGAAACAAATTCTACGTCAATGGGAGAGGCTCCACCTGAGAGACATAATGCTGTATAGAAAGGTCCAGCTGCAATGGGCCCTGTCTGTTACTTGGCAAGTAGTGATTCCTGAGATGCTGTTACATCAAGTAGCCACAGAGGCACATGAAAAAGGGGCCCACTTTGGTCAGGAAAAGACCTTTCAGTGGTTGCAGAGACTGGTGTACCATCCATTGCTAAAAACGGTGGTGAAAGAAGTGTCTCGGCTCTGTAAGAACTACGAGCTGTCCAAACCTTCAGAACAGAGGGCCCCCACACAAACTATCGTGACCTCTGCCCCGCTATAAGTATTGATGATTGACTATCTGACAATAGGCCCAGCCTATCAAGGGTTCGAACATTGTTTAGCCATGGCAACATAGTAACATAGTCATTAAGGTTGAAGGAAGACTTTAAGTCCATCTAGTTCAACCCATAGCCTAACCTAACATGCCCTAACATGTTGATCCAGAGGAAGGCAAAAAAAAAACCCATGAGGCAAATAGTAAGCTCCACTAAATTCGCTGTCGTGGCCCCAACTGCCGAACCTGCAGCTCATGCTATCTGTAAAAATTTCATCCAGGTGTATGGTTGCCCGAAGAGAATTCACTCAGACCAAAGGTACCTGCTTCTTGGGGCGAGTCATGGAAGAGCTACACCGTTTGTATGGAATTGAGAAATCTCGTACGACGCCTTACCACCCTCAGGGTAATGGAGCGTGTGAACGGTTCAATCGAACCCTTATCCAAATGTTGAGGGCATTGTTAGAGGACCGTAAGGCCCTTTGGCCGGAATTTGTAACAGAGCTGGTGTGGGTATACAACAATCGGGTACATCGCACCACAGGATACACTCCCTATACTCTACTTTTCGGCAGGCCAGGAAAACTGATTACTGAGCTGGACCCATAGGAGGAATACCCACGGACGGGTGTGTCCAACTGGGTCCGAGAGCACCGTCATCGGTTTCAGACACTACATCGTCTGGTGCAGACCCAGTTTCGAGAGTTGGAGCATCCAGAGACTGCTCCTCTACGAGTGACCGCTCTACAGGCCTGAGACCAGGTATTGGTCGGAGAGAAACTTCCTCGAGACAAGTTAGATCATCCATGGGAAAAAACACCATATCGTGCGGCAATGAGTCAATTCTGAAGGGCCCGTCTATGAAGTTCAGCCCAAAGGGGTCGAAGATGTTCCTACGCGTGTTGTGCACCAAAACATGTTACGCCCTTGTGTGTCTAGAGACCCTGCTCGAACTGAGAAAGAAGAACACGATGCCCCTGAGAATCTTCTATCAGTCACTAGTAATAGTGAAGAGGAGGAATACCCTGAACCACCACAGGCAGGACCAGAAGGAGAACAGAAACCAGAGGCCCCTGGGACTCCTGCAACTCCTGAAATACCTGTTTTTCCAGAGTTGAGCATGTCTCCGCCTTCATTGATCCAGCCTGATTCAACTACTCAAGTAGAACCAACTGATATTCCCAGTTTATGACGTTCTGAATGTTCGACAGCAGGAAAAACCCCCAACCAGGGGCGGATTATCAGAGGGTCAATATGGGCGGTAGCCCAGGGCCCAGTGGTCTGGGGGGGCTCTGGGCTGCCGCACAGATTGACCCTCCACTAATCGTCTGTGAATGCCCACCGCCGGGCCGGCATGTATGTGCCCCCGGATCCGGTGGGCAGAGAGAGGGGGCCCGCATTGGGCCCCTTCTCATCTGCTCACCGGGCCCCTTCCGGCGCTGCGGCGGTTTCCTATAGTTAACAACAACAGCCGCCAGCCAATTGGAGGCTGGCAGCTGATGTCGGCCGCAGCGCACACGTCGCCAGCGTCTGACGTCATTGTCAGTCACCGGTGAGTGTGCGCTGCTGGAAGGAGCTCACCGCCTGGAGTGCGGACAGGTGAGGAGACTGTTTTTTTTTTTTGTTTTTTTGATAAGCTAACGGACACACTGGGGGGCAATGCTGGAGGACACACTGGGGGCAATACTGGAGACACTGGGGCAGATTGCTGGAGGACACACTGGGGGCAATACTGGAGACACTGGGGCAGATTGCTGGAGGACACACTGGGGGCAATACTGGAGACACTGGGGCAGATTGCTGGAGGACACACTGGGGGCAATACTGGAGACACTGGGGCAGATTGCTGGAGGACACACTGGGGGCAATACTGGAGACACTGGGGCAGATTGCTGGAGGACACACTGGGGGCAATACTGGAGACACTGAGGCAGATTGCTGGAAGACACACTGGGGGCAATACTGGAGACACTGAGGCAGATTGCTGGAGGACACACTGGGGGCAATACTGGAGACACTGAGGCAGATTGCTGGAGGACACACTGGGGGCAATACTGGAGACACTGGGGCAGATTGCTGGAGGACACACTGGGGGCAATACTGGGGACACTGGGGCAGATTGCTGGAGGACACACTGCGGGCAATACTGGAGACACTGGGGCAGATTGCTGGAGACACTGGGGCAGATTGCTGGAGACACTAGGGCAGATTGCTGGAGACACTGGGGCAGATTGCTGGAGACACTGGGGCAGATTGCTGGACACACTGGGGCAGATTGCTGGACACACTGGGGCAGATTGCTGGACACTGTCTGGGGGCAATGCTGGACACTGGGGCACATTGCTGACACACTGGGGGCAATATGCTGGAGTCAGACACTGGGACAGATTGCTGGTCACACTGGGGCAGATTGCTGGACACACTGGGGCAGATTGCTGGACACACTGGGGCAGATTGCTGGACACACTGGGGCAGATTGATGGACACACTGTCTGGGGGCAATGCTGGACACTGGGGCAGATTGCTGGACACACTGTCTGGGGGCAATGCTGGACACACTGGGGCAATATGCTGGACATTCTGGGGCAGATTGCTGGACACACTGGGGGTAATATGCTGGACACACTGGGGCAGATTGCTGGACACACTGGGGGTAATATGCTGGATACACTGGGGCAGATTGCTGAACACACTGGGGCAGATTGCTGGACGCTGTCTGGGGGCAATGCTGGACATACCGTGGCAGATTGCTGGACACACTGGGGGTAATATGCTGGACACACTGGGGCAGATTGCTGGACACACTGGGGCAGATTGCTGGACATACTGGGGCAGATTGCTGGACACACTGTCTGGGGGCAATGCTGGACACTGGGGCAGATTGCTGGAAACACTGGGGGCAATATGCTGGAGTCAGACACTGGGACAGATTGCTGGACACACTGTCTGGGGGCAATGCTGGACACACTGGAGCAATATGCTGGACATACTGGGGCAGATTGCTGGACACACGGGGTAATATGCTGGACACACTGGGGCAGATTGCTGGACACACTGGGGGCAGGACTGGAGGCATGGGCAGAATGTAGACACGTGGCATGATTGGAGACACTGGGCAGAATGAAAGACATGGGGCAGGATTGGATCATGGGGCAGGATGGATACGATGGAGACAGATGGGGCAGGATGGGGAGATCATATGGGGTAGAATGGATAGTCATGAGTGCAGGATGGGAGAACATATGGCTGGAGCCAGGAATAAAGACACACGGGGCCAGGGTGGGGAATATTATTACCATAGGGGCTAATTAAGGGATATTATTACTGCAGTGATGTATTTATTTTATTTTTTTGAGTATACTGTTTTAAATGGGGGGGGTGGTCCTGTTACTGTGCAGAGTGACACTCGCCTTTTTTTCTTCGTGTTGTAATGTAGAAGTTGTGAAAAATTAAGTAATGTGTTCTGCAAGCGGAGCTCGAGATAACTGTGTTATTTCCTGCAGAAACGAGTCCTGGCTGGAAAAAATGATGGCGGTCTTTGCTGGATGAAAGATGAAGGACTTCACCTAGAGACGTCACTGGTGAGTCAGTGTTACCTATACACTGACACTATACACTGTATACTATATACAGAGCTCCTGTGTACTATGTCACCAGTGATCACTGTATTCCATATACATTATATACAGAGCTCCTGTGTATAATACCACCAGTGATCTCTGTATTACCTCTACACAGACACTGCATACTAAGTACAGATCTCCTGTGAATACTGGCACTTATAGTGATAGTATTGTGTTTGTTTGTTTTTGTTTTTTATTACTGATCAGTATTGTAGTATTCAGTCACTATGTGGTGGTAATATGTGGTCTGGAAATGGTGTTGTGGTATTTGTCCCTTGTATGTGCTATTTGGTCACCAAGTGGTAATATGTGTTCTTGACATGGTGCGGTGGTATTTGTTCCTTGTATGTGATATTATTCGATCACTGTGGTTGTAATTTGTGGTCTGGTCATGGTGCGGTGGTATTTGTTCCTTGTATGTGATATTATTGGTCAAAATATACCTAAATTGTATTGCAGATTTTAACAAATATTTAATAGGTTACAGTAGAGTAGGGCCCGGCCATTTTTCTGGAATAATCTGGCTCGGGTATGTCACTGACCCCCATCACATGACCCCCGGGCCCCGTCTCATGACCCCCGTCACATGACCCCCGTCACATGACCCGGGGGGCCCACAGTGTCTGAACAGCCCGGGGCCCTGGCTACCCTTAATCCACCCCTGCCCCCAACCGATTTGATCAGGATCGTTTTGTTTGGCAGCAAGTTGTTCAAAACTTAGAAGAATGTCAACACATACTACAAGAACTCTCGCCCGTGGAATGGCGAGCACAAAGAGAGGGGGAATGTAAGGAGAAGAACCCAGCTAGGCCTGCTTCCTCTGTGGCGGGTCCAGAACCATTGGGGCTGTCACCTATTTTGCAGGGGGAAAGCTTAAGGCCCTGGACTGTTCCCAGCAGTTGAGAAAAGGGGGCATGGCTAAGCTGAGGGAATTGCAGCGTTCAAGTAATCTGACAGTTACAGTGGGTACGTGCACTGTGCAAGAGGTCAGTGTATCGTGAGAGAGCAGGCCTAAGACTTGAAGGCCAGAGGGCGATAAACAGAGACTGTCCTCAGAGCCATGTACTAATATCGTTGACACCGCTGACAGTGAGACAAAGGGTCCGTGTATGGGACATAGCCTCACGCCCACGCAGACCAGAGAGTCGTACCACCCATTGTGAACTTTATCCTGTTAAGCTTCTAAACAGACCCCACATAGGGGAAACCGCTGTGCAGGACAGAGACATTGCCTTGTGTATTCCTTCTTCCGGACCCAAAGCCGGCATCAGGACCACAAGGAAACATCGCCCACAACAGGACCCAGGATGCCATGCACTCTAGGACAACACTGAATTTCCACAGCGCCATTGCCTTGGCGCCACCGTTTGCACCCAGGGAATACACTGAGGACTGCGTTGGATTGATAAGTCTATTTCCTCTGAACGTATTGTTTTACTACCAAGCTCCAAGTTGCAGCAATTTTTATTCAAAACATTTCCGTCTACTTCTCCCTGCGTGGAGTATCCACTGTAGAATTAAATCCCCTGATAACCCTTGATCTGACTACGTTCAGTTACTGCATCCTACGTGCCTGCTGTATCCTCACACCATCTTTTCAGTTGGCCATTAAAAGGTAAGTATAAACTGCCATCTCCTATCTCAGTAAGGGGAAAGTCTGGCTTCACTGAATACAAATTTTCAGGAGTTACAGGGACCAATTTAGGTGGGAAATCCAAACCCAGCAGAACGCCATGGGGTCCAGGAGGAAGTGTCCGTACATGTAACTCGGCCAGCTTATGTTCCTGCACCCAGTGATGGAGTTGAACCCATAAGTGAATGAGCCTTTTTACACACTATGTTCTGTATTAAGGCTATGTATGCGTAACTTTTTGAAAACCTTACACTGCATAGTTTTATGTACATAAGAAAAAAATGGTGTCTGCATTTTGTTACAGAGTTAAAGGGGTTGCTCAGCCTTGGGACTGAAGTGTGCAGTCACTCTATGTGAGTGCAGACTTGTGAATCCTCACAGCGCTGGGTGTGCGCTGTCAGGATTGTTGGTTGCCGATGACAGAAGTGGCCGGCAGTGTGACCGCAAGTATTCCATTTCTATACAAGCTCTCACATGGAAACTAAACATGTGCGGCCTTGCTCAATACAAGTGCACTGAAGAAGGGCCAACAGGTGTAATCAGAATGATGCGTTAAGTATGAAAAAATCTCATTTGCACTGATATGACTGGCAGCTCATTGTGCTGAGAGTTAACAATTCTGACAGCGCACACTCTGCACACTCCAAGGATTCACAACTCTGCAAGTCTGGCAATACACTCCCAAGCAAATATTTTGGTAGTAATGTGGATTTCTTTGTGTAACCGAGCTGTAATTTTTTCCAACAGCACTGAGGATAATCTGGAAGAGGTGGATGTGGAAGAGTAGTCTGCTCACCTTGCCACCCAAGCCAGCTCAAGGGACAGTGCTGGCAAGAGTCCCGTTACACTGGAGGCGGAGGCTGCACCAGTGTCCCAAACTGACCAACGGGCACAGGACAAAAGAGCCTGTGCTTTTGGGCGAGCCCTGTTACGCTGAGGAAGCAAACCTGAGCTGGAAGCTGCCCAACAAATTGATCAGTGGGTGCTCAGCTACTTGAGAATTGTCCAGCCAGGGGACAATTCGGACCGCTTTCTCCAAAGCTTGGTCCCATATGTGCGGCAAATACCACCAGCCTAATAACTCCGGGTTAGGAGAACATTGCTGATCATGTTAGAAAAATCCATCCCACGTAGAAAAAATAAAGTGTCCTGGGAGGAGTGTATAAATTGTATATATGTTATGTTCATATGTTATTAAACTTTAATGTTGTAAATGTGTTCTATTTCAGTATTTATTAAAGTAGTTATTACATTTGTCCATGGGGCTCTTTACACAAAGGAAGTGGAACCAGGGGTGTAACAATTGCAGGCGCAGAGCGTGTCAACGCTACCAGGCCCAAATGGCAGAGGGGCCTACTGACACCAGCGCCTATTTGACTTGCATGTGTATCCTCAGCCACACAACCAGCTGAAATGTATTGCGCCAAACAAAACCTGGCTCCTTGCACTGCAGTACAGGCGAGGCGGGCGGCCAATCACATATGTCTTTATAGTATTGAGAATACTACATGTGACCAACATGCAGGTGTGGGGCAAGGGCCACATTTGACAGATTTCCTTTAAGTATTTTAGGATTTTAGACCTGCCAACATTGACAGTACATCTGTTAGACCCTGCATATGACAGGGCCTAACAGGCCACCATACATGGTAGACTCAGAGCTCATTCTTTGATTTGTAATTGCGCTGTGAAGGAGGGGGGCTAATAATATGAAAGAGGAAGCCCTTTCTCACAATCATCTAAATCAGGGGTCTCAAACTGCATTCATCGAGGGCCACAAACCATGCGTGTTTTCAAGATTTCCTTAGCATTGCACTAGGTGCTAGAATCATTATTAACCCCTTTCTGACCTCGGACAGGATAGTACGTCCGAGGTCAGAAGCCCCGCTTTGATGCGGGCTCTGGACAAGCATCTTGTCCAGCATAAAACGAGCCACCATACAGAGTCATCAATGAAAAAATAAAAAAGTTATAGTCCTCAGAATAATGCGATGCAAAAATAATTATTTCCAGGTCATCCACCTGACTGCACCATGGAGGTTGTCTTCTTATCCACAGTGGGACAGGAAACCACGAGTATAAAAGGACCCTCCCCCTACCAACCGTCAGTGTTTTCCTGTCCCACTGTGGATAGGAACTACGAGACTCCGACAGGCTCCGTTTTGGGGGGTGTGGATCGGGGGGTGTAGGCCTTTAGTACCCTTCCCACCGCAAGATCCCCGTGGGCTGAAACCCGACACAAGGTCCCTCAGCTTACCCAGTGCAGCGCTGCTCCTGGGATCGCCGGTCGTTTCCTCCTGTGGGGGCTCTTGACTGCGCGCGCCGCCCAAGCCTGCTCCGGACCGGGCCGTCTCCGTGAGTTGTTACATGCGGTCCCGGAGTACAGCCAGCGTCACCGGAATGCCGCACGCTGCAGCCCGGCATATCACTTCCGGGTTGCGGTCAGCGGTGGGCGGAGTCGGTGTCTCTGTCGCTTCTGAAGGAAGATGGAGTCATTTCCGGAGCATGTCGGCGAGCGCAGAGCGCTCCAACGCCAGGATCAAGCAGAGGATTTAAGGTACAGGGGGTAGGGATGTCCCCAATCCTGGGCATAGTCCAAAATGGAGGATACCGCCAGGATGGAGACAAAAAGCCAGGCACATGTAAGTCCCCTAAAGAGGGCAACCCCTAATCCCTACCACCTAGTAATAAATGTACCTTCTAAAACGGGGCTGGTTCTGTTTTTATAGGTAGCCCCTGCCTCCACGGATAAGAAGGAGGTTAAGAAAAAGGGGAGATATAAGAAGTGTTCCATATGCTCCGTAAAATTGAAAGAGTCATGGCAAAAATCCCTTTGTGAATCTTGCACTAAGGGTGGTTTCACACTTGCGTTTTTGTCTGCAGCGTTTTTTGCACAAAAAAAGCATGCTTTTTTTCCTATATTTAGCATTGAAAACGCATGCGTTTTTTGTTGTACGCGTTTGGTCGCGTTTTGAAACGCATGCGTTTTTTTGCTGCATGCGTTCTTTTTCAGAAATGCAACTTGTAGTATTTTTGAGAGGCGGTTTTTTGGCACATAAAAACGCATGCGTTTTCATGCTTTTTTTGTGTCAAAAAATACATTGGAGTCAATGGAAACGCATGCGTTTTTAAGCACATGCGTTTGTTTGCTTTAAAAACGCATGCGTTTTTATTAAAAAAAAAAAAAACAGAAAACACACTGATATGCCACCCCCCACCATAAAGGTGATAAAGGGATCCTAACCCTAAAGGGATCCTAACCCTAAAGGGATCCTAACCCTAACCCTAAAGGGATCCTAACCCTATCCCTAACCCTATCCCTAACCCTACCCCTAACCCTAACGGGATCCTAACCCTAACCCTAAAGGGATCCTAACCCTACCCCTAAAGGTATCCTAACCCTAACCCTAATCCCTTTAGGGTTAGGGTCCCTTTAGGCTTAGGGGTAGGGTTAGGATCCCTTTAGGGTTAGGGTTATGATCCCTACCCCTAACCCTAACCCTAACTATTTCTGTTTATAGTGGGTTTTTTACTTTATTTTGATGATTGGCAGCTGTCACACATTTCTCAGCATGCGTTTAAAAAAACGCAAACGCATGAAAAAACGCATGTAAACGCGTCAAAATGCGGCGTTTTTTTTCACCACATGCAAAAACGCATGCGTCAAAAAAACGCAGCGTTTGCACGCGTTTACATGCGTTTTTTCACCATGCGTTTTTTTTTTTAAAACGCATGCGTTTTGAAACGCAAGTGTGAAACCAGCCTAACTGCATCGTGGGTGAAGAGCAAGCCTCTCTCATGTCTAATATGAGGGCTATTGTCAGGGAGGAGGTACAGGCGTCAGTCTCCAGCTTAATGACTCCTCAACCCTCACAGCCAGATAATAGGAAGAGAACGAGGGATTCAGACTCTACATCGGAGGGAGCTTTGTCCGAATCAGATCTGGAGGAAGATGAGTTTAGAGATCCTCCAGAAAGAGGGAAGAAGTACTTATTGTCTTCTATGGACACGGACGAGCTACTAGGTGCAGTGAGACGCACTATGCAAATTGAAGAACCCCCAACATCTTGTTCAATACAGGATGAGATGTTTGGTGGGTTACGGGCTCAGACTTCAAAAGTTTTCCCTGTAAATTCTTATATATGCGGGATGATTCTAGAAGAGTGGGAAGAGGCGGAGAAACGTCTGATTATTCCAAAAGACTTCAAACTTCGCCTCCCGTTTGATCAAACAGAGGTCAAGGACTGGGAGGACATTCCCAAAATAGACATCCCTTTAGCTAGAGTCTGCAAAAGAACCGCCATACCCTTCGAGGACTCCTCTAACCTAAAGGAGCCTATGGATAGGAAAGCGGACAGTCTCTTAAAAAGGGCCTGGGAGAGCTCAGCAGCTGTAATGCGTGCGAACATAGCGGCGACATCAGTAGCACGGTCTATGCACTTCTGGGTAGATGATCTGGCAGATCAACTTTCATCTAAAAGCCCTAGAGAAACTATACTAAAATCCCTACCCCTTCTAAAAATGGGAACAGATTTTCTAGCAGACGCATCGGCGGAATCAGTAAGGTTTACGGCCAGAACTCAATCCCTATCAAATGCGGCCAGAAGAGCCATCTGGCTCAAAAACTGGTCAGGGGATGTACATTCCAAGAATAAGCTTTGCGCCATCCCATTTTTAGGTGGAAGGGTATTTGGGCCAGTACTGGACGACATCTTAGAGAAGGCGTCGGATGATAAAAAGGGGTTCCCGGAAGAGAAACGCAAAAAGTTTCAGCCCCAGGGGCGGATTATCAGAGGGTCAATATGGGCGGTAGCCCAGGGCCCAGTGGTCTGGGGGGGCCCTGGGCTACCGCACAGATTGACCCTCCGCTAATGGTCTGTGACTGCCCGCCGGGCGGCGTTTGTGTGCCCCCGGACCCGGTGGGCAGAGAGAGGGGGCCCGCATCGGGCCCCTTCTCATCTGCTCACCGGGCCCCTTCCGGCGCTGCGGCGGTTTCCTATTGACGTGCGTGCACGCGCCCGCACGTCAATAGTTAACAACAACAGCCGCCAGCCAATTGGAGGCTGGCAGCTGAAGTCGGCCCCTGCGCACACGTCGCCGACGTCTGACGTCATTGTCAGTCGCCGGCGAGTGTGCGCTGCTGCAGGGAGCTCGCTGCCTGGAGCGCGGACAGGTGAGGAGACTGCTTGTTTTTTGTTTTTTTTTGATCAGTTATCGGTGGACACACTGGGGGGCAATGCTGGAGGACACACTGGGGGGCAATGCTGGAGACAGTGGGGCAGATTGGAGGACACACTAAAGGCAATGCTGGAGGACACACTGGGGGGCAATGCTGGAGGACACACTGGGGGGCAATGCTGGAGGACACACTGGGGGGCAATGCTGGAGACAGTGGGGCAGATTAGAGGACACACTAAGGGCAATGCTGGAGACACTGGGGCAAATTGGAGGACACACTGGGGGCAATGCTGGAGACAGTGGGGCAGATTGGAGGACACTGGGGGCAATGCTGGAGACACTGGGGCAGATTGGAAGACACACTGGGGGCAATGCTGGAGACAGTGGGGCAGATTGGAGGACACACTGGGGGGCAATTCTGGAGACACTGGGGCAGATTGGAGGACACACTGGGGGCAATGCTGGAGACAGTGTGGCAGATTGGAGGACACTGGGGGCAATGCTGGAGACAGTGGGGCAGATTGCTGGAGGACACACTGGGGGCAATGCTGGAGACAGTGGGGCAGATTGGAGGACACACTGGGGGCAATGCTGGAGACAGTGGGGCAGATTGGAGGACACACTAAGGGCAATGCTGGAGACACTGGGGCAGATTGGAGGACACACTGGGGGCAATGCTGGAGACAGTGGGGCAGATTGGAGGACACACTGGGGGGCAATGCTGGAAACAGTGGGGCAGATTGGAGGACACACTGGGGGCAATGCTGGAGACAGTGGGGCAGATTGGAGGACACACTGGGGGCAATGCTGGAGACACTGGGGCAGATTGGAGGACACACTAAGGGCAATGCTGGAGACACTGGGGCAGATTGGAGGACACACTGGGGGCAATGCTGGAGACAGTGGGGCAGATTGGAGGACACACTGGGGGGCAATGCTGGAGACACTGGGGCAGATTGGAGGACACACTGGGGGCAATGCTGGAGACAGTGGGGCAATGCTGGAGACAGTGGGGCAGATTGCTGGAGACAGTGGGGCAGATTGCTGGAGACACTGGGGCAGATGATTGCTGGACACACAGAGGCAATGCTGGACACACTGGGGCAATGCTGGAGACACTGGGCCAGATTGCTGGACACACTGGTGGTAATATGCTGGACACACTGGGGCAGATTGCTGGACACACTGTCTGGGGGCAATATGCTGGACATACTGGGGCAGATTGCTGGAGACACTGGGGGTAATATGCTGGACACACTGGGGGTAATATGCTGGACACACTGGGGGCAGGACTGGAGGCATGGGCAGAATGGAGACACGGGGCATGATTGGAGACATGGGGCAGGATTGGATCATGGGGCAGGATGGATACGATGGAGACAGATGGGGCAGGATGGGGAGATCACATGGTGTAGAATGGATACTCATGAGTGCAGGATGGGAGAACATATGGCTGGAGCCAGGAATGAGATAAACGGGGCCAGGGTGGGGAATATTATTACCATAGGGGCTAATTAAGGGATATTATTACTGCAGTGATGTATTTATTTTATTTTTTGAGTATACTGTTCTAAATGGGGGGCGGTCCTGTTACTGTGCAGAGTGACACTATATCACCTTTTTATCTTCATGTGGTGTAATGTAGAAGTTGTGAAAAATTAAGTAATGTGTTCTGCAAGCGGAGCTCGAGATAACTGTGTTATTTCCTGCAGAAACGAGTCCTGGCTGGAAGAAATTATGGCGGTCTGTGCTGGATGAAAGATGAAGGACTTCACCTAGAGACGTCACTGGTGAGTCAGTGTTACCTATACACTGACACTATACACTGTATACTATATACAAAGGTCCTGTGTACAATGTCACCAGTGATCACTGTATTACCTATACATTATATACAGAGCTCCTGTGTATAATACCACCAGTGATCTCTGTATTACCTCTACACAGACACTGCATACTAAGTACAGATCTCCTGTGAATACTGGCACTTATGGTGATAGTATTGTGTTTTTTGTTTTTTTTTCATTACTGATCAGTATTGTAGTATTCAGTCACTATGTGGTGGTAATATGTGGTCTGGAAATGGTGTTGTGGTATTTGTCCCTTGTATGTGCTATTTGGTCACCAAGTGGTAATATGTGGTCTGGTCATGGTGTTGCGGTATTTGTTCCTTGTATGTGATATTATTCGATCACTGTGGTTGTAATTTGTGGTCTGGTCATGGTGCGGTGGTATTTGTTCCTTGTATGTGATATTATTGGTCAAGATATACCTAAATTGTATTGCAGATTTTAACAAATATGTAATAGGTTACAGTAGAGTAGGGCCCGGCCATTTTTCTGGAATAATCTGGTTCGGGTATATCATGACCCCCGTCTCATGACCCCTGTCTCATGACCCCCGTCACATGACCCCCGTCACATGACTGGGGGGGGCCCACAGTGTGTGAACAGCCCGGGGCCCTGGCTACCCTTAATCCACCCCTGTTCAGCCCTTTCATAGGTCCCATTTTAATCAGATAACTGACTATAGAGGGAAAGGGAAACAAGGGAGGTGGAGCTACCCAAAAGGTGGGGAGGCTAGAACCAAAAGTAAAGAGTCCACCTTTTCAGGTTCAGCATCAGGTTACCACAGAAAATGACGCCACCAGTGTAAGGGGGCGCTTAACCAGGTTTCTGGGGGGCTGGCAAGAAATCACTACAAGCCCGTGGGTGTTACAACTGATTGTTCAGGGTTACAGGATAGAATTTTCTTCGCCTGCCCCACAAAAATTCCTAATCTCAAGCTCCCACCTCGTCTCGACGTCTCCCATGTGGGTAGATATTCAGGACTTGCTAAAAACGGCTGCAATAGTCCCAGTACCTCCCCAAGAAATAGGACAAGGGTTTTACTCAAGCCTATTTTCCATAATAAAGCCCTCGGGGGAATCCAGGACTATTATAAATCTCAAACATCTAAATTCATGGGTAGTATACAAACGATTCAAAATGGAATCTATAAGATCTATGATTCCCCTCCTAGACAAAGGGGTAGTGATGTGCACTCTAGATTTAAAGAGTGCATATTACCACGTCCCGATTTACCTAAACCACCAAAAATATCTGAGGTTCGCAGTAGAAGAAGAAGGCAAGGTCTTCCATTACCAGTTTCGCTGCCTTCCGTTTGGCCTGCCTCAGCCCCAAGAATCTTTACGAAGATTATGATAGAGGTGGTAGCCTACCTAAGAAATCGAGATATCTTAGTCATTCCGTATCTTGACGATTTTTTGGTGGTAGCGGACTCGGTAAATCAACTCAGAACTGACTGTCAGTTTTTAATTTCCACACTGCAGAATTTGGGGTGGATCGTAAATTGGGCAAAATCCGATCTAGTACCCAAACAGAGAATAAAATTTCTCGGAGTCATACTAGACTCAAGTGTGAGAATGTCTTTTCTGCCAGAAGAAAAACTGTGCAGCATAGTAAACAGGATTCGTCAATTCACAAAGAGCAGAGTTTCCATCAGAGAAGCCATGAAGATCCTGGGACTGATGACGGCCTGTATACCCTGCGTAAATTGGAGTCAATTTCATTTCAGACGGCTTCAGCAGGCGATTCTCTCATCCTGGGACAGAAGACAGGGGTCGTTGGACAAAGTAATACGGCTGCCATCCCAGGTGAAGACTTCGTTACATTGGTGGACAGATCCCAAGAATCTGAGGCAAGGAGTGGCCTGGAATCGTGTTCCCGAAGTTATAATCACCACGGACGCAAGTCAACAAGGCTGGGGAGGTCACATCCAGGGAAGGTATTACCAGGGTCAGTGGACCCGGGAAAACAGCAGACAATCCTCAAATTTCAGAGAACTGCTCGCAGTCTGGAAGGTTCTATCTTCAGCGCAGGCCTTGGTAAGGAACAAACATGTGAAAGTACTCTCGGACGACACAACAGCAGTTGCTTTCCTTCGACATCAAGGTGGTCCGAGACACATGGCTCTGCAGCAGTTGGCAGAACGAATCTTCAGATGGGCAGAAGGGACAGTACTCTCGGTCTCAGCGGTACATTTAGAAGGTTCCAGAAACCAAGTGGCAGATTTCCTGAGCAGGAGGACAGTTCTATCGACAGAATGGGAGCTAAACAACGAGGTTTTCAAAAACTTATGCCATCGTTGGGGGAACCCAGTGGTGGACATCTTTGCGACCAGACGAAATGCAAAGGTCAGTGTATTTTACTCACTGAACCCTCAGGAGAACCCGGCTGGAGTCGATGCCTTCTCCCAATCGTAGAACAGAGGCCTGTTGTATGCATTCCCTCCGCTTGCACTAATACCAAGAACTCTCAGGAAAATTGCAGAAGACAGAGCCAAAGTCCTACTTGTAGTACCGTTCTGGCCAAAGAGGAGTTGGTTTCCCTTATTGAAGAAAATGTCAAGGGAGGAACCAGTTATTTTTCCACGAAGAACAGATCTACAGCCGGGACCAGCTGCTTCGAAAGCATCACCAAACCAGGGATTCAAGCTTCAGGAGGCTAATTTGCATATTCCAGGTGCCTTCTGGGAGAAGCGAAGTCTCCCTAAGCTAGAAGATCGTTGGGTACAGCCGGGACCAGCTGCTTCGAAAGCATCACCAAACCAGGGATTCAAGCTTCAGGAGGCTAATTTGCATATTCCAGGTGCCTTCTGGGAGAAGCGAAGTCTCCCTAAGCTAGAAGATCGTTGGGTACAGCCGGGACCAGCTGCTTCGAAAGCATCACCAAACCAGGGATTCAAGCTTCAGGAGGCTAATTTGCATATTCCAGGTGCCTTCTGGGAGAAGCGAAGTCTCCCTAAGCTAGAAGATCGTTGGGTACAGCCGGGACCAGCTGCTTCGAAAGCATCACCAAACCGAATTTTTGCCTGTAGGACATTATTGCAAGAGAGCTTGGCTGAGTAGATTACACAAGGAGGAAAACACACAGCAAGTCAGCAGGATCTAGGAGCAACATGGCAGATGTGACAACCTACATGGTGAGCTGCAGCATGTGCTACATGTTCACAGATCGACCAGAAGAAGAATCCAATTTCACCTGTCAGAAGTGTAGACTAGTGGCCCTTTTAGAAGAAAAGGTGCGGGGTCTGGAAGAAAGAATAGCAACTTTGAAACTCATCAAAGAGAATGAAGACTTTCTAGACAGAACAGAAGCATCTCTACTGGTCACAGAAGGTGCAAAAAGTGTCAGAGAACCTCCAAAAGCAGATGAGTGGAAGCATGTGACCAAAAGAAGCAAGAAGACCATGGAGAAATCACCAACCACACAACTGAAGAACCGATATCAAATCTTTGTAGAGGATGAAGATGGCACACCTAAGAATGAAGCAATACCAGCAAGCAAAAAAGAAAAGGGCACACAGCAACAAGTGACAGCAAAATGTACAGCCAAGAAGCAACGAAGAGTGGTGGTGGTGGGAGACTCACTACTGAGAGGCACAGAAGCAGCCATCTGCAGACCGGACATAACTGCAAGAGAAGTATGCTGCCTTCCAGGTGCGATGATCAAGGATGTGACCGATAGGATACCAAAGCTCTTCAGCTCCAAGGACGTCCACCCATTTCTTCTGATACATGTTGGCACCAATGACACGGCAAGGAAGGACCTACCGACAATCTGCAAGGACTTTGAAGAGTTGGGGAAGAAAGTAAAGGAACTGGATGCACAGGTAGTTTTTTCTTCTATCCTTCCAGTAGACGGGCATGGCACCAGGAGATGGAACAGGATCCTTGATGCAAACAACTGGCTAAGACGATGGTGCAGACAACAAGGATTCGGATTCCTGGACCACGGTGTGAATTACTGGTATGATGGACTCCTCGCCAGAGACGGACTACACCTCAACAAACCTGGGAAACACACATTCGCCAGAAGACTCGCTACACTCATCAGGAGGGCGTTAAACTAGAAGAAGAGGGGACGGGAAGAAAAACATTAGACTCGAACAAAGACGACCCAGGAAAACATACTCAGAAGGGAGGTAAGAACATTTCTAAAACAATCCACAGTGAGGAGATTGGAACAAAACAAAATCCTCTAAACTGCATGCTCGCAAACGCCAGAAGCCTGACAAACAAGATGGAAGAACTAGAAGCAGAAATATCTACAGGTAACTTTGACATAGTGGGAATAACCGAGACATGGTTAGATGAAAGCTATGACTGGGCAGTTAACTTACAGGGTTACAGTCTGTTTAGAAAGGATCGTAAAAATCGGAGAGGAGGAGGGGTTTGTCTCTATGTAAAGTCTTGTCTAAAGTCCACTTTAAGGGAGGATATTAGCGAAAGGAATGAGGATGTCGAGTCCATATGGGTTGAAATTCATGGAGGGAAAAATGGTAACAAAATTCTCATTGGGGTCTGTTACAAACCCCCAAATATAACAGAAAGCATGGAAAGTCTACTTCTAAAGCAGATAGATGAAGCTGCAACCCATAATGAGGTCCTGGTTATGGGGGACTTTAACTACCCGGATATTAACTGGGAAACAGAAACCTGTGAAACCCATAAAGGCAACAGGTTTCTGCTAATAACCAAGAAAAATTATCTTTCACAATTGGTGCAGAATCCAACCAGAGGAGCAGCACTTTTAGACCTAATACTATCTAATAGACCTGACAGAATAACAAATCTGCAGGTGGTCGGGCATCTAGGAAATAGCGACCACAATATTGTACAGTTTCACCTGTCTTTCACTAGGGGGACTTGTCAGGGAGTCACAAAAACATTGAACTTTAGGAAGGCAAAGTTTGAACAGCTTAGAGATGCCCTTAATCTGGTAGACTGGGACAATATCCTCAGAAATGAGAATACAGATAATAAATGGGAAATGTTTAAGAACATCCTAAATAGGCAGTGTAAGCGGTTTATACCTTGTGGGAATAAAAGGACTAGAAATAGGAAAAACCCAATGTGGCTAAACAAAGAAGTAAGACAGGCAATTAACAGTAAAAAGAAAGCATTTGCACTACTAAAGCAGGATGGCACCATTGAAGCTCTAAAAAACTATAGGGAGAAAAATACTTTATCTAAAAAACTAATTAAAGCTGCCAAAAAGGAAACAGAGAAGCACATTGCTAAGGAGAGTAAAACTAATCCCAAACTGTTCTTCAACTATATCAATAGTAAAAGAATAAAAACTGAAAATGTAGGCCCCTTAAAAAATAGTGAGGAAAGAATGGTTGTAGATGACGAGGAAAAAGCTAACATATTAAACACCTTCTTCTCCACGGTATTCACGGTGGAAAATGAAATGCTAGGTGAAATCCCAAGAAACAATGAAAACCCGATATTAAGGGTCACCAATCTAACCCAAGAAGAGGTGCGAAACCGGCTAAATAAGATTAAAATAGATAAATCTCCGGGTCCGGATGGCATACACCCACGAGTACTAAGAGAACTAAGTAATGTAATAGATAAACCATTATTTCTTATTTTTAGTGACTCTATAGCGACAGGGTCTGTTCCGCAGGACTGGCGCATAGCAAATGTGGTGCCAATATTCAAAAAGGGCTCTAAAAGTGAACCTGGAAATTATAGGCCAGTAAGTCTAACCTCTATTGTTGGTAAAATATTTGAAGGGTTTCTGAGGGATGTTATTCTGGATTATCTCAATGAGAATAACTGTTTAACTCCATATCAGCATGGGTTTATGAGAAATCGCTCCTGTCAAACCAATCTAATCAGTTTTTATGAAGAGGTAAGCTATAGGCTGGACCACGGTGAGTCATTGGACGTGGTATATCTCGATTTTTCCAAAGCGTTTGATACCGTGCCGCACAAGAGGTTGGTACACAAAATGAGAATGCTTGGTCTGGGGGAAAATGTGTGTAAATGGGTTAGTAACTGGCTTAGTGATAGAAAGCAGAGGGTGGTTATAAATGGTATAGTCTCTAACTGGGTCGCTGTGACCAGTGGGGTACCGCAGGGGTCGGTATTGGGATCTGTTCTCTTCAACATATTCATTAATGATCTGGTAGAAGGTTTACACAGTAAAATATCGATATTTGCAGATGATACAAAACTATGTAAAGCAGTTAATACAAGAGAAGATAGTATTCTGCTACAGATGGATCTGGATAAGTTGGAAACTTGGGCTGAAAGGTGGCAGATGAGGTTTAACAATGATAAATGTAAGGTTATACACATGGGAAGAGGGAATCAATATCACCATTACACACTGAACGGGAAACCACTGGGTAAATCTGACGGGGAGAAGGACTTGGGGATCCTAGTTAATGATAAACTTACCTGGAGCAGCCAGTGCCAGGCAGCAGCTGCCAAGGCAAACAGGATCATGGGGTGCATTAAAAGAGGTCTGGATACACATGATGAGAGCACTATACTGCCTCTGTACAAATCCCTAGTTAGACCGCACATGGAGTACTGTGTCCAGTTTTGGGCACCGGTGCTCAGGAAGGATATAATGGAACTAGAGAGAGTACAAAGGAGGGCAACAAAATTAATAAAGGGGATGGGAGAACTACAATACCCAGATAGATTAGCGAAATTAGGATTATTTAGTCTAGAAAAAAGACGACTGAGGGGCGATCTAATAACCATGTATAAGTATATAAGGGGACAATACAAATATCTCGCTGAGGATCTGTTTATACCAAGGAAGGTGACGGGCACAAGGGGGCATTCTTTGCGTCTGGAGGAGAGAAGG
The DNA here is from genome assembly GCF_032444005.1 of Ranitomeya imitator. Classification (NCBI taxonomy): domain Eukaryota; kingdom Metazoa; phylum Chordata; class Amphibia; order Anura; family Dendrobatidae; genus Ranitomeya; species Ranitomeya imitator. Next base: position 528,857,454 of record NC_091287.1, read on the forward strand.
TTTTTCCACCAACATAGAAGAGGATTCTTTACTGTTAGGGCAGTGAGAATCTGGAATTGCTTGCCTGAGGAGGTGGTGATGGCGAACTCAGTCGATGGGTTCAAGAGAGGCCTGGATGTCTTCCTGGAGCAGAACAATATTGTATCATACAATTATTAGGTTCTGTAGAAGGACGTAGATCTGGGTATTTATTATGATGGAATATAGGCTGAACTGGATGGACAAATGTCTTTTTTCGGCCTTACTAACTATGTTACTATGTTACTCTTCCAAGGTCCCATTCTCCACTGGAGTCCAGAAAGTCTTCAATTATCGGCTTGGATCCTGAACGGCAAGTTCTAAGAGCAAAGGGTTTATCGGATGAAGTAATTTCCACATTAAAAGCAAGCAGGAAGCCAGTAACTTCTTCCATCTATACCAAAATTTGGAAAAAATTCTGCAGCTATTGTGGAGAAACGACAGTCGATACTGACAATCCTAATGTACCTAAAATCCTTGATTTTTTTACAAGCGGGGTTTAACCCCTTTCTGACATCAGACGTACTATCCCGTCGAGATGGCCGCGGCATCCGGGTCCTGCAGGGAGGGAGGTGGCTTCACAGAGCCTGCTCAGAGCAGGCACTGTGAAGCCTGCAGTGCTGTAAGTCAGATCGGTGATCTCACAGAGTGCTGTGCACACTGTCAGATCACCGATCTGTGATGTCCCCCCATGGTACAAAGTAAAAAAGTAAAAAAAATGTTTTCCAAATGTGTAAAAAAAAAATAAAAAAAAATATTCCTAAATAATGAAAAAATATATATATACAGTTAGGTCCATATGTATTTGGACAGAGACAACATTTTTCTAATTTTGGTTATAGACATTACCACAATGAATTTTAAACAAAACAATTCAGATGCAGTTGAAGTTCAGACTTTCAGCTTTCTTTTGAGGGTATCCACATTAAAATTGGATGAAGGGTTTAGGAGTTTCAGCTCCTTAACATGTGCCACCCTGTTTTTACAGGGACCAAAAGTAATTGGACAATTGACTCCATGGTAATTTCTTGGACAGTTGTGGGCAATCCCTTTGTTATGTCATTCTCAATTAAGCAGATAAAAGGCCTGGAGTTGATTTGAGGTGTGGTGCTTGCATTTGTAAGGTTTTGCTGTGAAGTAAACATGCGGTCAAAGGAGCTCTCCATGCAGGTGAAACAAGCCATCCTTAAGCTGCGAAAACAGAAAAAATCCATCTGAGAAATTGCTACAATATTAGGAGTGGCAAAGTCTACAGTTTGGTACATCCTGAGAAAGAAAGAAAGTACTGGTGAACTCATCAATGCAAAAAGACCTTGGCGCCCATGGAAGAGAACAGTGGTGGATGATCGCAGAATAATCTCCATGGTAAAGAGAAACCCCTTCACAACAGCCAACCAAGTGAACAACACTCTCCAGGAGGTCGGCGTATCAATATCCAAATCTACCATAAAGAGAAGACTGCATGAAAGTAAATACAGAGGGTTCACTGCACGGTGCAAGCCACTCATAAGCATCAAGAATAAAAAGGCTAGACTGGACTTTGCTAAAAAACATCTAAAAAAGCCAGCACAGTTCTGGAAGAACATTCTTTGGACAGATGAAACTAAGATCAACCTCTACCAGAATGATGGAAAGAGAAAAGTATGGAGAAGGCGTGGTACAGCTCATGATCCAAAGCATACCACATCATCTGTAAAACACGGTGGAGGCAGTTTGATGGCTTGGGCATTCATGGCTGCCAGTGGCACTGGGTCACTAGTGTTTATTGATGATGTGACACAGGACAGAAGCAGCTGAATGAATTCTGAGGTATTCAGAGACATACTGTGTGCTCAGATCCAGCCAAATGCAGCAAAACTGATTAGTCGTTGTTTCATACTACAGATGGACAATGACCCAAAACATAAAGCCAAAGCAACCCAGGAGTTTATTAAAGCAAAGAAGTGGAATATTCTTGAATGGCCAAGTCAGTCACCTGATCTCAACCCAATTGAGCAGCATTTCACTTGTTAAAGACTAAACTTCAGACAGAAAGGCCACAAACAAACAGCAACTGAAAACCACCACAGTGAAGGCCTGGCAGAGCATCAAAAAGGAGGAAACACAGCGTCTGGTGATGTCCATGAGTTCAAGACTTCAGGCAGTCATTGCCAGCAAAAGGTTTTCAACCAAGTACTAAAAATAAACATTTCATTTAAAATTATTGAATCTGCCCAATTACTTTTGGTCCCTTTAAAAACAGGGTGGCACATGTTAAGGAGCTGAAACTCCTAAACTCTTCATCCAATTATTATGTGGATACTCTCAAATGAAAGCTGAAAGTCTGAACTTCAACTGCATCTGAATTGTTTTGTTTAAAAATCATTGTGGTAATGTCGATAACCAAAATTAGAAAAATGTTGTCTCTGTCCAAATATATATGGACCTAACTGTATATTATTCCCATAAATACATTTCTTTATCTAAATAAAAAAAACAAACAATAAAAGTACACATATTTAGTATCGCCGCGTCCGTAACGGCCCGACCTATAAAACTTGCCCACTAGTTAACCCCTTCAGTAAACACCGTAAGGAAAAAAAAAACGAGGCAAAAAACAACGCTTTATTATCATACCGCCGAACAAAAAGTGGAATAACACGCGATCAAAAAGACAGATATAAATAACCATGGTACCAATGAAAGCGTCAACTTGTCCCGCAAAAAACGAGCCGCCATACAGCATCATCAGCAAAAAAATAAAAAAGTTATAGTCCTGAGAATAAAGCGATGCAAAAATAATTATTTTTTCTAGAAAATAGTTTTTATCGTATAACAGCACCAAAACATTAAAAAATGATATAAATGAGGTATCGCTGTAATCGTACTGACCCGAAGAATAAAACTGCTTTATCAATTTTACCAAACGCGGAACGGTATAAATGCCTCCCCCAAAAGAAATTCATGAATAGCTGGTTTTTGGTCATTCTGCCTCACAAAAATCGGAATAAAAAGCGATCAAAAAATGTCACGTGCCCGAAAATGTTACCAATAAAAACCTCAACTCGTCCCGCAAAAAAAACAAGACCTCACATGACTCTGTGGACCAAAATGTGGAAAAATTATAGCTCTCAAAATGTGGTTTTTTGCAATAAAAAGCGTCTTTCAGTGTGTGACGGCTGCCAATCATAAAAATCCGCTAAAAAACCCGCTATAAAAGTAAATCAAACCCCCCTTCATCACCCCCTTAGTTAGGGAAAAATTAAAAAAATGTATTTATTTCCATTTTCCCATTAGGGCTAGGGTTAGGGCTAGGGTTAGGACTAGGGTTAGGGCTAGGGTTAGGGTTAGGGCTACAGTTAGGGTTGGGGCTAAAGTTAGGGTTAGGGTTGGGGCTAAAGTTACGGTTAGGGTTTAGATTACATTTACAGTTGGGAATAGGGTTGGGATTAGGGTTAGGGGTGTGGTTAGGGTTACTGTTGGGATTAGGGTTAGGGGTGTGTTTGGATTAGGGTTTCAGTTATAATTGGGGGGGTTTCCACTGTTCAGGCACATCAGGGGCTCTCCAAACGCGACATGGCGTCCGATCTCAATTCCAGCCAATTCTGCGTTGAAAAAGTAAAACAGTGCTTCTTCCCTTCTGAGCTCCACCGTGCGCCCAAACAGGGGTTTACCCCAACATATGCAGTATCAGCGTACTCAGGACAAATAGGACAACTTTTGGGGTCAAATTTCTCCTCTTACCCCTGAGAAAATACAAAACTGGGGGCTAAAAAATAATTTTTGGGGAAAAGTTTTTTTATTTTTATTTTCACGGCTCTGCGTTACAAACTGTAGTGAAACACTTGAGGGTTCAAAGCTCTCACAACACATCTAGATAAGTTCCTTAGGGGGTCTAGTTTCCAAAATGGTGTCACTTGTGGGGGTTTCTACTGTTTAGGTACATTAGGGGCTCTGCAAACGCAATGTGACACCTGCAGACCATTCCATCTAAGTCTGCATTCCAAATGGAGCTCCTTCCCTTCCGAGCCCTCCCATGCGCCCAAACGGTGGTCCCCCCCCCCACATATGGTGTATCATCGCACTCAGGACAAATTGGACAACAAATTTTGGGGTTCAATTTCTCCTGTTACCCTCGGGAAAATGCAAAACTGGGGGCTAAAAAATATTTTTTGTGGGAAAAAATTTTTGTTTTATTTTTTACGGCTCTGCATTATAAACTTCTGTGAAGCCCTTGGTGGGTCAAAGCGCTCACCACATATCTAGATAAGTTCCTTAGGGGTCTACTTTTCAAAATGGTGTCACTTGTGAGGGGTTTCAATGTTTAGGCACATCAGTGGCTCTCCAAACACAACATGGCGTCCCATCTCAATTCCTGTCAATTTTGCATTGAAAAGTCAAATGGCGCTCCTTACCTTCCAAGCTCTCCCATGCGCCCAAACAGTGGTTTACCCCCACATATGGGGTATTAGCGTACTCAGGACAAATTGTACAACAACTTTTGGGGTCCAATTTCTACTTCTACCCTTGGGAAAATAAAAAATTGGGGGCGAAAAGATAATTTTTGTGAAAAAATATGATTTTTTATTTTTACGGTTCTGCATTATAAACTTCTGTGAAGCACTTGGTGGGTCAAAGTGCTCACCACACCTCTAGATAAGTTCCTTAGAGGGTCTACTTTCCAAAATGGTGTCACTTGTGGGGGGTTTCAATGTTTAGGCACATCAGGGGCTCTCCAAACGCAACATGGTGTCCCATCTCGATTCCAGTCAATTTTGCATTGAAAAGTCAAATGGCGCTCCTTCGCTTCCGAGCTCTGTGATGTGCCCAAACAGTGGTTTACCCCCACATATGGGGTATCGGTGTACTCAGGACAAATTGTACAACAACTTTTGGTGTCCATTTTCTCCTGTTACCCTTGGTAAAATAAAACAAATTGGAGCTGAAGTAAATTTTTTGTGAAAAAAGTTAAATGTTCATTTTTATTTAAACATTCCAAAAATTCCTGTGAAGCACCAGAAGGGTTAATAAACTTCTTGAATATGGTTTTGAGCGCCTTGAGGGGTGCAGTTTTTAGAATGGTGTCAGACTTGGGTATTTTCTATCATATAGACCCCTCAAAATGACTTCAAATGAGATGTGGTCCCTAAAAAAAAAATGGTGTTGTAAAAACGAGAAATTGCTGGTCAACTTTTAACCCTTATAACTCCCTAACAAAAAAAAATTTTGGTTCCAAAATTGTGCTGATGTAAAGTAGACATGTGGGAAATGTTACTTATTAAGTATTTTGTGTGACATATCTCTGTGATTTAATTGCATAAAAATTCAAAGTTGGGAAATTGCAAAATTTTCATAATTTTCGCCAAATTTCCGTTTTTTTTTCACAAATAAACGCAGGTACTATCAAAGAATTTTTACCACTATCATGAAGTACAATATGTCACGAGAAAACAATGTCAGAATCACTGGGATCCGTTAAAGCGTTCCAGAGTTATAACCTCATAAAGGGACAGTGGTCAGAATTGTAAAAATTGGCCGTCATTAACGTGCATACCACCCTTGGGGGTAAAGGGGTTAAAGCAGGTCTTAGGCCCAGTACTTTAAGAGTACAAGTAGCAGCCCTTAGTGTCTTTTATGACTGCACTTTTATCGGCCTACCCCTGGATTAGTCGGTTTTCCAGGGCAGTTGCAAGATTAAAACCGTTAATAAGGAAAACTGCCCCACCATGGGACTTAAATTTAGTTCTTAATGAGCTATGTAATCAGTTTGACTCGGGGGATAATTTAGACATAGGTAAATTGTCCCTAAAAAGGGCCTTTCTTGTAGCCATCACTTCGGCGAAGAGACTGGGGGAGCTTCAGGCCCTCTCTATTCAGGATCCTTATTTACAGGTCTATAATGACAGATTGGTTTTGAAACTAGATCCAGCTTTTCTCCCGAAAGTGGTCTCTGATTCAAATATGAATCAGGAGGTTGTACTCCCTTCCTTTTTTCAGTCGCCAAAAAATCAAAAAGAGACTCTTTACCATAATCTAGATGTTACAGAAGCGGTTCTTAAATATCTAGAGGTTACGGCACCTTGGAGGATAGATAATAATCTTTTTGTTCAGTTTAGAGGCCCAAATAAGGGTAAGAAGGCATCTAAATCCACGATCGCGAGATGGATTAGGTCCACAATCAGCTCGGCCTATAAAGCTGGGGGAAAAAATCCTCCGGGATGTATCAAAGCACACTCGTCCAGATCAATGGCAGCCTCATGGGCAGAAAAAGGTGGGGCTTCAGCAGATCAAATTTGTAACGCTACTTCCTGGACTAATCTTAGTACCTTTTCCAAACATTATAAACTAGACGTAATGTCAACGCAATTAGGGTTTGGCAGGAAGGTACTCCAGGCAGTATTCCCACCCTAAGAAGTAGTCTACTTTGGTACTTCTCCATGGTGCTGTCAGGTGGATGACCTGGAAAACGGTAGTTAGTCTTACCGGTAATAGTATTTCCAGGAATCCATCCTGACAGCACTGTTAGTTCCCTTCCCATGCTAATTTACTAAAAACTAATGAGATGTAAACATTTGTATCTTGTGTTGTGTTTAAATAAAATATTCCTTTTGGCATCCATCCAGATGTGGTACTTTGGAAAATCACTGACGGTTGGTAGGGGGAGGGTCCTTTTATACTTGTGGTTTCCTGTCCCACTGTGGATAAGAAGACAACCTCCATGGTGCTGTCAGGATGGATTCCAGGAAATACTATTACCGGTAAGTCTAACTACCGTTTTTTTTAATATAAAATCGTTTTTATCGTATAAAAGCGCCAAAACATAAAAAAAAAATGAGGTATCGCTGTAATCGTACTGACCCGAAGAATAAAACTGCTTTATCCATTTTACCAAACGTGGAACGGTATAAGCGCCCGACACCCCCCCCCCTCCTCCGCCCAAAGAAATTCATGAATAGCTGGTTTTTGTTCATCATACCTCACAAAAATCGAAATAAAAAGCGATCAAAAAATGTCACATGCCTGAAAATGTTACCAATTAAAATGTCAACTCGTCCCGCAAAGAACAAGACCTCACGTGACTCTGTGGACCAAAAGATGGAAAAATTATAGCTCTGAAAATGTGGAGACGCAAAAACTATTTTTTGCAATAAAAAGCATCTTTTAGTGTGTGATGGCTACCAATCATAAAAATCCGCTAAAAAACCCACTATAAAAGTAAATCAAGCCCTCCGATCATCACCCCCTTAGTTAGGGGAAAACAATACAATTTAAAAAAATGTATTTATTTCCATTTTCCCATTAGGGTTAGTGTTAGGGTTGGGGCTAAAGTTAGGGTTGGAGCTAAAGTTAGGGTTGGGGCTAAAGTTATGGTTAGGGTTGGGGCTAATGTTAGGGTTGGAGCTAAAGTTAGGGTTTGGATTACATTTACGGTTGGGATTAGGGTTAGGGGTGTGGTTAGGGTTGGGATTAGGGTTAGGGGTGTATTTGGGTTGGGGTTTCAGTTAGAATTGGGGGGTTTGCACTGTTTAGGCACATCAGGGGCTCTCCAAAAGCGACATGGCGTCTGATCTCAATTCCAGCCAATTCTGCATTGTAAAAGTAAAATAGTGCTCCTTCCCTTCCGAGCTCTCCTGTACGCCCAAACAGGGGTTTACTGTTGTGAATTCTGTTGTCAAGCTCCCTCCTGTGGTCATAAATGGTACTTCGGCTGGTTCTGTCCATGGGCTTCCTCTGGTGGTTGTGAGTGGGGCTGCGGCTTCTGAGTTTCCTTCCACAGGTGACGAGGGGATTTATTATGATGGAATATAGGCTGAACTGGATGGACAAATGTCTTTTTTCGGCCTTACTAACTATGTTACTATGTTATGTTACTATGTTAGCTGCTGCTCTATTTAACTCCACTTAGATCATTGCTCCATGCCACCTGTCAATGTTCCAGTATTGGTCTAGTTCACTCCTGAATCGTTCTTGTGAACTGTCTTCCCAGCAGAAGCTAAGTTCCTGCTTGTTTTTCTCATGTTTGCTATTTTTCTGTCCAGCTTGCTATTTTGATTTTTGTCTTGCTTGCTGGAAGCTCTGGGACGCAGAGGGAGCGCCTCCGCACCGTGAGTCGGTGCGGAGGGTCTTTTTTGCGCCCTCTGCGTGGTCTTTTTGTAGTTTTTTGTGCTGACTGCAAAGTTACCTTTCCTATCCTCTGTCTGTTCAGTAAGTCGGGCCTCACTTTGCTAAATCTATTTCATCTCTGTGTTTGTGATTTTCATCTTTACTCACAGTCATTATATGTGGGGGGCTGCCTTTTCCTTTGGGGAATTTCTCTGAGGCAAGGTAGGCTTTATTTTTCTATCTTTAGGGCTAGCTAGTTCCTTAGGCTGTGACGAGTTGCATAGGGAGCGTTAGGAGCAATCCACGGCTATTTCTAGTGTGTGTGATAGGATTAGGGATTGCGGTCAGCAGAGTTCCCACGTCTCAGAGCTCGTCCTATATTATTAGTAACTATCAGGTCATTCCGTGTGCTCTTAACCACCAGGTCCATTATTGTCCTAACCACCAGGTCATAACAGTACAGGTGGCCCAAAGTATTAATGCATCTCAATAGAGGGATAAGAGAAGTTCTGAGACCATTTTTTTTTCTTTGCAGTGTGTTTTGTCTCTCTTTTCCCCTTTACCTCTGGGTGGTTCAGGATACAGGTGTAGATATGGACATTCAAGGTCTGTCCTCTTGTATGGATAAACTCACTGCAAGGGTACAAAACATTCAAGATTTTGTGGTTCAGAATCCGATGTTAGAGCCTAGGATTCCAATTCCTGATTTGTTTTTTGGGGATAGATCTAAGTTTCTGAATTTCAAAAATAATTGTAAATTGTTTCTTGCTTTGAAACCTCGCTCCTCAGGTGACCCTGTTCAACAAGTGAAAATTATTATTTCTTTGTTACGTGGCGACCCTCAAGACTGGGCATTTTCCCTTGCGCCAGGAGATCCGGCATTGCGTGATGTTGATGCGTTTCTTCTGGCGCTCGGATTGCTTTATGATGAACCAAATTCAGTGGATCAGGCAGAGAAAATCTTGCTGGCTCTGTGTCAGGGTCAGGATGAGGTAGAGATATATTGTCAGAAGTTTAGGAAGTGGTCTGTACTCACTCAGTGGAATGAATGTGCCCTGGCAGCAATTTTCAGAAAGGGTCTCTCTGAAGCCATTAAGGATGTCATGGTGGGATTTCCCACGCCTGCTGGTCTGAATGAGTCTATGTCTTTGGCCATTCAGATCGATCGACGCTTGCGTGAGCGTAAAGCTGTGCACCATTTGGCGGTATTATCTGAGCATAGACCTGAGCCTATGCAGTGTGATAGGACTTTGACCAGAGCTGAACGGCAAGAACACAGACGTCGGAATGGGCTGTGTTTTTACTGTGGTGATTCCACTCATGCTATCTCCGATTGTCCTAAGCGCACTAAGCGTTTCGCTAGGTCTGCCACCATTGGTACGGTACAGTCAAAATTTATTTTGTCCGTTACTCCGATTTGCTCTTTGTCATCCTATTCTGTTATGGCATTTGTGGATTCAGGCGCTGCCTTGAATTTGATGGACTTGGAGTTTGCTAGGCGCTGTGGTTTTTTCTTGGAGCCCTTGCAGTATCCTATTCCATTGAGAGGAATTGATGCTACGCCTTTGGCCAAGAATAAGCCTCAGTACTGGACCCAATTGACCATGTGCATGGCTCCTGCACATCAGGAGGATATTCGCTTTTTGGTGTTGCATAATCTGCATGATGTGGTCGTTTTGGGGTTGCCATGGCTACAGGTCCATAATCCAGTATTGGATTGGAAATCTATGTCTGTGTCCAGCTGGGGTTGTCAGGGGGTACATGGTGATGTTCCATTTTTGTCTATTTCGTCATCTACCCCTTCTGAAGTCCCGGAGTTTTTGTCGGATTACCGGGATGTATTTGATGAGCCCAAATCCAGTGCCCTACCTCCTCATAGGGATTGCGATTGTGCTATCAATTTGATTCCTGGTAGTAAGTTTCCTAAGGGCCGACTGTTCAATTTATCTGTGCCAGAGCACGCCGCTATGCGGAGTTATGTAAAGGAATCCTTGGAGAAGGGTCATATTCGCCCGTCGTCGTCACCATTGGGAGCAGGGTTCTTTTTTGTGGCCAAGAAGGATGGTTCTTTGAGACCTTGTATTGATTACCGCCTTCTTAATAAGATCACAGTCAAATTTCAGTACCCTTTGCCGCTGCTGTCTGATTTATTTGCTCGGATTAAGGGGGCTAGTTGGTTCACCAAGATAGATCTTCGTGGTGCGTATAATCTTGTGCGTATTAAACAGGGCGATGAATGGAAAACAGCATTTAATACGCCCGAGGGCCATTTTGAGTACCTGGTTGTGCCATTCGGGCTTTCCAATGCTCCATCAGTACTTCAGTCCTTTATGCATGACATCTTCCGAGAGTACCTGGATAAATTCCTGATTGTATATTTGGATGATATTTTGGTCTTCTCGGATGATTGGGAGTCTCACGTGAAGCAGGTCAGAATGGTGTTCCAGGTGCTTCTTGCAAATTCTTTGTTTGTGAAGGGGTCAAAATGTCTCTTTGGAGTTCAGAAGGTTTCATTTTTGGGTTTAATTTTTTCCCCTTCTACTATCGAGATGGACCCTGTTAAAGTCCAGGCCATTTATGATTGGACTCAGCTGACATCTGTGAAGAGTCTGCAAAAGTTCCTGGGCTTTGCTAATTTTTATCGTCGCTTCATCAGTAATTTTTCTAGTGTTGCTAAACCGTTGACTGATTTGACCAAGAAGGGTGCTGATGTGGTCAATTGGTCTTCTGCGGCTGTGGAAGCTTTTCAGGAGTTGAAGTGTCGTTTTTCTTCTGCCCCTGTGTTGTGCCAGCCAGATGTTTCGCTCCCGTTTCAGGTCGAGGTTGATGCTTCTGAGATTGGAGCAGGGGCTGTTTTGTCGCAAAGAAGTTCTGATGGCTCGGTGATGAAACCATGTGCCTTCTTTTCTAGAAAGTTTTTGCCTGCTGAGCGCAATTATGATGTTGGCAATCGAGAGTTGTTGGCCATGAAGTGGGCATTCGAGGAGTGGCGTCATTGGCTTGAAGGAGCCAAGCATCGCATGGTGGTCTTGACGGATCACAAGAATTTGACTTATCTCGGGTCTGCCAAACGGTTGAATCCTAGACAGGCTCGTTGGTCGCTATTTTTCTCCCGTTTTGATTTTGTGGTTTCGTACCTTCCAGGCTCTAAGAATGTGAAGGCTGATGCCCTGTCAAGGAGTTTTGTGCCCGACTCTCCGGGTGTTCCTGAGCCGGCGGGTATTCTCAAAGAGGGGGTAATTTTGTCTGCCATCTCCCCTGATTTGCGGCGGGTGCTGCAAAAATTTCAAGCTAATAGACCTGACCGTTGCCCAGCGGAGAAACTGTTTCTCCTTAATAAATGGACTAGTAGAGTTATCTCTGAGGTTCATTGTTCGGTGTTGGCTGGTCATCCTGGAATCTTTGGTACCAGAGATTTGGTGGCTAGATCCTTTTGGTGGCCGTCTTTGTCGCGGGATGTGCGTTCTTTTGTGCAGTCCTGTGGGACTTGTGCTCGGGCTAAGCCCTGCTGTTCTCGTGCCAGTGGGTTGCTTTTGCCCTTGCCGGTCCCGAAGAGGCCCTGGACGCATATCTCTATGGATTTTATTTCGGATCTCCCTGTCTCTCAAAAGATGTCGGTCATTTGGGTGGTTTGTGATCGCTTCTCTAAGATGGTCCATTTGGTACCCTTGTCTAAATTGCCTTCCTCCTTTGATTTGGTGCCATTGTTTTTCCAGCATGTGGTTCGTTTACATGGCATTCTGGAGAACATCGTTTCGGACAGAGGTTCCCAGTTTGTTTCGAGGTTTTGGCGAGCCTTTTGTGCTAGGATGGGCATTGATTTGTCTTTTTCCTCGGCTTTCCATCCTCAGACAAATGGCCAAACTGAACGAACTAATCAGACTTTGGAAACATATCTGAGATGCTTTGTTTCTGCTGATCAGGATGATTGGGTGTCCTTTTTGCCTTTGGCTGAGTTCGCCCTTAATAATCGGGCCAGCTCGGCTACTTTGGTTTCGCCGTTTTTCTGCAATTCTGGTTTCCATCCTCGTTTCTCTTCAGGGCAGGTTGAGTCTTCGGACTGTCCTGGTGTAGATACTGTGGTGGATAGGTTGCAGCAGATTTGGACTCATGTGGTGGACAATTTGACATTGTCCCAGGAGAAGGCTCAATGTTTCGCTAACCGCCGGCGCTGTGTGGGTCCTCGACTTCGTGTTGGGGATTTGGTTTGGTTGTCGTCTCGTTATGTTCCTATGAAGGTTTCCTCTCCTAAGTTTAAGCCTCGTTTCATTGGTCCGTATAAGATTTATGAGGTTCTCAATCCTGTGTCGTTTCTTCCAGCTTCTTTTGCCATCCATAATGTATTCCATAGGTCGTTGTTGCGGAGATACGTGGCGCCTGTGGTTCCATCCGTTGATCCTCCTGCCCCGGTGTTGGTTGAGGGGGAGTTGAAGTATGTGGTGGAGAAGATTTTGGATTCTTGTATTTCAAGACGGAAACTCCAGTACCTGGTCAAGTGGAAGGGTTATGGTCAGGAAGATAATTCCTGGGTCTTTGCCTCCGATGTTCATGCTGCCGATCTGGTTCGTGCATTTCATTTGGCTCGTCCTGGTCGGCCTGGGGGCTCTGGTGAGGGTTCGGTGACCCCTCTTCAAGGGGGGGGGGTACTGTTGTGAATTCTGTTGTCAAGCTCCCTCCTGTGGTCATGAATGGTACTTCGGCTGGTTCTGTCCATGGGCTTCCTCTGGTGGTTGTGAGTGGGGCTGCGGCTTCTGAGTTTCCTTCCACAGGTGACGAGGTTAGTTCGTTAGCTGGCTGCTCTATTTAACTCCACTTAGATCATTGCTCCATGCCACCTGTCAATGTTCCAGTATTGGTCTAGTTCACTCCTGGATCGTTCTTGTGACCTGTCTTCCCAGCAGAAGCTAAGTTCCTGCTTGTTTTTCTCATGTTTGCTATTTTTCTGTCCAGCTTGCTATTTTAATTTTTGTCTTGCTTGCTGGAAGCTCTGGGACGCAGAGGGAGCGCCTCCGCACCGTGAGTCGGTGCGGAGCGTCTTTTTTGCGCCCTCTGCGTGGTCTGTTTGTAGTTTGTTGTGCTGACCGCAAAGTTACCTTTCCTATCCTCTGTCTGTTCAGTAAGTCGGGCCTCACTTTGCTAAATCTATTTCATCTCTGTGTTTGTGATTTTCATCTTTACTCACAGTCATTATATGTGGGGGGCTGCCTTTTCCTTTGGGGAATTTCTCTGAGGCTAGGTAGGCTTTATTTTTCTATCTTTAGGGCTAGCTAGTTCCTTAGGCTGTGACGAGTTGCATAGGGAGCGTTAGGAGCAATCCACGGCTATTTCTAGTGTGTGTGATAGGATTAGGGATTGCGGTCAGCAGAGTTCCCACGTCTCAGAGCTCGTCCTATATTATTAGTAACTATCAGGTCATTCCGTGTGCTCTTAACCACCAGGTCCATTATTGTCCTAACCACCAGGTCATAACAGTTTACCCCAACATATGGGGTATTAGTGTACTCAGGACAAATTGGACAACTTTTGGGGTCCAATTTCTCCTGTTACCCTTGGGAAAATACAAAACCGGGGGCTAAAAAATAATTTGTGTGAAAAAAAAAAGGATTTTTTATTTTCACGGCTCTTTGTTATAAACTGTAGTGAAACACTTGGGGGTTCAAAGTTCTCACAACACATCTAGATAAGTTCCTTGGGGGGTCTGGTTTCCAATATGGGGTCACTTGTGGGGGGTTTCTACTGTTTAGGTACATCAGGGGCTCTGCAAATGCAACGTGACGCCTGCAGACCATTCCATCTAAGTCTGCATTCCAAACTGAGCTCCTTCCCTTCCCAAACGGTGGCTCCCCCCCACATATGGGGTATCAGCGTACTCGGGACAAATTGGACAACAAGTTTTGGGGTCCAATTTCTTCTGTTACCCTTGGGAAAATACCAAACTAGGGGATAAAAAATAATTTGTGTGGAAAAAGATTTTTTATTTTCACAGCTCTGCGTTATAAACTGTAGTGAAACACTTGGGGGTTCAAAGTGCTCATCACACATCTAGATAAGTTCCTTAGGGGGTCTACTTTCCAAAGTAGTGTCACTTGTGGGGGGGTTTCAATGTTTAGGCACATCAGGGGCTCTCCAAACGTGACATGGCGTCCCATCTCAATTCCAGTCAATTTTGCCTTGGAAAGTCAAACGGCGCTCCTTCCCTTCCGAGCTCTGCCATGCACCCAAACAGTGGTTTACCCCCACATATGGGGTATCAGCATACTCAGAACAAATTGTACAACAACCTTTGGGGTCCAATTTCCCCTGTTACTCTTGGCAAAATAAAACAAATTGGAGCTAAAATAAATTTTTTGTGAAAAAAAGTAAATGTTCATTTTTTTTTAAACATTCCAAAAATTCCTGTGAAACACCTGAACGGTTAATAAACTTCTTGAATGTGGTTTTGAGCACCTTGGGGGGTGCAGTTTTTAGAATGGTGTTACACTTGGGTATTTTCTATCATATAGACCCCTCAAAGATGACGTAGTCCCTAAAAAAAATGGTGTTGTAAGAATGAGAAATTGCTGGTCAACTTTTAACTCTTATAACTAACTCCCTAACAAAAAAAATGTTGGTTCCAACATTGTGCAGATGTAAAGTAGACATGTGGGAAACGTTACTTATTAAGTATTTTGTGTAACATAACTGTGATTTAAGGGCATAAAAATTCAAAGTTGGAAAATTGCAAAATTTTCGCCAAATTTCCATTTTTTTCACAAATAAACGCAGGTAATATCAAAGAAATTTTACCACTAACATGAAGTACAATATGTCACAAGAAAACAATGTCAGAATTACTAGGATCTGTTGAACCGTTCCAGAGTTATAACCTCATAAAGGGGACAGTGGTCAGAATTGTAAAAATTGGCCTGGTCATTAACGTGCAAACCACCCTTGGGGGTAAAGGGGTTAAATTACAAAGACACTATACATATTTGGTACCTGCAAACGCAGGTCACTTTCAGCATTTAGTGACCATGATAAATAAAATCCGCAAAAAAATATTTGTGGGATTGCACTTTTTTTTTCACTTTGACCAAAACTTGTAATGTTTCCCACTTTCCAGTACACTACATGGTAAAATTAATAGTGTTATTCAAAAGTACAACTCTCCCTGCAAAAACGAAACCCTCATAAGGCCGTATTGACAGAAAAATAAAAAAGTTATGACTCTGGGAAGAAGGGGAGCAAAAAACAAAAAAATGCAAAAATAAAAAGCCCCAAGGTGATGAAGGGATTAAAAACATATATATATTTCTTTACATCTTTGTAGGAACCTCAGACAGGCAGAAATAGTACAATAGCGGATGTGAAGTAGCTTCAGGGCTCACGTAGCATAACAATGTCCTGCGAGCCATGGGAGATCTAAAACCGACATTTCATAGGAATCCAGCAAAATGGCGGCCAGTCAGCCACTATTTTGCTGTCTCCTTTTGAGGGACAGACAAGGGTTAAAATAATGAAATACATTACACAAGCCCATCTTTACGTAACCTTCGCATCTGACAAGTTTTCCACACCGGACTTTGTTTCTCCTGATTCTGGCGCCAGTGCGCCGCACCTATACATGACCGTGTGAGGCCAATCACTGGCACGGAGAACCGGGACGCTGCGGCGGCATAACGAATCCAGCGAGCGTAATATATGTTAATACTTTTTAACACTTTCCCTTCATTTATTTTATTGGAGTCTGGAGAAAATATTGTAAAGGTATTTTCACAGCAAAGCGGAGCATTTTCAATTCGGACCAAATCGAATCTGCCTGAAACTAATTTTCCAAAATGCGTTGTTCTCTTATCGGTGACACCTGCTCCTACAGGTCGTTGGTTAAATGTACACTGCTCAAAAAAATAAAGGGAACACTAAAATGCCACATTCTAGATATCACTGAAAGAAATATTCCAGTTGTAAATCTTTATTCATTACATAGTGGAACGTGTTGAGAACAATAAAACAAAAAAAATGATAAATTTAACCCTTTCACCCCAAAGCCTGTTTTCACCTAAGTGACAGGGCCAATTTTTACAATTCTGACCAGTCACTTTATGAGGTCATAACTCTGAAACGCTTCAACGGATCCTGGTGATTCTGACACTGTTTTCTCGTGACATATTGTACTTCATGATAGTGGTAAAACTTCTTCGATGTGACTTGCATTTATTTGTGATAAAAACAAAAATTTGTCGGAAATTATGAAAATTTAGCAATTTTCAAACTCTTAGTTTTTATGCCCTTAAATTAGAGAGTTATATCACATAATATAGTTAATAAACAACATTTCCCACATGTCTGCTTTACATCAGCACAATTTTGGAAACATAATTTTTTTTTGTTAGGGAGTTATAAGGGTTAAAAGTTGACCAGCAATTTCTCCTTTTTGCAACAAAATTTGCAAAACCATTTTTTTTTACGGACCACCTCACACTTGAAGTGACTTTGAGGGGTCTATATGACAGAAAATGCCCAAAAGTGACACCATTCTAAAAACTGCACCCCTCAAGGTACTCAAAACCACATTCAAAAAGTTTATTAACCCTTCAGGTGCTTCACAGGAATTTTTTGAATGTTTAAAAAAATTGAACATTTAACTTTTTTTTCACAAAATTTTTACTTCAGGTCCAATTTGTTTCATTTTACCAAGGGTAACAGGAGAAATTGGACCACAAAAGTCGTTGTACAATTTGTCCTGAGTACGCCGATACCCCATATGTGGGGGTAAACCACTGTTTGGGCACATGGCAGAGCTCGGAAGGGAAGGAGCGCCATTTGACTTTTCAATGCAAGATTTGCTGGAATTGAGATCGGAGCCCATGTCACGATTGGAGAGCCCCTGACGTGCCTAAACAGTGGGAATCCCCACAAGTTACACCATTTTGGAAAGTAGACCCCCTAAGGAACTAATCTAGATGTGTGGTGAGCACTTTGAACCTCCAAGTGCTTCACAGAAGTTTATAATGTAGAGCCGTAAAAAAAATTTCATATTAATTTTCACAAAAAATGATCTTTTTGCCCCAAATTTTTTATTTTCCCAAGGGTAACAGGATAAAATTGGACCCCAAAAGTTGTTTTGCAATTTGTCCTGAGTACGCTGATACTTCATATATGGGGATAAACCACTGTTTGAGCGCATGGCAGAGCTCGGAAGGGAAGGAGTGCCATTTGACTTTTCAATGCAAAATTGGCTGGAATTGAGATCGGACGCCATGTCGCATTTGGAGAGCCCCTGACGTGCCTTAACAGTGGAAACCCCCCACAAGTGACCCCATTTTGGAAAGAAGACCCCCTAAGGAACTTATCTAGATGTGTGGTGAGCACTTTTAACCCCCAATTGTTTCACTAAAGTTTAGAATGTAGCATTGTGAAAATTAAAAAATCATTTTTTCTTTCCACAAAATGAAGTTTTAGCCCGCAATTTTTTTTCCCAAGGGTAACAGGAGAAATTGGACCACAAATGTTATTGTCCAATTTGTCCTGAGTACGCTGATACCCCATATGTGGGGGGGAACCACCGTTTGAGTGCATGGCAGAGCTCGGAAGGGAAGGAGCACCGTTTGAAATGCAGACTTAGATGGAATGGTCTGCAGGCGTTACATTGCGTTTGCAGAGCCCCTAATGTACCTAAACAGTAGAAACCCACCACAAGTGACCCCATATTGGAAACTAGACCCCCCAAGGAACTTATCTAGATGTGTTGTGAGAGCTTTGAACCAACAAGTGTTTCACTGTTAGGACTGGCGGAACGCACCAAGAAAGATGATATAGATGCGTTCGCAGTCCGGGGTCCACCGTGCAGGCGAAACCCGCTGCTAGTAAATGACAGACTATATGGCGGTACTTAAAAGTATAAACACGTGGGTTAAACCTCACCCAACGTGAAGAAAGCGATCCTGTTAAGTCACAGGACCGCGGTACCGCACATAGAGCGCGAGCAAGTAGTCAGCGAACTTAACCCCAAAAGGGATTGAAGTCCGATTAGACCCTTGCTGGCACAACACCGCAACTGGGTGTGTAAAGAACCTTATCAGCAATATATGAGCACAAGAGTGCGTGCGATGCCGCACTGACGGACGCCACTAACCACCCAGGCTTGGGTATGGAAAGCGCAAGGCAAGCGCACAGCGCCGTACTGGCAGGCACAGCTATAGGACGCTGTGATGTGTGTAACATACAGATGGATAGTCGGGCGCTAGAGAGCTACCATCATCCGCGAGCAATCAACAACTCTAGGGAGGGATACTTAGGAGCTTTCATCCATCGACATACATCCATCTACACACACACATAATAATTGTACACTAGCGCATGGCCGTGCGGTCATGCGCAGTTTATATAGTTGCAGGACAGGAAGTGGCCACAGAAACTTTGCTCTTCCAAGACCTGCCAAGAGGACCAATGGAATGCGCTGCAGAGCCTGAGCACATGACCCTCGATCTCCAACGGGAGATCTTGCCCTGGGCATGCTCAGTGTGCGCAAATAAGGACTTAGTCCCAGAGAAGTCCGCTCGCTGCTGACCAGCACTGACTTTAATGGCAGGAGCTGAAGAAGCAGCAGTAACTCTCTGTACAGAGCGAGACCGAGCAAGACGCTGGGACCGACGTCCCTGCTGAGCAGACTCCACTGCGGCTGGATAGAAATGGGAGACCGCAGCGGAGACGGCCCGAGATTCCCCCTGTGCAGAAGTGGGAACTCGAGAACTAACATTACCCCCCCTCCTAGGGCCCCCCCCCCCTTGGGCCTCGCTACGCTCAAAGGCAGCAATGAGCTGCGGGGCCCGAATGTTTTCAGCAGGTTCCCATGACCTGTCCTCTGGGCCATAACCCTTCCAATCCACCAAATAGAACTTTTTGCCGCGTACCACCTTGCACCCCAAAATAGCGTTCACTTCATAATCGTCCGTAGACGAACCCGATGTCCCTGCAGATGACTCGGAAAACCGGGACATGTATACGGGTTTCAAGAGGGACACGTGAAAGGTGTCGGTGATACCCAAGCGTGGAGGAAGAGCCAGACGGTAGACCACGGGATTAACCTGTTCGAGAACCTTGAAGGGACCCAAGTAGCGAGGAGCAAACTTAGTGGACTCAACTCGCAGCCTGATGTTACGGGCGGAGAGCCACACCAAGTCGCCAGGGGCAAAGGTCGGAGCGGGGCGCCGATGAACATCGGCGGAGGACCTCATTCTCTCCTTGGAGGCCCGAATGGCATCCTGCGTGCGATCCCAACTGCCTCCACAGCCCAGTCTGCCACCCTGGAATCAGCGGAAGACACAGGCATGGGCACAGGAACACGCGGATGCTGGCCGTAATTTAAGAGGAATGGAGTCTGACCGGTGGAGTCGGCTACGGCATTGTTAAGTGCAAACTCTGCCCACGGTAGCAAGGATGCCCAGTCATCCTGCCTGGCAGAAACAAAATGTCGCAGATATGTGACCAAGGTCTGGTTGGCCCTTTCAACCAACCCATTCGTCTCTGGATGATATGCCGAAGAGAGATTTAACTCAATACTGAGTAGACGACAAAGCTCTCTCCAGAATCGAGACGCAAACTGGGGACCCCGGTCACTAACAATTTTGTCTGGCATACCGTGTAGGCGAAAGATATGCTTGATAAACAAGACAGCCAACGCCCGTGCAGATGGTAGCCGTGGAAGAGGCACCAAATGCACCATTTTGGAAAAATGGTCAGTGATCACCCAGATAATGGTGCAGTTACGAGACTTGGGCAAGCCCACCACAAAGTCCATCCCGACCATCTCCCAGGGCCTGTCTGCCACGGGCAGAGGATAAAGCAAACCAGCTGGCCGTTGCCGAGGAGTCTTGTTCCTGGCGCAAGAGACACACGCCCGAACATACTCCGCGACATCACGGGCCATATGCGGCCACCAGTATGTCCTCGCCAGTAACTCAGATGTCCTTTTAGTACTAAAATGTCCACCCACCCTGGACGAGTGCGCCCAAGAAAGAACCTCCGGTCGCAAACTGGATGGAACAAAAGTCTTGCCCGGGGGCACAGACTCCAGCGAAACCGGAGCCACAGTTCTCAAGCTCTCAGTGGGGACAATAAGCCGAGGCTCCTCCTCCTCCTCCGCAGATGACACAACGGACCGAGAGAGAGCGTCGGCCCGAATGTTCTTCTCCCCAGAAAGGAAATGGAGGGTGAAATGAAACCGGGAGAAGAACAAGGACCATCTGGCCTGGCGAGAATTCAACCGCTGAGCTGTCTGCAGGTACACCAAATTTTTATGGTCTGTGAAGACTTGGAAGGGAAAACGTGCTCCCTCCAAGAGATGTCTCCACTCCGAGAAAGCCAACTTCATGGCTAGCAACTCCCTGTCCCCGATGGAATAATTCCTCTCTGCTGGTGAGAAGGTCTTGGAGAAAAAGAAGCAAGGATGCTTCCGACCTTGAGCATCCTTTTGGAAGAGGACTGCTCCAGCACCAACAGAAGAGGCATCCACCTCCATGATAAATGACTTATCAACATCGGGGCGATGTAGAATGGGAGCGCTAGCGAAGTGTGACTTTATAGAGATAAAGGCCTTGGAGACCTCCTCAGACCACAATTTGGGATTCGCCCCCTTCTTGGTGAGGGCAACCAAGGGAGCTACCAAAGTTGAGAAGTGCGGGATGAACTGGCGATAATAATTGAATCCCATAAAGCGCTGCACCGCTTTAAGAGAATGGGGTTCCTGCCAGTCCATCACAGCCTGTAGTTTGGCAGGATCCATAGCCAATCCCTGGGCTGAGATGATGTAGCCTAGGAAAGGTAAGGACTCCTGCTCAAACATACACTTCTCCAACTTGGCATAGAGGGAGTTTGCCCGTAGGAGGTCGAAGACTTTGCAAACATCTCTCCGGTGGGAGTCAATATCTGGAGAGTAGATGAGAATATCATCCAGATAGACTACGACCGAGGTGGAAAGCATATCCCGGAAGATATCGTTCACAAAGTCTTGGAAAACGGCTGGGGCATTACAGAGCCCAAAGGGCATCACCAGATATTCATAGTGCCCATCCCTGGTGTTAAACGCCGTCTTCCATTCGTCCCCCTCACGGATGCGAATCAGGTTGTAAGCACCCCGCAGATCTAATTTAGTAAATACCCTTGCTCCCCGAAGCCTATCGAATAGCTCAGATATCAAAGGCAAAGGGTACTTATTCTTAACGGTGATGGCGTTAAGACCCCTGTAGTCTATGCATGGACGCAATTCCCCATTCTTCTTCTGCACGAAGAAGAATCCTGCCCCAGCAGGTGACACTGACTTCCTGATGAACCCTCTTGCCAGATTTTCCTGGATGTACTGTGACATTGCCTCCGTCTCCGGGAGAGATAGCGGATAGACTCTACCCCGGGGAGGCTCAGCACCAGGCAAGAGGTCAATAGGACAATCATAGGGGCGATGGGGCGGAAGGGTCTCCGCCGCCTTTTTGGAGAACACGTCTGCATAAGACCAATACTGCTTGGGGAGAGAAAATAGATCTGCGGGTACCTCTGTTGTAGCAACCTGAACGCACTCCCTCTGACACCTACCCCCACAAGATTCACCCCATCCCAGAATTCTGCCTGAGGACCACTCGATATGAGGAGAGTGGTACCGTAGCCAAGGTATTCCCAACAGGACCTCATCAATTCCTTCTGGAATGACGAGCAGAGAAATAATCTCCTGATGAGATGGCGACATGGACAGTGTAAAAGGGATGGTCTGGTGTGTTATCTGTGAGGGCAGTGTCGACCCATTCACCACTCGTACCGTTACAGGTTGAGCTAGCATAACCAGGGGTATTGTGTGACGTTGGGCGAAGGCAGAAGACATAAAATTGCCCTCCTCCCCAGAATCCACGCAGAGCTCTACCTAGTGGGAGAATGAGCCTATAGTAATTGTCCCCTTAAAGGACAATTTAGAGGCAAACGTCGGTCATGATCTGTACTTTTTCCCTGTCCTGTATTTGAATAATATGCCATTTGATGTATGTAACTGTTCTCTGGTTTCTATTAGCTGTAATTTATGTATTCTCTTGTGCTGGGAGTTCACCTGCAACAATATGTCTCCTTCCCCCAATACTTAGTAACATAGTAACATAGTTAGTAAGGCCGAAAAAAGACATTTGTCCATCCACTTCAGCCTATATTCCATCATAATAAATCCCCAGATCTACGTCCTTCTACAGAACCTAATAATTGTATGATACAATATTGTTCTGCTCCAGGAAGACATCCAGGCCTCTCTTGAACCCCTCGACTGAGTTCGCCATCACCACCTCCTCAGGCAAGCAATTCCAGATTCTCACTGCCCTAACAGTAAAGAATCCTCTTCTATGTTGGTGGAAAAACCTTCTCTCCTCCAGACGCAAAGAATGCCCCCTTGTGCCCGTCACCTTCCTTGGTATAAACAGATCCTCAGCGAGATATTTGTATTGTCCCCTTATATACTTATACATGGTTATTAGATCGCCCCTCAGTCGTCTTTTTTCTAGACTAAATAATCCTAATTTCGCTAATCTATCTGGGTATTGTAGTTCTCCCATCCCCTTTATTAATTTTGTTGCCCTCCTTTGTACTCTCTCTAGTTCCATTATATCCTTCCTGAGCACCGGTGCCCAAAACTGGACACAGTACTCCATGTGCGGTCTAACTAGGGATTTGTACAGAGGCAGTATAATGCTCTCATCATGTGTATCCAGACCTCTTTTAATGCACCCCATGATCCTGTTTGCCTTGGCAGCTGCTGCCTGGCACTGGCTGCTCCAGGTAAGTTTATCATTAACTAGGATCCCCAAGTCCTTCTCCCTGTCAGATTTACCCAGTGGTTTCCCGTTCAGTGTGTAATGGTGATATTGATTCCCTCTTCCCATGTGTATAACCTTACATTTATCATTGTTAAACCTCATCTGCCACCTTTCAGCCCAAGTTTCCAACTTATCCAGATCCATCTGTAGCAGAATACTATCTTCTCTTGTATTAACTGCTTTACATAGTTTTGTATCATCTGCAAATATCGATATTTTACTGTGTAAACCTTCTACCAGATCATTAATGAATATGTTGAAGAGAACAGGTCCCAATACTGACCCCTGCGGTACCCCACTGGTCACAGCGACCCAGTTAGAGACTATACCATTTATAACCACCCTCTGCTTTCTATCACTAAGCCAGTTACTAACCCATTTACACACATTTTCCCCCAGACCAAGCATTCTCATTTTGTGTACCAACCTCTTGTGCGGCACGGTATCAAACGCTTTGGAAAAATCGAGATATACCACGTCCAATGACTCACCGTGGTCCAGGCTATAGCTTACCTCTTCATAAAAACTGATTAGATTGGTTTGACAGGAGCGATTTCTCATAAACCCATGCTGATATGGAGTTAAACAGTTATTCTCATTGAGATAATCCAGAATAACATCCCTCAGAAACCCTTCAAATATTTTACCAACAATAGAGGTTAGACTTACTGGCCTATAATTTCCAGGTTCACTTTTAGAGCCCTTTTTGAATATTGGCACCACATTTGCTATGCGCCAGTCCTGCGGAACAGACCCTGTCGCTATAGAGTCACTAAAAATAAGAAATAATGGTTTATCTATTACATTACTTAGTTCTCTTAGTACTCGTGGGTGTATGCCATCCGGACCCGGAGATTTATCTATTTTAATCTTATTTAGCCGGTTTCGCACCTCTTCTTGGGTTAGATTGGTGACTCTTAATATAGGGTTTTCATTGTTTCTTGGGATTTCACCTAGCATTTCATTTTCCACCGTGAATACCGTGGAGAAGAAGGTGTTTAATATGTTAGCTTTTTCCTCGTCATCTACAACCATTCTTTCCTCACTATTTTTTAAGGGGCCTACATTTTCAGTTTTTATTCTTTTAATATTGATATAGTTGAAGAACAGTTTGGGATTAGTTTTACTCTCCTTAGCAATGTGCTTCTCTGTTTCCTTTTTGGCAGCTTTAATTAGTTTTTTAGATAAAGTATTTTTCTCCCTATAGTTTTTTAGAGCTTCAATGGTGCCATCCTGCTTTAGTAGTGCAAATGCTTTCTTTTTACTGTTAATTGCCTGTCTTACTTCTTTGTTTAGCCACATTGGGTTTTTCCTATTTCTAGTCCTTTTATTCCCACAAGGTATAAACCGCTTACACTGCCTATTTAGGATGTTCTTAAACATTTCCCATTTATTATCTGTATTCTCATTTCTGAGGATATTGTCCCAGTCTACCAGATTAAGGGCATCTCTAAGCTGTTCAAACTTTGCCTTCCTAAAGTTCAATGTTTTTGTGACTCCCTGACAAGTCCCCCTAGTGAAAGACAGGTGAAACTGTACAATATTGTGGTCGCTATTTCCTAGATGCCCGACCACCTGCAGATTTGTTATTCTGTCAGCCCTAAGCTCTAATGTAATTAAGCTTTGTCAACATCACTAGTGGAGGAATAGCCATTCTTCCTCACAGCAGGTGGCTAGTCAAATGTACATATTACATAGACTGCCTGGAGCCCACCAGTCTAGAATCTTCTGGTGGACCCAACCATTGAATAGAAGGTGTAACCCCTACCCCCTTCTTGGGCGGATCCCTGGAGCTCAGACAATCCATTCTTATTTTGAGATCAGATGTGAGTTGATCCTTGAAGGAGAAGGAGTGGGGATTCTTAGCTGAGGCAAGACCCCATGTCCATCTGGGACTGCGGAAGCAAACGGGGCGAGACTTGAGCTGAGGACATATCTCGTCGTTTGTGAGATTGTTTTGGGACCTATTGGACTCGTGTGGACTATTGCTTTGTTACCTGGCACAAGGATTATCGGGAGGTGCCCCCGAACCTGTTCCATTGGACTAATTGTGGACTCTTTAGATCTACCTGCATGTGTTATTCCAGCGTTCTTGATAATAAATCTGTTGAATCATCCCTCGGCCTGTTGTCCCTTCTTGCTCTGCCGTACACCCCGTCACAAACTGGTGGCAAGCAGTGGGACCAGAGCAGAAGGAATGGAGGACAATGCCGGCCCAACATCGGGAACCAACACCGCAGAGTACAAGAACTGGACTTTGGGGAGCCTACAATCAAAGGCCCGTGAAGTAGGAGTCCGTTTTAAGGGACTCTCCAAGGAGCAGCTTATTGAGGCTTTGGAAGGAGTTCGCCTGCAAGATGACGCTGAGGAAGGACCCTCACAGCAAATGGAGGAAAGACTGCAGCCGGAGGTAAATACCCAAAAAAGTCAGTGGGTTGTGTGGTACGAGGAGGAGTTGGCATTGCTGGGAGAAGAGGCCACCATGGACGATAAGAGGGAGGCCATTCACAGAGCTCAGGAGAGGGAGGCCATTCACAGAGCCGAGGAGAGGGAGGCCATTCACAGAGCCGAGGAGAGGGAGAGGGAGGCCATTCACAGAGCCAAGGAGAGGGAGAGGGAGGCCATTCACAGAGCCGAGGACAGAGCTCAGGAGATGGCATTGCTGGAGAGGCAGATCGCTTTGGAAGCAGCTAGAAGCTCCAGACACACTGTAACCCCAGCACCCACCATGAGGGAACTCCCCAGAGTGTCCCGCAAAGACTGCAAGCCCTTTAATGAGGCTGCAGGCGACATTGAGGGCTTCTTCCAGGACTTTGAGCATCAGTGTCGATTAATGGAAGTCCCGGAAAGGGACCGAGTCCGACATCTGGTAGGGCTCTTAGAGGGTAGAGCTGCCGCAGCCTATAGAGCTATGGACTCTCAGGGAAACTGTGAGTATGCAGAGATTAAACGGACTATTCTAGAACATTATGCTGTTACCCCAGACACTTACAGGACTCAGTTCCGTTCTTTAGCCTGTGATGAGGAAGTGTCTTTCAAGATGTATGCCCACAGACTCAAACAAATATGTCATCGCTGGCTGGAGGCAGAGGAGGCCTTAACCTGGGAGACCTTCCTCCAGATTATCTTAAAAGAGCAGTTTTACTTCAAGTGCCCTGCTGAGATCCGGGAATGGGTGCGTGAGAGGAGACCAGCCACTGTGGAGGAAGCTGCAGCTCTAGCTGATGAGGCTCTCACCATCGAGCCTCAGTGGAGGGTTCTGTTGGAGGATGGAGAGAGGCCTACCAGCTCCACAACACAGGTGGCCCCCTGTTCTTCTGTCCCCATTGTTCCCCGTTCCTCTAAGCCACCACCTCATGCTGATACCCGTGTAAATGTGCCTCCAGTTGCTTCTACCGCGTTTTCTGGAATACGACGAGGAGAGGAAGTAGCAGAGCGCAGGTGTTATGGTTGTGGGCATCTGGGGCATCTGCAGGCCTCATGCCCAGCCAGCTCATGGAGAAGTCGTCCTCAAACCCCTACAGCACCTTCAGGTGGAAGCCGGCCTCCAGGTTCCCTTACCCCTCGCCCAAGAGGACGCCTTGGATGGAGCGAGACCCAGCAGAGATGCTATCGATGTGGACAGCCGGGGCATCTGCAAGCCTCCTGCCCAGCTGTTCAAATGAGGATTAATCCTGTACCCAGTCGTATTATTAATTATGTACACCCAAGTGCCATGGAGGACGAAATGTCACCACTACGTGAGGACTGGCCTAGTGCCTCACCCACCCATGTTGCACCACTAGGAGTTTATGGTGTGTGACCCGCAGCTATGACGACTTCTGCTCATCGAGGTAAGAACTTGCAGGAGGTCGTGCTGGATGGACAGAGACTTATTGGATTTTGTGACTCAGGGGCTTTCCTCACACTGGCTGATCCCCGAGTGGTTCGGCCTGAGGCAATCCATCGAGGACCTGGGATTGTCATTGAACTGGCTGGTGGACAATGGAGGACTATTCCCACAGCCACTGTGGATCTGAACTTTGGTTTTGGGGTCAGGCGATGTGTGGTTGGGGTGATGGGTGGTCTGCCTGCAGATGTTCTCCTGGGCAATGATGTGGGAGAGCTACGATGCCAATTCGTAGCTGCATGAAGCCACATGTAAGTTACGCTCTGCCTGTATGTACTTAACCAGCGACCTGTAGAGGTCCCTGGTATGTACACAAATTGGGAGGGGAAGGGATTGTCATGATCTGTACTTTTTCCCTGTCCTGTATTTGAATAATATGCCATTTGATGTATGTAACTGTTCTCTGGTTTCTATTAGCTGTAATTTATGTATTCTCTTGTGCTGGGAGTTCACCTGCAACAATATGTCTCCTTCCCCCAATACTTGCAGCCCTAAGCTCTAATGTAATTAAGCTTTGTCAACATCACTAGTGGAGGAATAGCCATTCTTCCTCACAGCAGGTGGCTAGTCAAATGTACATATTACATAGACTGCCTGGAGCCCACCAGTCTAGAATCTTCTGGTGGACCCAACCATTGAATAGAAGGTGTAACCCCTACCCCCTTCTTGGGTGGATCCCTGGAGCTCAGACAATCCATTCTTATTTTGAGATCAGATGTGTGTTGATCCTTGAAGGAGAAGGAGTGGGGATTCTTAGCTGAGGCAAGACCCCATGTCCATCTGGGACTGCGTAAGCGAACGGGGCGTATCTTGAGCTGAGGACATATCTCGTCGTTTGTGGGATTGTTTTGGGATCTATTGGACTCGTGTGGACTATTGCTTTGTTACTTGGCACAAGGATTATCGGGAGGTGCCCCCGAACCTGTTCCATTGGACTAATTGTGGACTCTTTAGATCTACCTGCATGTGTTATTCCAGCGTTCTTGATAATAAATCTGTTGAATCATCCCTCGGCCTGTTGTCCCTTCTTGCTCTGCCGTACACCCCGTCACAGTCGCCGTGTCTAGTGTACCTCCACCTACGACCACTAGACGCTGACGTTTCCTCGACCGCTGAGGACATCTGGTGGCTAGATGTCCTGACTGCTGGCAAACATGACAGACCCTGAGTGCACAAGCGGTCCGGGACTTAGATCCCGCTTGTGACACTTCTCTGGCCTCATGTGACTCAGGAACCAGGACCGGAGATTCCAGAGGTTTGGCGAAAGTAGGAGCCAGCCGAAACCTCTGCCTACACTGGGCTCGCTCTAACCTCCGCTCGTTAAAACGGAGATCAATTCGAGTGGAGACTGTTATTAACTCCTCCAGTGTGGCAGGAATCTCCCTAGTGGCCAGAGCGTCCTTTACGTGGTCAGCCAAGCCCCTCCAAAATATGGGGATAAGAGCTTTATCCGACCATTCCAGCTCAGATGCTAGAGTGCGGAATTGGACGGCAAAATGACTGACCAAGGACTCACCCTGAGTTAATGCCAGCAGTTGGAGCGCAGTATCATGGGTGACTTGAGGTCCTAAAAAGACCTGTTTCAGAGTGCTCAAAAACAGCGGAGCACTCTGCACCACATGATCGCCACGCTCCCACAGCGGCGTAGCCCATTCCAACGCCCTGTCCGACAATAGAGATACAATAAATCCCACCTTAGCCCGCTTTGTGGGGAAGCGTGCAGCCAGGAGCTCAAGATGAATAGAGCACTGACTCACAAATCCCCTACAAAATTTGCTATCACCAGAAAATTTTTCTGGCAGCGGGAGGCGAGAAAATGTCGGAACAGGGGTGGCAATGGACAAAGTTGCTGCAGCCACGCTGGCAGCCTGTACAGCAACTGCGGTAACATCCACAGCTGAGGTTGCGCTCTCGAGAGCCGCCAACCTACCCTCCAGCTGCTGGATATACCGGAAGGATTGCTGTGTGTCATCACTAGCCAGACCCTGGCGCTAGTGTAATGTTAGGACTGGCGGAACGCACCAAGAAAGATGATATAGATGCGTTCGCAGTCTGGGGTCCACCGTGCAGGCGAAACCCGCTGCTAGTAAATGGCAGACTATATGGCGGTACTTAAAAGTATAAACACGTGGGTTAAACCTCACCCAACGTGAAGAAAGCGATCCTGTTAAGTCACAGGACCGCGGTACCGCACATAGAGCGCGAGCAAGTAGTCAGCGAACTTAACCCCAAAAGGGATTGAAGTCCGATTAGACCCTTGCTGGCACAACACCGCAACTGGGTGTGTAAAGAACCTTATCAGCAATATATGAGCACAAGAGTGCGTGCGATGCCGCACTGACGGACGCCACTAACCACCCAGGCTTGGGTATGGAAAGCGCAAGGCAAGCGCACGGCGCCGTACTGGCAGGCACAGCTATAGGACGCTGTGATGTGTGTAACATACAGATGGATAGTCGGGCGCTAGAGAGCTACCATCATCCGCGAGCAATCAACAACTCTAGGGAGGGATACTTAGGAGCTTTCATCCATCGACATACATCCATCTACACACACACATAATAATTGTACACTAGCGCATGGCCGTGCGGTCATGCGCAGTTTATATAGTTGCAGGACAGGAAGTGGCCACAGAAACTTTGCCCTTCCAAGACCTGCCAAGAGGACCAATGGAATGCGCTGCAGAGCCTGAGCACATGACCCTCGATCTCCAACGGGAGATCTTGCCCTGGGCATGCTCAGTGTGCGCAAATAAGGACTTAGTCCCAGAGAAGTCCGCTCGCTGCTGACCAGCACTGACTTTAATGGCAGGAGCTGAAGAAGCAGCAGTAACTCTCTGTACAGAGCGAGACCGAGCAAGACGCTGGGACCGACGTCCCTGCTGAGCAGACTCCACTGCGGCTGGATAGGAATGGGAGACTGCAGCGGAGACGGCCCGAGATTCCCCCTGTGCAGAAGTGGGAACTCGAGACCTAACACACTACAGTTTATAACGCAGAGCCGTGAAAATAAAAAATATTTTTTTTTCCACGAAAATGATATTTTAGCCCCCACGTTTTTATTTTCCCAAGGGTAACAGGACAAATTAGACCCCAAAAGTTGTTGTCCAACTTGTCCTGAGAACGCTGATACCCCATATGTTGGGGGGAACCACTGTTTGGGCGCACAGGAGAACTCGGAAGGGAAGGAGCACTGTTTTACTTTTTCAAAGCAGAATTGGCTGGAATTGAGATCGGACGCCATGTCGCGTTTGGAGAGCCCCTGATGTACCTAAACAGTGGAAACCCCCAATTCTAACTGAAACTCTAACCCCAACCCTAACCCTAGCCCTAACCCTAATGGGAAAATGGAAATAAATACATTTTTTTACATTTTATTATTTTTCCCTAACTAAGGGGGTGATGAAGGGGGGTTTGATTTACTTTTATAGCGGTTTTTTGGCGGATTTTTAGGGTTGGCAGCTGTCACACACTAAAAGACGCTTTTTATTGCAAAAAATAGTTTTTGCATCATCACATTTTGAGAGCTATAATTTATCCATATTTTGGCCCACAGAGTCATGTGAGATCTTGTTTTTTGCGGGACGAGTTGACGTTTTTATTGGTAACATCTTCGGGCAGATGACATTTTTTGATCGCTTTTTATTCCGATTTCTGGGAGGCGGAATGAACAAAAACCAGCAATTCCTGAATTTCTTTTAGGGGGGGGGGGGGGGCGTTTATACCGTTCCACGTGTGGTAAAATTGATAAAGCAGTTTTATTCTTCAGGTCAGTACGATTACAGCGATACCTCGTTAATGTAATTTTTTTTATGTTTTGGCGCTTTTACACAATAAAAACTATTTTATATACAAAAATAATTGTTTTTGCATCGCTTTATTCTGAGAGCTATAACTTTTTTATTTTTCTGCTGATGATGCTGTATGGCGGCTTTTTTTTTGCGGAACAAGATGATGTTTTCAGCGGTACCATGGTTATTTATATCCGTCGTTTTGATCGCGTGTTATTCCACTTTTTGTTCACCTGTATGATAATAAAGCAATGTTTTTTGCCTTGTTTTTTATTTTTATTTTTTGCGGTGTTCACTGAAGGGGTTAACTAGTGGGATAGTTTTATAGAGCGGGTCGTTACGGACGCGGCAATACCAAATATGTGTACTTTTATTGTTTTTTTTAATTTACATAAATGGATTTACTGGGAAATGTTTTTTTTTTTTCTTTATTTGGGGATTTTTTTTTTTTTTTTTTTTTTTTATACATTCTATTTTTTTTTTTTTTAACTTTCTACCATTGTCCCAGGGTGGGACATCTCTGTATTAGATTTCAAAGACATACTGATAGGGAATTTAGATTGTGAGCCCAATCGTGGACAGTGATGATAATGTGTGCAAAAATGTAAAGCGCTGCGGAATATGTTAGCGCTATATAAAAATAAAGAAAAAAATAAAGATTATTAGATCAGATCGTTGATCTGACACTGTGCATAGCACTCTGTCAGATCAACGATCTGACAGGCAAGTTTAGCTGGCTTTCCGGCGCCTGCTCTCAGCAACTCTCAGCAGGCGCCGGCTAGCCAGGTCATTTCATGACCCGGAAGGAGTCTGGCGGCCATCTTGGATCCGGGGACTCCTTCCGGGTCACCGGAGCAACGCGATCTCATTGCGTTGCTCCGGTGGGAGAGCGCAGGGAGCCCCCGTCCCTGCGCGATCCCCCTCTATGCCGCTGTCACTACTGACAACGGCATCAGAGGGGTTAAATGCCCGCGATCGGCGATAGCGCCGATCGTGGGCATTGCTGCGGGGTGTCAGCTGTCATATACAGCTGACACCCGCACCCGATCACCGCGGCGCTCAGCGCGAGACCGCGGTGATCGGTGCGCCGTACTAGTACTGCTGCTGGCACAAATGCAGTGCTGGCAGCGCAGTACTAGTACGGCGCATGTCGCGAAGGGGTTAAATCAAAATAAATACTCGTATATCATGGAGGTCTGGATTTAGAATGATACTCAAAAATCAAAGTGGAAAATTACAGGTGATCCAACGTCAGTGGAAATGCCTCAAGACAAGGAAAAGATGCTCAGTAGTGTGTGTGTGGCCTCCACGTGCCTATATGACCTCCCTACAATGCCTGGGCATGCTCCTGATGAGGCAGCGAATGGTCTCCTGATAGATCTTCTGCCCGACCTGGACTAAAGCATCCGCCAACTCCTGGACAAGTCTGTGGTGCAACGTGACGTTGGTGGATGGTGCAAGACATGATGTCCCAGATGTGTTCAATCAGATTCAGGTCTGGGAAACGGGCGGGCCAGTCCATAGCTCCAATGCCTTCATCTTGCAGGAAATGCTGACACTCCAGCCACGAGGTCTGGCATTGTCTTGCATTAGGAGCAACCCAGGGCCAACCGCACCAGCATATGGTCTCACAAGGGGTCTGAGAATCTTATCTCGGTACCTAATGGCAGTCAGGCTACCTCTGGCGAGCACATGGAGGGCTGTTTGGCCCTCCAAAGAAATGCCACCCCAAACCGGTCATGCTGAAGGATGTTGCAGGCAGAACGCTCTCCACGGCGTCTCCAGACTCAGTCACATCTGTCACGTGCTCAGTGTGAACCTGCTTTTATCTGTGAAGAGCACAGGGCGCCAATGGCGAATTTGCCAATCCTGGTGTTCTGTGGCAAATGCCCAGCGTCCTGCACGGTGTTGGGCTGTGAGCACAACCCCCATCTGTGGATGTCGGGCACTCAGACCACTCTCATGGAGTCGGTTTCTAACCATTTGTGCAGACACATGCACATTTGTGCAGACACATCAACATTTGTGGCCTGCTTGAGGTCATTTTGCAGGGCTCTGGCAGTGCTCCTCCTGTTCCTCCTTGCACAAAGGCTGAGGTAGCAGTCCTGCTGCTGGGTTGTTGCCCTACTACGGCCCCCTCCTCGTCTCCTGGTGTACTGGCCTGTGTCCTGGTAGTGCCTTCAACCTCTGGACACTACGCTGACAGACACAGCAAACCTACTTGCCGCAGCTCGCATTGATGTGCCATCCTGGATGAGCTGCACTACCTGACCCACTTGTGTGGGTTGTAGAGTCCGTATCATGCTACCACGAGTGTGAAAGCACAACCAACATTCAAAAGTGACCAAAACATCAGCCAGAAAGCATTGGTACTGAGATGTGGTCTGTGGTCCCCACCTGCAGAACCTCTCCTTTATTGAGTGTGTCTTGATAATTGCCAATAATTTCCATCTGTTGTCTATTCCATTTGCACAACAGCGTGTGAAATTGATTGTCAATCAGTGTTGCTTCCATTCTTGTGATTGAGGTGTGATTAGACCCCACAAGGATATTTAAGGGTTAACCCTTAAATTTCGACATATCTCTCAGGATAAGTGCTTATTTTGCCATTAAAAGACCCCATTATTTATCAAATGGGTTGAAGGTTTAGTATTTTTGGGGGGCAGGAAATGTTGTTTTTTTTTTGTTTGGGGGGTGGAGGGCAGAGGTGTGGTGTTGCTCAACCCTTTCCTGCCCAAAGCTCCCTGATAAGTTTACAGCCCCCTGATAAGTTTACAGCCCCCATTCCTCTCTCCACACCTAATTTGCATAGCCATCACCTTCCTCTCCATTTTTTGCCCCCTCATGTAATGAATAATCATAAAGTACTTTATAGTTTTGACTAATATTCACATATGGAGATGTGATTCCCGTGCTTTCTGTGATTTTTCCACTACGTTTAGCCTTTTTTTTTATCACACGGTGGGAGGAGAGTTCACGTTACAGCCATTTACCACAGAATCCATTTTTTATCCCCGCCTACAATTACCGCCAAAAAAATCCGACCCTCGCAGCCATCAGCGACATTCCCGGAAAAAAAAACCCATAATAACAAACATTTTTTTTTTCCTCGCCCGTCATTAATTTATCGGCACTGGAGCTATAAGGAATAAATTGATGTTCGCCGGTTTTGTGGCTGCGGGCGGAGAAGTCTCCCCTCGGCAGTAGTGGCAGCAGCCGCCCCTGTGTCGTCGCCATGTGTAAGATGGCCGCCATGAAGGAGGAGGCGGCGGAGGAGAGCTGAGCTGACGGCGGGAGCAGGTAATGGAGAGGATGAGCGCTGAGGACGGCGGCCATGTCACCTCCTCCCCTCCCCCGGGCCTGTGTGAGGCCGCGGTGACCGGGGACAGGCCCGGCCGCCATTACACTGCGCACAATGAGAGGACGACGTGACTGTGGCCTGCGGCTCCTGGACACGGACATGTCCGCCTGCATATGTGTGTGTGTAAAGAGAGGAAGGAATCTGCCCTGAGGAGCCTGTGTGCTGGGTGCAATTATGGGGGGACGCCGTATAGAAGACGTAATAGTGGGGGACGTCGTATAGAAGACGTAATAATGGGGGGACGCCGTATAGAAGACGTAATAGTGGGGGGGACGCCGTATAGAAGACGTAATAATGGGGGGACGCCGTATAGAAGACATAGTAACGGGGGGACGCCGTATAGAAGACGTAATAATGGGGGGACGCCGTATAGAAGACGTAATAACGGGGGACGCCGTATAGAAGACGTAATAGTGGGGGGGACGCCGTATAGAAGACGTAATAACGGGGGACGCCGTATAGAAGACATAGTAACGGGGGGACGCCGTATAGAAGACATAGTAACGGGGGGACGCCGTATAGAAGACATAGTAACGGGGGGACGCCGTATAGAAGACATAGTAACGGGGGGACGCCGTATAGAAGACATAGTAACGGGGACGCCGTATAGAAGACGTAGTAACGGGGGGGGGGACGCCGTATAGAAGACATAATAACGGGGGGGGACGCCGTATAGAAGACGTAATAACGGGGGGGGGGGGACGCCGTATAGAAGACGTAAAAAGGGGGGACGCTGTATAGAAGACGTAATAACGGGGGGACGCTGTATAGAAGATGTAATATGGGGGGACGCCGTATAGAAGACGTAATAACGGGGGGGGGGGAACGGCGTATAGAAGACGTAATAACGGGGGGGGGGACGCCGTATAGAAGACGTAAAAAGGGGGGACGCTGTATAGAAGACGTAATAACGGGGGGACGCTGTATAGAAGATGTAATATGGGGGGACGCCGTATAGAAGACGTAATAACTGGGGGGGACGGCGTATAGAAGACGTAATAACGGGGGGGGGATGCGGGGGGGGATGCTGTATAGAAGACGTAATAACGGGGGGGGGGACGCCGTATAGAAGACGTAATAACGGGGGGATGCTGTATAGAAGATGTAATAACGGGGGGGGGGGGACGCCGTATAGAAGATGAAATAACGGGGGGGATCCTGTATAGAAGATGTAATAACGGGGGGGGGACGCCGTATATAAGACGGAATAACGGAGGACGCCGTATTATTAATGTAATAATAGCGGGAAGGATGCCGTATATGATGCCTAATAATTGAGGGGGAGGACGACGTCTACAGTGGGTATGGAAAGTACTCATACCCCTTAGAATTATCACCAAAAAGGTCTATCTTCGTCTCATCAGACCAGAGAATCTTACTTCTCATAGTCTGGGAGTCCTTCATGTGTTTTTTAGCAAACTATGCGGCTTTCATATGTCTTGCACTGAGGAGAGGCTTCCATCAGGCCACTCTGCCATAAAGGCCTGACTGGTGGAGGCTGCAGTGATAGTTGACTTTGCGGAACTTTCTCCCTTCTCCCTACTGCATCTCTGGAGCTCAGCCACAGTGATCTCGGGGTTCTTCTTTACCTCTCACCAAGGCTCTTCTCCCACGATTGCTCAGTTTGGCTGGATGGCCAGGTCTAGGAAGACTTCTGGTGGTCCCAAACTTCTTCCATTTAAGGATTATGGAGGCCACTGTGCTCTTAGGAACCTTGAGTACTGCAGAAATTGTGTTGTAACCTTGGCCATATCTGTGCCTTGCCACAATTCTGTCTCTGAGCTCCTTGGCCAGTTCCTTTGACCTCATGATCCTCATTTGGTCTGACATGCACTGTGAGCTGTGAGGTCTTATATAGACCGGTGTTGGCCTTTCCAAATCAAGTCCTATCAGTTTAATGAAACACAGCTGGCCTCCAATGGAGGAGTAGAACCATCTCAAGGAGGATCACAAGGAAATGGACAGCATGGGACTTAAATATGAGTGTCTGAGCAAAGGGTCTGAATACTTACGACCATTTGATATTTCAGTTTTTCTTTTTTTAATAAATATGCAAAAATATCTACCTTTTTTTTCAGTCAAAATGGGGTGCAGAGTGTACATTAACCCCCGGAGCTTTTTTTGGTTTTGTTTTTCACTCCCCTTCCAGAGCCATAACTTTTTTATTTTTTCCATCAGTATGGCCATGTGAGGGCGTATTTTTTTTGCGGGATGAGTTGTACTTTTGAGCGACACCATTGGTTTTACCATGTCGTGCACTAGAAAATGGGGGGAAAAAATTCCAAGTGCGGTGAAATTGCAAAAAAAAAAGTGCAATCCCACACTTGTTTTTTGTTTGGCTTTTTTGCTTGGTTCACTAAATGCTAAAACTGACCTGTCATTAAGGCTAGGTTCATATTGCGTTAGTGCAATCCGTTT
Source organism: Ranitomeya imitator (assembly GCF_032444005.1). Taxonomy (NCBI): domain Eukaryota; kingdom Metazoa; phylum Chordata; class Amphibia; order Anura; family Dendrobatidae; genus Ranitomeya; species Ranitomeya imitator. Next base: position 528,893,834 of record NC_091287.1, read on the forward strand.
AGCGCCTAGCGCTAGCAGATTGCGCTAAACGCAATGTTGTTTTATGGGGTCGCGTTAAACGTGACCGAGGGAACGGACCTCAGGCGCGCCGCGGACACTGCAAGCAGCGTCCGCGGCGCGCCACAAAACACCGGCACATCGCCAGCGCGTGCCGAAAATGGCACGCGCTAGTGATGCGCGTCCCCATTGCTGTTAATGGGCGCGCTAACGGACGCGTTGCACGGCGTTAATTTCGCCGTGCAACGCTGTCCGTTAGCGATGTCACATTAATGCAATATGAACCAAGCCTAAGATTTTCCAGGTCATTACGAGTTCATAGACACCAAACATGTCTACGTTCTTTTTTTATCAAGTGGCGAATTTTTTTTCCAAACTTTGCTAAAAAAAAAAAAAAAAAATTGTGCAATTTTCTATTACCTGTAGCGTCTCCATTTTTCATGATCTGGGCTCGGGTGAGGGCTTATTTTTTGCGTGATGAGATGACATTTTTAATGATACCATTTTGGTGCAGACACGTTATTGCATTTTAATACAATGTCGCGGCGACCAAAAATAGTAATTCTGGCGTTTTTTACTCTTTTTTTTATCACTACACCATTTAGCGATCAGGTTAATCCTTTTTTTTTTATTGATAGATCGGGCGATTCTGAATGCGGCGATACCAAATATGTGTAGGCTTGATTTTTTTCTATTATTTTGGGGCAAAAGGGGGGTGATTTGAACTTTTATATTTTTTTTATTTTTTTTCATATTTTTATAAACTTTTTTTTTTGTCTGTAACTTTTGGCATGCTTCAATAGACTCCATGGGAGGCTAGAAGATGCAACAACTTGATCAGATCTTTTACATAGAGGTGATGCTCAGATCGCCTCTATGTAGTAGAATTACAGCCTTGCTATGAGCGTCGACCACAGGGTGGCGCTCATAGCAATCTGGCATCAACAACCATAGAGGTGTTAAGGAGACTTCTGGTTGTCATGCCGAAGTACCGATGACCCCCAATCATGTGAACCGGTGCACGGATTTCCGGCCGGATGGCTGCAAGCGCTTGTTAATTGCCACTGTCAGCGTTTGACAGCGGCATTTAACTAGTTAATAGGCGTGGGTGGATTGTGATTCCACCCGCACCTATTGCTGGCACATGTCAGCTGTTCAAAACAGCTGACATGTCCCGGCTTTGATGCAGGCTCACCGCCAGAGCCCACCTCAAAGCAGGGGAGCTGCCATCAGACTTATTATTCTGTCCGATGGCAGAAGGGGGTTAATGAGAAAAAAATGAACTTTTTTGAATGTACCAAATGGCTGCTATGAAGCAAAGAGTGAAAAATTTAAAGGGGTACGAATACTTTCCGTACCAACTTTAATAACAATGAAGATACCATATATGATCTACTATATAATTGTCTAAGGGTCACTTGCGTCTGTCCTTCTGTCTGTCACGGATATTCATTGGTCGCGGCCTCTGTCTGTCATGGAAATCCAAGTTGCTGATTGGTCGCGGCAAAACCAGGGCTGTGGAGTCGGTAAGCCACGGTTGCGACTCCGACTCCTGGATTTTATCAGGTTCCGACTCCGGCTCCGGCACCGACTCCTTCATAAATGGCCAATTCGTAACAATAAATTTACTGTTGTCAAATATTAACATCGTTCTTATTCAGTTTCTCACCATCATATAAGTAATCAGACCACTTAGAGCAAAAACTATATTTATTAGAATACAATTAGAATATAGCAAATAACTTTTATAAACTTTTATAAACTCTTGTAAGTAAATATGCAATAAACACTGTTATGCAGTTAATAAGAAGAAATCTATAAATTTGTCCTCAGAAAAAGTATTGCCTCTGTCAGATCCTCCTTCATGGATGCCCTCAAATCTGATCTAATTATTTTGAGAGCAGAGAACAACCTCTCTACACTAACTTGGGTTGGTGGCAAAGCAGTAACCACTCGGGTAACATCTCTGACAATGTCAGGATACAGAGGAATCGCTTGTTGCAGTTATTTTTGATGCCTGACCCGGGTTGGGGAAGCATGAGGTTAACCAAGTATAAGATTAGATAAGGGCAGTGGAGAACAGTGACACCCAAGAAGTAAGAAATGTCTATCTCCAGCAGAACTGCTTATCGCTGTTGTTCATAGTTTGATAGAACATATATATTTGAGTAACATTTATAAAATTCATATGAAAGTTCAATTATGAAATATTAACCCCTTCATGGCCGGGGGATTTTTCGTTTTTCCGTGTTCGTTTTTCGCTCCCCTCCTTCCCAGAGCCATAACTTTTTTATTTTTCCGTCAATTTGGCCATGTGAGGGCTTATTTTTTGCGGGACGAGTTGTACTTTTGAACAACATCATTGGTTTTAGCATGTCGTGTACTAGAAAACGGGAAAAAAATTCCAAGTGCGGTGAAATTGCAAAAAAAGTGCAATCCCACATTGGTTTTTTGTTTGGCTTTTTTGCTAGGTTCACTAAATGCTAAAAATGACCTGCCATTATGATTCTCCAGGTCAGTACGAGTTCATAGACACCTAACATGACTAGGTTATTTTTTATCTAAGTGGTGAAACAAAATTCCAAACTTTGCTAAAAAAAAAAAAAAATTGCGCCATTTTCCGATACTCGTGGCGTCTCCATTTTTCATGATCTGGGGTCGGTTGAGGGCTTATTTTCTGTGTGACGAGATGACGTTTTTAATGATAGCATTTTGGTGCTGATACGTTCTTTTGATCGCCCGTTATTGCATTTTAATGCAATGTCGCGGCGACCAAAAAAACGTAATTCTGGCGTTTCGAATTTTTTTCCCGCTACGCTGTTTAGCGATCAGGTTAATACTTTTTTTTAATTGATAGATCGGGCGATTCTGAGCTCGGCGATACCAAATATGTGTAGATTTGATATTTTTTTTATTGATTTATTTTGATTGGGGCGAAAGGGGGGTGATTTAAACTTTTATGTTTTTTTTTATTTTTTTCACTTTTTTTTTAAACTTTTTTTCTTAACTTTTGCCATGCTTCAGTAGCCTCCATGGGAGGCTAGAAGCAGGCACAGCACGATCGGCTCTGCTACATAGCAGCGATCTGCTGATCGCTGCTATGTAGCAGAAATGGAGGTGTGCTGTGAGCGCCGACCACAGGGTGGCGCTCACAGTCACCGCTCATCAGTAACCATAGAGGTCTCTGGGACCTCTATGGCTACAATATACAAGCATCGCCGACCCCCGATCATGTGACGGGGGTCGGCGATGACGTCATTTCCAGCCGGAAGCGGTAGTTAAATGCCGCTGTCTGCGTTTGACAGCGGCATTTAACTAGTTAATAGGTGCGGGCAGATCGCGATTCTGCCCGCACCTATTGCGGGCACATGTCAGCTGTTCAAAACAGCTGACATGTCCCGGCTTTGATGCGGGCTAACCGCGGAGCCCTGCATCAAAGCAGGGGAGCCGGCATCGGACGGTATAGTACGTCCGATGCCGGTAAGGGGTTAATCCATTTTTTTTTTTTTTTAAAGCTGAAGTCGTTACATTTCTACCGACTCCAACCAAAACTAACTACGACTCCAACTCCACAGCCCTGGGCAAAACAGCCACGACCAATCAGCGACGGGCACAGTCCGGCGGCAACATGGCCGCTCCTTCCTCCCCGCAGTCAGTGCCCCCTCCATACTCCCCTCCAGTCAGCGCTCACACAGGGTTAATGGCAGCGTTAACCGACCGCGCTATGCCGCGGTGTAAAACGCACTCGGTTAACGCTGCTATTAACCCTGTGTGACCAACGTTTTACTATTGATGCTGCCTATGCGGCATCAATAGTAAAAAGATCTAATGTTAAAAATAATTTTAAAAAATCGTTATATACTCACCGTCCGTCGGCCCCTCGGATCCACAACAGGCCTTTCCCGCTCGCGACGCTCCGGTAACCGGTCCATGCTGCGATCTCGCGAGATGATGACGTAGCGGTCTCGCGAGACCGCTACATCATCATCATCTCGCGAGACCGCAATGCACTTTTGAGACCAGAGCGCGCGAGGAGCGTCGGTAACCGCTTCGCTTGGATCCGGGGGCTCTGGAAGGTGAGTATATAACTATTTTTTTATTTTAATTCTTTTTTTTAACAGGGATATGATGCCCACATTGCTATATACTACGTGGGCTGTGCAATATACTACGTGGGCTGTGCAACGTGGCTGGGCAATATACTACATGGGCTGTGCTATATACTACGTGGGCTGGGCAATATACTACGTGGCTGGGCAATATACTACGTGGCTGGGCAATATACTACGTGGACCTGCATATTCTAGAATACTCCATGCGTTAGAATCGGGCCACCATCTAGTGCCTAATAATGGGGGAGGAGGGGACGTCGTATATCACGCGTAATAACGGAGAAGATATTGTATATGAAGCCTAATGACGGGGAGGACACCATATATGATGCCTAATAACGAGGTGACGTCTTATATGACGCTTAATAACTGGGGGGCGCGTTGTATATGACGCATAATAATGAGGGGGACGAACAGTACAGACCAAAAGTTTGGACACACCTCATTTAAAGATTTTTCTGTATTTTCATGACTAATAACATAGTGGACGCCTTTTAGCGAGGTGACGCCGTATATGATGCTTAATAACGGGGGACGTCATATATGATGCCTAATAATGGAGGAGGACGTAGTATATGACGCCTAATAATGGAGGAGGACGTCGTATATATAACTAATATATGTAATACTGGAGCCCAGATGTAGTTTGTAATGAGTATAATTGGATGTACGTGATTTACTACTGTATAATATAGTAGATCAGATCTGTGATATTGATTTAGTGATGTCACTAAGTTATACAGTAGTAATGACATGTACACCCCATTATTTTTATAAATCACATTAAAGACATTACTATTTTATCCTATAGTTATATACCTTACCAGATGGTGGCCCGATTCTAACGCATCGGGTATTCTAGAATATGCATGGCCACGTAGTATATTGTCCAGCCACGTAGTATATTGTCCAGCCACGTAGTATATTGCCCAGTTACGTAGTATATTGCCCAGTGATGTAGTATACAGCACAGAACCACGTAGTATATTGCACAGTGACGTAATATACAGCACAGAGCCACGTAGTATGTTGGCCAGTCACGTAGTATATTGCCCAGCTGCGTAGTATATTGCCCAGCCACGTATGTCACAGGTTAAAAAATAAACATATACTCACCTTCCAAGGGAGCCCTTGTAGTTATGTTGCCTGTGTGCGGTGCACTCGGCAGCTTCTGGTCCCAGGGTTGGTAGCGCAGGACCCGTGATGACGTCGCGGTCACATGACCGTGACGTCATGGCAGGCCCTTCTCGAGCAGGACCTGTGATGAGGTCGCGGTCACATGACCGTGACATCATGGCAGGTCCTTGTCGCATACCATCCTTGCCACCGGAACCTGCCGCTTGCATGGAGCGGTTACCGGAGCGGTTACCAGAGCGTCGTGAGGAGCGGGAAAGGCGGCGGACGGTAAGTATGTAATGATTTTTTATTTTTTTTTATTATTTTTAACATTAGATCCTTTTACTATTGACGTTGCATAGGCAGCATCAATAGTAAAAAGTTGGGCACACACAGGGTTAATAGTAACAGAGTGAGTTACCCCTGGCATAATGCGGTGCATTACCGCTGGCATTAACCCTGTGTGAGCGGTGACTGCAGGGAGTATGGACCGGGCGCTGACTGCAGGGGACTAGGGAGGGACTAATCGGACTGTGGCCTTCGCTGATTGGTCGCGGCAGCCATGACAGGCAGCTGGCGAGACCAATCAGCGACTAGGATTCCATGACAGACAGAGGCCGCCACCAATGAATATCCGTGACAGAAAGAAGGATAGACAGAAAGACGGAAGTGACCCTTAGACAATTATATAGTAGATATACAGTGGGGAAAATAAGTATTTGATACACTTCCACCTTTTCAAGTTTTCCCACCTACAAAGATTGGAGAGGTCTGTAATTGTTATCGTAGTTGGTACACTTCCCCTGTGAGAGACAGAATCTAAAAATAAACACCAGAAAATCATATTGTCTGATTTTTGCATAATGAATTTGAATTTTATTGCATGAAATAAGTATTTGATGCAATAGGAAAACATAACTTAATATTTGGTACATAAACCTTTTGTTTGCAAAGGAAACTACACGTTTCCTGTAGTTCTTGACCAAGTTTGTACACACTGCAGCAGGGATTTTGGCCCCTTCTACATACTGATCTTTCAGGTTTCCGGGCTGTCTCTGGGCAGCATTGAGTTTCAGCTTCCTCCAAAGATCTTCTGTTGGGTTCAGGTCTGGAGACTGGCTAGGCCACTCCAGGAGCTTGAAATGCTTCTTACACTACTTAGTTATCCTGGCTGTGCGTTTCGGGTTATTGTCATGTTGGAAGACCCATCAATGACCCATCATTCTGAGGGAAGAAGATTGTTTGCTAAAATCTCAAGATACATAATCTCATCTATCCTTCCTTCAATACGATGCAGTCATCCTGTCCTTTGCAGAAAAGCACCCTCAAAGTATGATGTTTTCTCCACCATGCCTCACTGTTGGGATGGTGTTCTTGGGGTTGTACTCATTCTTCTTCCTCCAAACATAGTGAGTGTAGTTGAAGCCAAAAAGTTCTATTTTTGTCTCATCTGACCACATGATCTTCTCCCATGCCTCCTCTGGATCATCCAGGTGGTCATTGGCCAACTTCAAACTGGCCTGGACATGTGCTGGCGTGAGCAGGGGGACCTTTGCGTGCCCTGCAGGATTTTAAGCTATGACTAACTGACGGTAATGATTGAGACTCTCAGTTCTCTTCAGGTCATTATACAAAAACATACAAAAAAAAAAAGTTGCACTCTATTGTGCTAAAGCATGTCGATGTGAAATAAATAAAATATGAATAGCTATACGGCTTCTGAATACTAGAAGAAACTGAGACGCTTTGCACATAATTTGACCAAGTCATACCTGCCCATCAACCAACTTCAAGGTGGTTTCAAATACTGATGGGTCCCTATCAAGTTGAATACCGCTCTTAGGCCGGTATCTGATTTTCTGGGTGAATATGGACACCTCTCGCAGTAATGCCTGCATTTATGAGTAGGTAGGAACCTGCTGTAATTAAAATCACCACGTGTTGAAGGGCGGAGTGCTCGGTCAGTAAGCTAACATGCAGATAACAAAAGATTGACTGGCACATGCAAGCTAACTGTGAATAGGTGCAAACAATATACAAAAAACGTTGCACTCTATCATGCCAAAGCATGTCAATGTGAATTTTCTAGTATTCGGAAGCTGTATTGCTATTCATATTTTATATATTTCACATTGACATACTTTAGCACAGTAGAGTGCAAATGTTTTTGTATTTTTGTTTGTATATTGTATATGGAGGTAGCTGCTCCTAAATTTGCACCTACTCACACTATCTTGAATGTGCCAGTCAGTCTTTTGTCACTCTTGAGGTAATTGACCAGGTCCTCCCGTGTAGTTCTGGGCTAATTCCTGACCTTTCTCAGAATTATCTTAACCCCTGGAGGCGAGATCTCGCATGGAGACCCAGACCGGGAAAGATTGACAGTCTTGTGTTTTTTTCCATTTTTTTTATTTTTTTTTTATTTTTTTTTCATCTTCTGATAACTGTGCCAATAGTTGTCTTCTCACCAAGCTGCTTGCCTATTGTCCTGTAGCCGATCTTAGCCTTGTGCAGGTCTACAATTGTGTCCTTAGGCAGCTCTTTGGTCTTGGCCACGGTGTAGAGATTGGAGTGTGTTTGATTTTGTGTACAGGTGTCTTTTATACAGGTAACGAGTTCAAACAGGGGCAATTAATACAGGTAATGAGTGCAGAGTAGGAGGCTTCTTAAGGAAAAACTAACAGGTCTGTGAGAGCCAGAATTCATACTGGTTGGTATGTGATCACATACTTATTTCATGCAATAAAATGCAATTTAATTATCGAAAAATCAATCAATGTGATCTTCAGTTTTTGTTCATTTTTAGATTCTGTCTCACAGGTGAAGTGCACCTACGATTAAAAATGACAGCCCTCTCCATTCTTTGTAGGTGGGAAAACTTGCAAAATTGGCAGTGTCAGCCGCGATAAGGTGAGAATCGCTGGGAACCCCTATCTAATGTGAATCCTCTCCTAGGTTGAAGCCTGCGTTTATGTGAGTAGATAGGATCCTGCTATGATTAAAACCGCCAGAGGCTTAGGAAGTGGAGTGCTCAGAGAGCCCATCAGAACATTTTCCCTATAAGCGAGATCAGCGTTCTGAGGGGGATGTCTCGTGGTGGTCATAATAAGCCCTTATATCTGTGTGCTTTGGATCTGAGGATGACTGTGAGATTTTGCAGTTCATATTACATAAATGGCCATGTAGTATAAATTTGCTTGAATGGTTCCTCCCAGCACATGATTATTTATCTACCGGGGTCTCAGGATTAGTACTACATATGCTTCTATATGAAAATAGTTGTCTACAGAAATAAGCTGGCCAGTCCTATAGACACAGACTCAAGTATCCAACAGCTATTCCCACTGGAGCTTCTCCACTGGTCGATTCCATTTCCCAAAACATCATTTAACAGAATGAAGGGTCTTTAGCCATTATGGACATTTCTATTTCTTCACAGCACTGATCCAGAAATCGTAAACATAAACTTTCATGGGCCAGACTCGCGCAAATCGATTTTCCCATCGCCATTTGCCACCCCCTCCCCCATTTTTTTTTTTTTTTTTTTTTTTTCTTTAGGCTATATGCACACGTTGCAGATTTGGGAGCAGAATTTTCGGTACAAAATCTGCATTTCCTGGCAAAAAACGCAGGTGCAGATTTGATGCGTTTTTATTCGGATTTTATGCGTTTTTGTTGCGGATTTGCTGCTGATTTCATGCGTTTTTACCCCTGAGGATTTCTATAATGGAAGGGTGCAGAAACATAGTAACATAGTTAGTAAGGCCGAAAAAAGACATTTGTCCATCCAGTTCAGCCTATATTCCATCATAATAAATCCCCAGATCTACGTCCTTCTACAGAACCTAATAATTGTATGATACAATATTGTTCTGCTCCAGGAAGACATCCAGGCCTCTCTTGAACCCCTCGACTGAGTTCGCCATCACCACCTCCTCAGGCAAGCAATTCCAGATTCTCACTGCCCTAACAGTAAAGAATCCTCTTCTATGTTGGTGGAAAAACCTTCTCTCCTCCAGACGCAAAGAATGCCCCCTTGTGCCCGTCACCTTCCTTGGTATAAACAGATCCTCAGCGAGATATTTGTATTGTCCCCTTATATACTTATACATGGTTATTAGATCGCCCCTCAGTCGTCTTTTTTCTAGACTAAATAATCCTAATTTCGCTAATCTATCTGGGTATTGTAGTTCTCCCATCCCCTTTATTAATTTTGTTGCCCTCCTTTGTACTCTCTCTAGTTCCATTATATCCTTCCTGAGCACCGGTGCCCAACACTGGACACAGTACTCCATGTGCGGTCTAACTAGGGATTTGTACAGAGGCAGTATAATGCTCTCATCATGTGTATCCAGACCTCTTTTAATGCACCCCATGATCCTGTTTGCCTTGGCAGCTGCTGCCTGGCACTGGAAACGGTGCAGATCCGCACAAAAGAAGTGACATGCTCCTTCTTTCAATCCGCTGCGTTTTCCATGCGGAATTTTTCACACAAGCACAGCATTTTTTTTTTATCCTATTGATTTACATTGTACTGTAAATCACTTTGCGGATCTGCAGCGTTTCTGTGCAGAAAAAATCACTGCGGATCCGTAGTAAATCCGCAACGTGTGCACATAGCCTAAAAAAAACCAACAAATTTATGCAGCAGCATGACAGTATACAGTGATGCACATCTCATGCCTCAGATATTGCAGCATCTTTTTGAGGAAATAATTCAGAAACTCCAAAATAAAGACGTTTTTCTGATTGACCTGAAGCCTCCTCTTCCTCTCCGATCTTCAGCAGCCGTGACAATATTTTTAAAGTGCTATATATATATATACACCAGCTGCTTCACAATCTCTTGATTCGAAATGTGCTCCTTATTTCAATCTGTGCACGTGAATCAAATACATGTGATGGCAACCATACACCTTTAGCGGCCTGTAAACAAATAATCGTATGCACAAATTTTGGTGGCACTGGCCTATCGTCTAAAGTGTATGGTGGTTCCTGACTTGATGGTGTTAGGGGAAAAAAGAATGATGAATTTCAGCACCTGATCTCATTGTACATAGTGATTGGCATTGGTTTACTATGCTGTTTCAATGAAGCATCCCGACAATCTATCCCTAAAGCCTCCGCAGCCCGGCATACCTCCCCATAGTCCTACCCTAAAGGCCAACACAGCCCGGCATATCTCCCTGACAATACTACCCTAAAACCACTGCAGCCCAGCATACTGTACTTCCCCCTAACAATTCATGCCTAAAGCCACTGCAGCCTGGCATACCTCCCCCGACACTCCTACCCTAAAGCCACTGCAGCCTGGCATACATCCCCCGACACTCCTACCCTAAAGCCAACGCAGCCAGGCATACATCCCCCGACAGTCCTACCCTAAAGCCAACGCAGCCAGGCATACATCCTCCGACAGTCCTACCCTAAAGCCAACGCAGCCAGGCATGCCTTCCCTAAAGCTGCCGTGGCATTCCTCCCCCAACAATCCTACCCTAAAGTCCTGCAGCCCTGTCATACCTCCCCTAATAAGCCTTACCTTAAGCCACTGCAGCCCGTCATATATCCACTGAGAATCCTTCCCTAAAGCCACTCCAGCCCCGTCATACCTCCACTGGCAATCCTTCCCTAAATCCACCCCAGCCCCGTCATACCTCGCCTGACAATCCTTCTCTAAAGCCAACCCAGCAATGTCATACCTCCACTGAGACTCCTTCCCTAAAGCCACTTCAGCCCCGTCATACCTCCACTGGCAATCCTTCCCTAAAGCCACCCCAGCAATGTCATACCTCCACTGAGAATCCTTCCCTAAAGCCACCCCAGCCCCGTCATACCTCCACTGACAATCCTTCCCTAAAGCCACCCCAGCCCCATCATACCTCCACTGACAATCCTTCCCTAAAGCCACCCCAGCAATGTCATACCTCCACTGAGAATCCTTCCCGAAAGCCACCCCAGCCCCGTCATACCTCCACTGAGAATCCTTCCCTAAAGCCACCCCAGCCCCGTCATACCTCCACTGAGAATCCTTCCCTAAAGCCACCCCAGCCCCATCATACCTCCACTGACAATCCTTCCCTAAAGCCACCCCAGCAATGTCATACCTCCACTGGCAATCCTTCCCTAAAGCCACCCCAGCAATGTCATACCTCCACTGACAATCCTTCCCTAAAGCCACCCCAGCCCCGTCATACCTCCACTGACAATCCTTCCCTAAAGCCACCCCAGCAATGTCATACCTCCACTGGCAATCCTTCCCTAAAGCCACCCCAGCAATGTCATACCTCCACTGAGAATCCTTCCCTAAAGCCACCCCAGCACCGTCATACCTCCTCTGACAATCCTTCCCTAAAGCCACCCCAGCCCCGTCATACCTCCACTGACAATCCTTCCCTAAAGCCACCCCAGCCCCGTCATACCTCCACTGACAATCCTTCCCTAAAGCCACCCCAGCCCCGTCATACCTCCACTGACAATCCTTCCCTAAAGCCACCCCAGCCCCGTCATACCTCCACTGACAATCCTTCCCCAAAGCCACCCCAGCCCCGTCATACCTCCACTGGCATTCCTTCCCTAAAGCCACTGCAGCACCGTCATACTTCCCCAGACAATCCTTCCCTAAATCCACCCCAGCAATGTCATACCTCCACTGAGAATCCTTCCCTAAAGCCACCCCAGCCCCCTCATACCTCCACTGAGAATCCTTCCCTAAAGCCACCCCAGCTCCGTCATGCCTCCACTGAGATTCCTTCCCTAAAGCCACCCCAGCCCCTTCATACCTCCACTGACAATCTTTCCCTAAAGCCACCCCAGCAATGTCATACCTCCACTGAGAATCCTTCCCTAAAGCCACCCCAGCCCCGTCATGCCTCCACTGAGAATCCTTCCCTAAAGCCACCCCAGCCCCGTCATACCTCCACTGACAATCCTTCCCTAAAGCCACCCCAGCAATGTCATACCTCCACTGACAATCCTTCCCTAAAGCCACCCCAGCAATGTCATACCTCCACTGACAATCCTTCACTAAAGCCACCCGAGTCCCTTCATACCTCCACTGACAATCCTTCCCTAAAGCCACCCCAGCCCCGTCATACCTCCACTGACAATCCTTCCCTAAATCCACCCCAGCCCCATCATACCTCCACTGAGAATCCTTCCCTAAAGCCACCCCAGCCCCGTCATACCTTCACTGACAATCCTTCCCTAAATCCACCCCAGCCCCGTCATACCTCCACTGACAATCCTTCCCTAAAGCCACCCCAGCAAGGTCATACCTCCACTGACAATCCTTCCCTAAAGCCACCCCAGCCCCGTCATACCTCAACTGAGAATACTTCCCTAAAGCCACCCCAGCCCCGTCATACCTCCACTGACAATCCTTCCCTAAAGCCACCCCAGCCCCATCATACCTCCACTGACAATCCTTCCCTAAAGCCACCCCAGCCCCATCATTCCTCCACTGAGAATCCTTCCCTAAAGCCACCCCAGCCCCGTCATACCTCCACTGACAATCCTTCCCTAAATCCACCCCAGCCCCGTCATACCTCCACTGACAATCCTTCCCTAAAGCCACCCCAGCCCCGTCATATCTCCACTGACAATCTTTCCCTAAAGCCACCCCAGCCCCGTCATACCTCCACTTAGAATCCTTCCCTAAAGCCACCCCAGCCCCATCATACCTCCACTGACAATCCTTCCCTAAAGCCACCGCAGCCCTGGCAAACCTCCCCTGACACTCCTTCCCTAAAATAACCACAGCCCAGCATACCTCCTCCAACAATCCTCTAAAACCACCGCAGCCCGGCATACCTCCTCTGACAATTCTTCCCTAAAGTCACCACAGCCTGACATACCTCCCCTGACAATTCCCTAAAGCGACCTCAGCCTGGCATACCTCCTTTGACAATTCTTCCAAAAAGCCATTTCAGCCTGGCATACGTCCGCTTACAATCCGTCCCTGAAACCACCGCAGCCCGGCATACCTCCCCCGACAATCCTCTAAAATCCGCAAAGCCCAGTATACCCCCCACCCCCCAACAATCCTCTAAAACCTAAATAAATTTTCTTTAACCATCACGTTCGCTATATGATGACCTCTAAGTAGTTCGATGGACGTTTTACAGACCTATTTCAGTTCTTGCTGTGAACATCCAGTTCCTGCTATGAATAATGCAGACAATGTCTTTTTTGTAATCAATCAAAGGTATATAGCAAGACAGTGTTTGAAGGTATGCCTATGATTAGTTCTTTATTCACAGGCTCTTGTACGTTTAATGCCTTTTGAATTATATTTTTTTTAAATATACTTTAATAGCTTAATTTTAAAAGGAGGACCTGAGTCATAATATACAAAAATTATAAAGATTTTATTATTACAAAGATATACATTAACAATATAAAATTTTATATGGGTATAGAAGGTTTTGATCCATAGGTGAAGGAAAAAACAGAGACTTGGTCAGGATTTCATAATTATGATGAGGACCACCAATTAATATTGTCCAAAAACTCCACAACCGCATAAACTAGCGTTCCTATGGCCGATACTGGATAATGGCAAGAGAGCAATCTAATAGTTTGTTGTCGGAATAAAAAACCCACTCACTGTGCTTTACTTACCCTCTTGGGGCCAAGCGCAGTTTCTTCGCCTCAGCCCATTTCTGAGCTCAGAGACTTTGCCCATGTTGGCAGCATGAGCCAATGTGCAGTCACTGGCTACAGTGATGTCACCACTGCAGCCAAACAAAGACAGAGGCAGCGGTAAAGACTGCACTGGACCCCAGGAGGTTATGTAAAGAACAGTTTGTTTTTTAACAATGAACTGTACAGATCAGGAAATTTACTAAAAAGAGGATACTGGCAGCAAAACTTTTTTGCTATTTTTTTTTTTTCTTTGCGTTTAGGGCTCCTTGACGATTCAATTTCTGCCTTTTTTACTTTGTTTTGGGTACAGGGTACATTTACAATTACTCTTTTGATGAGCAGGTAACATGGCTTTATCGCTGAAATTACCATGTCCATGCTAGTACTGATTTATTTTTTCTTAGGCATCCAGTATTGTGGACGGAAATCAAAATACAATCATCATAGTGAAGGGGCTGCAGTGCTGGACACATATGTTTAGTTCTCTGCATGCACGGTAGTAGTAGTGGGGGGTTAGGAATTGATAGTAGAGGTCAGAACCCCATCAGGCTTACTGTTATGTGCACACTTACCACTATGATAATGCTTGCTCATTTTTGGTCATATGCCTTCAGTCTGTGCAAACATATTCTTGCAATGGTTCGTTACATTAACATATTTTCTGTCACATGTGCCTAATGTTTAATACGTTTTATCCCCTTTTTTTTTTTCTAGACATTCATCATGAACTTAACTTGAAACTACTGCACTACATCATTGCATCATATCATCAAGAGGTTGTAGCTCTATTTTTAAGACGCTGTTTGGAACATAGAAACATTTTACCAGCTGGTGTCTGGTTGGATTTACACTTGATTTTTATTTTTTTATTTTTTTTCAAGTTTATAATAAGTTCTCAAGCACTATGGCAAGTAAACGGAAAACAAAAACTCCTTGCATGGTGCTGACCAGCGAGCACGATACCGATCTAGGAGTCCTCTCTGACGGGGAGGAATGTCCACCGATTCCACCTCCAGCGGAGCAACCCGTGCCAGAGAGCACAGTGCCTGAGAGCGTGTCGAGCGAGGACGATGCACTAGATCACGATTCTGACAATCAGCAAAATAAAGTGGTAGAAGGCGGTTACGAATGTAAATACTGTTCATTTCAGACAACTGACCTAAATATGTTTACCTTTCACGTGGACTCCGAGCATCCCAACGTCGTATTAAATTCTTCCTATTTTTGCGTGGAGTGTAATTTTCTCACCAAACGGTATGATTCACTTTCTGAGCACAACACGAAATATCATCCGGGAGAGGAGAACTTTAAGTTGACTATGGTTAAGCGCAACAATCAATCGATATTCGAGCAAACTGTCAACGATCTAACATTCGACGGAAGCTTCGTCCAAGAGGAAAACCAGGAACAATCGGAGTCAAACTCCTCCGCAATATCCATAAGCAAGACCCCAATAATGAAAATAATGAAGGACAAGTCTGAAAAGAAGCGAATCAGTGTACAGCAAAGCTCATCCGAAGACGGCACCGAAGAAAATGACTTGGTAAAGGAAAAGGAGCCTAAAGTAAAATCACAAGAAAATAAAGATTCAAAGCCAACTACCGTGGCTCATGAGCCCGTGAAAAAAAACGCTATTGTCGTAACAAGTGCTCAAGAGTTACCAAGTACTGTTATCACACCTGCTAATATTCTGCAGCCAGGAGTGGCACAAGTGATTACGACATTACAGGCGCAACAAAACATCCTTTCCAAAGTCTTAATCCCTATCAATAGCATTCCCACATACAATGCCGCGTTAGACAGCAACCCTCTTCTTCTGAGTAACTACAACAAGTTTCCATACCCAACCGTTTCCGAAATAACCCTTCTCGCTTCACAAACCAAATGCACAGAGGAACAAATTAAAATCTGGTTTTCGGCACAACGACTAAAGCACGGCGTTAGCTGGACACCCGAAGAAGTAGAGGAAGCTAGAAGAAAGCAATTTAATGGCACAGTACATACGGTCCCACAGACAATTACTGTTTTCCCAGCTCATATTTCTTCAGCTGCCAATGGTCTGCCTTCTATCTTACAGACGTGCCAAATAGTTGGCCAGCCTAGCCTTGTGCTTGCCCAAGTCGGAGGAACCAACACAATACCCGTCACCACACCAATAGCTCTGACGGTGGCCGGTGTCCCAACTACCGCCCATTTCCAGGCGAGCCAACTTCCCCAAACCCAAGCGGTGTCAGAAACAAAGAGAGTGGCCGCTATTCCCAGCGCTCAGCTTCCCAAGCAGGAGCCCACCATGATAACCGACATATTTAATATGCGCTCAAAGAAATCGAAAGAACAGCTGACCGCCCTCAAAATTAGCTATCTAAAGAACCCATTTCCAAGTAATTATGAAATTGACCGGTTAATAAGGTTCACAGGATTGACAAAAGGTGAAATCAAGAAATGGTTTAGCGACACTAGATACAACCAAAGAAATTCCAAGGGAAGCCACGGCATTCATTTCCCTAACGATAGCGGAACTATAATTATTGATTCTAGTGACGAAACAACAGAATCCCCGACTCCTCCCGTCGTAACACCACAGCGTAGGCAAAACTGGAAAGCTTTCCCGGATTTTACCCCCCAGAGATTCAAAGAAAAGACACTGGAACAGTTGCAAGTCCTGGAGGAAAGCTATCACCGAAATGACATACCGACGGACGAAGAGTTAAACAAGTTAAGGGTCCTTAGCAAACTAACAAGACGAGAAATCGATGCTTGGTTTGCTGACAAAAGGCGAACCAGCATAAAGGAAGAGCCCAGAGTTTTTATTGAGGAAGAAGGCATTAAGGAAGAGATGGATTCTGAAAACGCTTATGTAAAGGCCGGAGCTGCTCTTGCTAGTAAACTTGGGAAAAAGACCCCACAGCAACTAAACATGCTTAAAAATTTCTTTGTACGTAACCAGTGGCCTACAGGGGATGACTATGATAAACTGTCAGAGGAGACAGGTCTTGCAAGATGTGATATTATTGGGTGGTTTGGAGACTCCAGGTACGCTGCTAAAAACAATCATTTGAAGTGGTTTTACCAATATCAAGTGAACGGCAATCTGTCCCCTAATGCCGTCAATGGGCAAGGCTTTGTACGAAAGAGAGGGCGAGGCCGACCCAGGGGTAGAGGGAGAGGTAGACCGAGAGGTCGTCCCAAAGGATCACGAAAAGGAAATAGCTGGGAATGGACACCAGCTCCAGTTAAACACAAGACGGGAAAAGCGTTACTCAAAGACTACTACCTAATGCACAAATATCTTAACGAGGAAGACTTGGATGACCTGGTGGCAAAATCTCGGATGGGTTATGAGCAGGTGAGAGAATGGTTTGCAGATCGCCTGCAGAGAGAGGACGCCGGGCTTGATCCATTTGAAATTGAGGAAGAGGAAGACTTTTTGGATGATCAGGACGAAGAGGAAGAAATTGACACTGACGATAGCGATACCTGGGAACCACCCAGACATGTTAAACGGAAACTGTCAAAAATAGAAGACTGACATGTAAGTAAATATGCAAAAAAAATGTAGTAATACTTCCGAGAAATCCACTCGGTGCTAATCCCAAGTCAATTTCTGAAGCCAGCGCTTGTCAGGAAGAATGTAGAGAAAATCCTTTATTGCTCCATAAATGTAATAAAATACGCAATGTTTCAACTTCTTGTGTATTTTATTACGTTTATGGAGCAATACTTTTTTTTCTGTTTTATTCCTGGCAAGCGCAGTCTTCAGATATCGAATTGACATATAAGTGAAGACAATGTAATCCTAGCGCAGTTGTGCGCATTGTATTATGGCTTATGTTATTATTAAGTACACTTTTTACAGTCTGGATTAGGTTCTTTGTCCACTTTAGGGTATGTTCACACTTGGCCTTTTTGATGCGTATTTTACTCAACATATTTGGTATGTATTTTCAGCATAATAGACATTTCTGAAATCTCATGCACATCCTGCAATTTTTATTTCCTTTTTTTTTCCGCAAGTATTTTGAACCTTGCTGTTTTTTTTCTTCTAAAAAGTAACAAGTCAATTCGCTCAGCTTTTTTTTTTTTTCCCCAGCAATTTTCACCCATTCAAATGATTGTGTGAAAAGCATTTTTTCAAATGAAAAAAAGAAATGCAACGTTTGAACATACCCTAACTATGAAAATAACATAGTGCTAATACAAGAGAATACAAAAAAATGGCATATGTACTATGTAATACATAAAGGCTAACCAAATATCTTATAGAGAACCCTTTTAAAGGTACATGGACCCTAATAGCACATCACAGAATCCACTCCAAATTACTGTGAAATCATAATGTTGCGTAGGTGGCAGAAGATGGGGAACGCAATAGCACTTTACATTTCAGAGGGGACTTGTACAGACAATAAAAACATTACAGAATAATACACAATTTAAGGCTTATTTCACACTTCAGTTGTTTGGCGTCAGTCTGCTCCGACATTGTGACGGATCAACGGATCCGTCAAAATTGTTGAGCTAACGGATCCATATTTTTTGACGCATCCGTGTATCTGGGAAAAGTATGTACTTTTTGGAGCATGCTCAATTAAAAAAGCGGATTAGGGCGACGGATCCGCCAAATGACGCTCGCGACGGGTCCGTCGCCTGTAGGCGGCCATTCTATGAAATGGCGGACGCGACGGATGGCGGATTCACATGGCGGATGGAACGGACGACCATCCGCCACAATCCGTCACTAATGCAAGTCTATGGGAAAATAGCGTATCCGCCCCCCAAAAATTGCGGATCCGCTATTTGATGAAAACAGCGGATTCAAACTGACGCCAAAAGACTGAAGTGTGAAAGAGGCCTTAGATGCCAAGAGGAGTGGGAGTCCTGCTGCTCACAAGCTTACAATCTATGAGAAAATAGGGGAGACATGTAAAGGTACCGTCACACTTAGCGACGCTGCAGCGATACCGACAACGATCCGGATCGCTGCAGCGTCGCTGTTTGGTCGCTGGAGAGCTGTCACACAGACAGCTCTCCAGCGACCAACGATCCCGAGGTCCCCGGTAACCAGGGTAAACATCGGGTAACTAAGCGCAGGGCCGCGCTTAGTAACCCGATGTTTACCCTGGTTACCAGCGTAAAAAAACAAACAGTACATACTTACATTCAGCTGTCTGTCCCTTGCCGTCTGGTTCCTGCACTGACTGCTGGCCGTAAAGTGAAAGTGAAAGCACAGCACAGCGGTGAGTCACACAGCGGTGACTCACCACTGTGGCTGTGCTCTGCTTTCACTTTACGGCCAGCAGTCAGTGCAGGAACCAGACGGCAAGGGACAGACTGCTGAATGTAAGTATGTACTGTTTGTTTTTTTACACTGGTAACCAGGGTAAACATCGGGTTACGAAGCGCGGCCCTGCGCTTAGTTACCCGATGTTTACCCTGGTTACCAGTGAAGACATCGCTGAATTGGTGTCACACACGCCGATTCAGCGATGTCTACGGGGAGTCCAGCGACGAAATAAAGTTCTGGACTTTCTTCCCCGACCAGCGATCTCCCATCAGGGGCCTGATCGCTGCTGCCTGTCACACTGGACGATATCGCTAGCGAGGACGCTGCAACGTCACGGATCGCTAGCGATATCGTCTAGTGTGACAGTACCTTAAGGTGAATGGTAAAAAGTGTTTGTATTGTATTGTCCAGCTGTCAGTGTAATAAATTGGGTATTTACATAACGCTACATGAATCGGTCACCAGCCAGTATGTGTACAGCACAGACTCGGAGGCCTATTAAGTGCATGGAGAGTGTGTGAACAGATGTTACAGGGTCAAGTTTTTTAAGGAAATTTTCTATTGACCAAACACAGAAAGTTAGATAAGTGTGATTGGGTGATAGGCTAGTCTAAAGAAATGCGTAGTTTCGGCAACACTTAAAACTGGGCTTTGGGGATTACCGTATATACAAGAGTATCAGCCGACCCGAGTATAAGCCGAGACCCCTAATTTTGCCACAAAAAACTGGGAAAACTTAATGATTTGAGTATAAGCCTAGGGTAGGAAATGCAGCAGCTACTGGTAAATTTCAAAAATAAAAATAGATACCAATAAAAGTAAAATTAATTGAGACATCAGTAGGTTAAGTGTTTTTGAATATCCATATTGAATCGGGAGCCCCATATAATGCTCCATACAGTTCTTGATGGGCCCCATAAGATGCTCCATATTAAAATATGCCCCATATAATGCTGCACAAAGGATAATAATGGCCCCATAAGATGCTTCATACAACAATATGCCCCATATAATGCTGCACAAAGGTTAATAATGGCCCCATAAGATGCTCCATAGAAACATTTGCCCCATATAATGCTGCACAAAGGTTGATTATGGCCCCATGAGATGCTCCATAGAAACATTTGCCCCATACAGTGCTGCATAAAGGTTGATTATGGCCCCATAAGATGCTAAATAGAAACATTTGCCCCATACAATGCTGCACAAAGGTTGATGGTCCCATAAGATGCTCCATAGATTATGCCCCATATGCTGTTTCTGCGATAAAAAAAAAATGACATACTCACCTCGTGTCGTTCAGGCCCCAACTCTTGCGATATTCACCTGTCCCCGTTCAACCGCCGGGCGCCGCTGTGTCTTCCGGCTCTGACTGTTCAGAGCAGACGCGCACACTAAACACGTCATCGCGCCCTCCTGACCTGAACATCACAGCCAGAGGACGCCGAAGACAGCGGTGGAACAGGCACAGATGAATATCGCACAATGCTCACCTCCCCCATTATACTCACCTGCTCCGTTGCGGTCCCTGCTTCTCAGTGACGGATGGTCTCCGGGCGCCGGCAGCTTGTTCCGGTGTTCAGCAGTCACTGGTACCGCTCATTAAAGTAATAAATATGTGTCCATATTCATTACTTTAATGAGCGGTACCACGTGACCGCTGAACACAGGAAGAGCTGCTGGCGCCTAGAGACCATCGGACATGCAGAAACGCGCCGGGAGCAGGTAAGTATGATTTGACAGCCGCTGCTCCCCTCCCCCGCCGACCCCCGGGACAACGACTTGAGTATACGCCGAAAGGGGCACTTTCAGCCCCCCAAAATGGGCTGAAACGCTCTGCTTATACTCGAGTATATACGGTAATCGAGTTGTCCGAGGTAGTGCATTCCAAAGAATTTGAGCAACACCTGAGAAGTCTTGGAGACAGGAATGGGAGGTTTGGATTATTGAGGATGTTAGTATTGGGTCATTAGCAGAGCGAGGGGCATGGGTTGGGTGGTAGACTGAGATGGGGGAGGAGATGTAGGGTGGTGCCGAACCATGGCGCTCTTTGTGAGTGAGAGTGATAAGTTTATATTGGACTCTGTATCGGATAGGTAACCAGTGTAGTGTCTGGCACAGAGAAGAGGCATAGGTGGTGGTGGGATAGGAATATGATCCTGGCTGGTGCATTCAGGATGAATTGGAGAGGGGAGAGTTTAGTTAGAGGGAGACCGATCAGTAGAGAGTTGCAATAATCCAGAAGAGAATGGATAATAGAGAGGGTAATGGGTACTATCTCAATTAAATAAATCTACATAGTGCAGCGTAATAGAGCAACCTGTAAATACATTGTAGGTTACATTGCAGTTTATATTATTATTTGCACCATCTTATTTTATACAGTCCAAGTAGTAGAAATAAATGGACAAAAAAATATATACAGTATGGCCAAGGGCACAATGTCTATAAATAAGCACAAGAGGGCAGCAAACCGCAAAAAAAAGCGCAATATGATATAGCATCAATATAAGCTAAACCAAACGTACACGAATGTAACTAGTACAACTGCCATAAATAGGGTAACAAAGAAGAAAGTACAATATAATGAACTAAAATGTTAAGTGTTCGTCATTGTGTGGCATCATCTCCGTAGGGGTCACTTTAAATAGGAGTCCGGATCCATTGATTAGACCATTCCCCACCTGAGCGTACTGGAATAAAGTGCTAGGGTCTGGGCGCATGTGCCACTACACCAATCCACCTACCCTGCAGCATCAGGCATCACCCGGAGACCCATGTGTCCTAAGCCAGGTCATGTGAAGTGCCGTCACATTGCCATTTTAATTTCTTTTAATCGTGTTGTGACTTGTATATACACGATAAAGTTTTTTTTTTTTTTTTTTTTTTTTTTACTATTGTATGTGATTTCTCTTGCCTGGCATATTATTTTGTTTGTACAAGATTAAAGAGGTTGTCTCGTCTTATGATATTGATTATAGGTCCTCAATATCAGATTGTTGGAGGGCCAACACCCGGCACCTCACAATTAGCTGTTTTCAGGTACGAGGCCATGCTGTTCACTGTCTACATCCGGCTGTAGCTGAAAACTGCTATAAACCAGACGGATATTGATGACCTATTCTAAGGATATGCGTTGTAAGGTTGGAGAACCCGAAAAAATGGTTTGAAGTATCAGTGCAAGTACAGTGCCTTGAAAAAGTGTATGTATATTGTGACTTCAGAGGCAATTGATCACTCTGGATGTGATTTAGGCTGTGTCACACTAGAGCGTAATATGGACGAGTGCTATGCGATAAAAAAATCGCATAGCACTCAGACCAATGTTAATCTATGGGGCATCTCCCATCATCCGATATTTTCTCGCCCGTATTATACGTGCCAGGGAAATCACAGCATGCTGCGATTGTCAGCGTAATTCGGCCGAGAATCGCCAATGCAAGTCTATGGGTGCGAGAAAAACTCACACACCACACGGACCATCAGTGTGACTTGCGAGAAATACGCACCGGTGTTCTGTAGAAAAGCTGGCATTTGTTTTGGTGTACAGTAAAATCACACTGACAGCTTAGAATAGATAAAATAAATGTCTACACATAGTATAGGAATATACTGTATATACAGTACAGACCAAAAGTTTGGACACACCACCTCATTTAAAGATTTTTTTCTGTATTTTCATGACTATAAAAATTGTACATTCACACTGAAGGTAACAAAACTATGAATTAACACATGTGGAATTATATACTTAAAGGGAACCTGTCACCCCCCAAAATCGAAGGTGAGCTAAGCCCACCAGCATCAGGGGCTTTTCCACAGCATTCTGGAATGCTGTAGATAAGCCCCCGATGTATCCTGAATGATGAGAAAAAGAGGTTAGATTATACTCACCCAGGGGCGGTCCCACTGCGGTCCGGTCTGATGGGCGTCGCAGTACGGTCCGGGGCCTCCCATCTTCTTATGATGACTTCTTCTTGTAGTCACGCTGCGGCTCCGGCGCAGGCGTACTCTGTCTGCCCTGTTGAAGGCAGAGCAAAGTACTGCAGTGCACAGGCACGAGGAAAGGTCAGAGTGGCCTGGCGCCTGCGCACTGCAGTACTTTGCTCTGCCCTCAACAGGGCAGACAGAGTACGCCTGCGCCGGAGTCGCAGTGTGAATCCAAGAAGAGGAAGTCATCGTAAGATTGGAGGCCCCGGGCCGCGATGCCCATCGTACCGGGACTGACCCAGGGTGAGTATAATCTAACCTCTTTTCCTCATCTTTCAGGATTCATCGGGAGCTTATCTACAGCATTCCAGAATTCTGTAGATAAGCCCCTGATACTGGTGGGCTTAGCTCACCTTCGATTTTGGGGATGACAGGTTCCCTTTAAGAAAAATGTGTGAAACATCTGAAATTACAGTGGGGCAAAAAAGTATTTAGTCAGTCAGCAATAGTGCAAGTTCCACCACTTAAAAAGATGAGAGGCGTCTGTAATTTACATCATAGGTAGACCTCAACTATGGGAGACAAACTGAGAAAAAAAAAATCCAGAAATTCACATTGTCTGTTTTTTTAACATTTTATTTGCATATTATGGTGGAAAATAAGTATTTGGTCAGAAACAAACAATCAAGATTTCTGGCTCTCACAGACCTGTAACTTCTTTAAGAGTCTCCTCTTTCCTCCACTCATTACCTGTAGTAATGGCACCTGTTTAAACTTGTTATCAATATAAAAAGACACCTGTGCACACGCATCTTGCAGCGGCATGCTATTCCATCCGGTTTGCGTTTAGTTGGACCATCATTTATTTTTCAACAGGACAATGACCCCAAACACATCTCCAGGCTGTGTAAGGGCTATTTGACCAAGAAGGAGAGTGATGGGGTGCTACGCCAGATGACCTGGCCTCCACAGTCACCAGACCTAAACCCAATCGAGATGGTTTGGGGTGAGCTGGACCACAGAGTGAAGGCAAAAGGGCCAACAAGTGCTAAGCATCTCTGGGAACTCCTTCAAGATTGTTGGAAGACCATTCCCGGTGACTACCTCTTGAAGCTCATCAAGAGAATGCCAAGAGTGTGCAAAGCAGTCATCAAAGCAAAAGGTGGCTACTTTGAAGAACCTAGAATATAAGACATATTTTCAGTTGTTTCACACTTTTTGTTAAGTATATAATTCCACATGTGTTAATTCATAGTTTTGATGCCTTCAGTGTGAATGTACAATTTTCATAGTCATGAAAATACAGAAAAATCTTTAACCCCTTTACCCCCAAGGGTGGTTTGCACGTTAATGACCGGGCCAATTTTTACAATTCTGACCACTGTCCCTTTATGAGGTTATAACTCTGGAACGCTTCAACGGATCCCAGTGAATCTGACATTGTTTTCTCGTGACATATTGTACTTCATGACAATGGTAAAAATTCTTTGATAGTACCTGCGTTTATTTGTGAAAAAAACGGAAATTTGGCGAAAATTATGAAAATTTCGCAATTTTCCAACTTTGAATTTTTATGCAATTAAATCACAGAGATATGTCACACAAAATACTTAATAAGTAACATTTCCCACATGTCTACTTTACATCAGCACAATTTTGGAACCAAAATTTTTTTTTGTTAGGGAGTTATAAGGGTGAAAAGTTGACCAGCAATTTCTCATTTCTACAACACCATTTTTTTTTTAGGGACCACATCTCATTTGAAGTCATTTTGAGGGGTCTATATGATAGAAAATACCCAAGTGTGACACCATTCTAAAAACTACACCCCTCAAGGTGCTTAAAACCACATTCAAGAAGTTTATTAACCCTTCTGGTGCTTCACAGGAATTTTTTGAATGTTTAAATAAAAATGAACATTTAACTTTTTTTCACAAAAAATTTAATTCAGCTCCAATTTGTTTTATTTTACCAACGGTAACAGGAGAAAATGGACCGCAATCATTGTTGTACAATTTGTCCTGAGTACGCCAATACCCCACATGTGGGGGTAAACCACTGTTTGGGCGCATGGCACAGCTCGGAAGCGAAGGAGCGCCATTTGACTTTTCAGTGCAAAATTGACTGGAATTGAGATGGGACGCCATGTTTCGTTTGGAGAGCCCCTGATGTGCCTAAACATTGAAACCCCCCACAAGTGACACCATTTTGGAAAGTAGACCCCCTAAGGAACTTATCTAGAGGTGTGGTGAGCTCTTTCACCCACCAAGTGCTTCACAGAAGTTTATAATGTAGAACCGTAAAAATAAAAAATCATATTTTTTCACAAAAATTATCTTTTCGCCCCCAATTTTTTATTTTTCCAAGGGTAAGAGAAGAAATTGGACCCCAATAGTTGTTGTACAATTTGTCCTGAGTAAGCTGATATCCCATATGTGGGGGTAAACCACTGTTTGGGCGGATGGGAGAGCTCGGAAGGGAAGGAGCGCCGTTTGACTTTTCAATGCAAAATTGACAGGAATTGAGATGGGATGCCATGTTGCGTTTGGAAAGCCACTGATGTGCCTAAACATTGAAACCCCCCACAAGTGACACCATTTTGGAAAGTAGACCCCCTAAGGAACTTATCTAGATATGTGGTGAGCGCTTTGACCCACCAAGGGCTTCACAGAGGTTTATAATGGAGAGCCGTAAAAAATAAAACAAAAATTTTTTCCCACAAAAATTATTTTTTAGCCCCCAGTTTTGTATTTTCCCGAGGGTAACAGGAGAAATTGGACCCAAAAATGTGTTGTCCTGAGTGCGCTGATACCCCATATGTGGGGGGAAACCACTGTTTGGGCGCATGGGAGGGCTCGGAAGGGAAGGAGTGCCATTTGAATGCAGACTTAGATGGAATGGTCTGCAGGCGTCACATTGCGTTTGCAGAGCCCCTAATGTACCTAAACAGTAGAAACCCCCCACAAGTGACACCATTTTGGAAAGTAGACCCCCTAAGGAACTTATCTAGATGTGTGGTGAGCGCTTTGACCCACCAAGGGCTTCACAGAGGTTTATAATGGAGAGCCGTAAAAATAAAACAAAAATTTTTTCCCACAAAAATTATTTTTTAGCCCCCAGTTTTGTATTTTCCCGAGGGTAACAGGAGAAATTGGACCCAAAAATGTGTTGTCCAATTTGTCCTGAGTGCGCTGATACCCCATATGTGGGGGGAAACCACTGTTTGGGCGCATGGGAGGGCTCGGAAGGGAAGGAGTGCCATTTGAATGCAGACTTAGATGGAATGGTCTGCAGGCGTCACATTGCGTTTGCAGAGCCCCTAATGTACCTAAACAGTAGAAACCCCCCACAAGTGACACCATTTTGGAAAGTAGACCCCCTAAGGAACTTATCTAGATGTGTGGTGAGCGCTTTGACCCACCAAGGGCTTCACAGAGGTTTATAATGGAGAGCCGTAAAAATAAAACAAAATTTTTTTCCCACAAAAATTATTTTTTAGCCCCCAGTTTTGTATTTTCCCAAGGGTAACAGGAGAAATTGGACCCCAACAGTTGTTGTCCTATTTGTCCTGAGTACGCTGATACCCCATATGTTGGGGTAAACCCCTGTTTGGGCACACGGGTGAGCTCGGAAGGAAAGAAGCACTGTTTTACTTTTTCAACGCAGAATTGGCTGGAATTGAGATCGGACGCCATGTCGCTTTTGGAGAGCCCCTGATGTGCCTAAACAGTGGAAACCCCCCAATTATAACTGAAACCCTAATCCAAACACTCCCCTAACCCTAATTCCAACGGTAACCCTAACCACACCTCTAACCCTGACACACCCCTAACCCTAATCCCAACCCTATTCCCAACTGTAAATGTAATCTAAACCCTAACTGTAACTTTAGCCCCAACCCTAACTGTAGCCCTAGCCCTAACCCTAGTCCTAACCCTAGCCCCAACCCTAACCCTAGCCCTAGCCCTAACCCTAGCCCTAACCCTAGCCCTAACCCTAACCCTAGCCCTAACCCTAGCCCTAACCCTAGCCCTAACGGGAAAATGGAAATAAATACATTTTTTTATTTTTCCCTAACTAAGGGGGTGATGAAGGGGGGTTTGATTTACTTTTATAGCGGGTTTTTTAGCGGATTTTTATGATTGGCAGCCGTCACACACTGAAAGACGCTTTTTATTGCAAAAAATATTTTTTGCGTTACCACATTTTGAGAGCTATAATTTTTCCATATTTTGGTCCACACAGTCATGTGAGGTCTTGTTTTTTGCGCGACGAGTTGACGTTTTTATTGGTAACATTTTCGGGCACGTGACATTTTTTGATCGCTTTTTATTCCGATTTTTGTGAGACAGAATGACCAAAAACCAGCTATTCATGAATTTCTTTTGGGGGAGGCGTTTATACCGTTCCGCGTTTGGTAAAATTGATAAAGCAGTTTTATTCTTCGGGTCAGTACGATTACAGCGACATCTCATTTATATCATTTTTTTATGTTTTGGCGCTTTTATACGATAAAAACTATTTTATAGAAAAAATAATTATTTTGGCATCGCTTTATTCTCAGGACTATAACTTTTTCATTTTTTTGCTGATGATGCTGTATGGTGGCTCGTTTTTTGCGGGACAAGATGTCGCTTTCAGCGGTACCATGGTTATTTATATCTGTCTTTTTGATCACGTGTTATTCCACTTTTTGTTCGGCGGTATGATAATAAAGCGTCGTTCTTTGCCTCGTTTTTTTTTTTTTTTTTCTTACGGTGTTTACTGAAGGGGTTAACTAGTGTGCCAGTTTTATAGGGCGAGTCGATACGGACGCGGCGATACTAAATATGTGTACTTTTATTGTTTTGTTTTTTTTTTTATTTAGATGAAGAAATGTATTTATGGGAATATTTTTTTTTTTTTTTTTTTCATTATTTAGGAATATTTTTTTTTAATTTTTTTTACACATTTGGAAATTTTTTTTTTTACTTTTTTACTTTGTCCCAGGGGGGGACATCACAGATCAGTGATCTGACAGTTTGCACAGCACTCTGTCAGATCACTGATCTGACATGCAGTGCTGCAGCCTTCACAGTGCCTGCTCTAAGCAGGCTCTGTGAAGCCACCTCCCTCCCTGCAGGACCCGGATCCGCGGCCATCTTGGATCCGGGACCTGGAGCAGGGAGGGAGGGCGGCAAGACCCTCGCAGCAACGCGATTACATCGCGTTGCTGCGGGGGTCTCAGGGAAGCCCGCAGGGAGCCCCCTCCCTGCGCGGTGCTTCCCTGCACCGCCGGCACATCGCGATCATCTTTGATCGCGGTGTGCCGGGGGTTAATGTGCCGGGGGCGGTCCGTGACCGCTCCTGGCACATAGTGCCGGATGTCAGCTGCGATAGGCAGCTGACACCCGGCCGCGATCGGCGCCGCTATCCCCGTGAGCGCTGCCGATCGCATATGACGTACTATTGCGTCCTTGGGAAGTAGGGCCCACCCCCCATGGACGCAATAGTACGTCTGATGGCAGAAAGGGGTTAAATGAGAAGGTGTGTCCAAACTTTTGGTCTGTACTGTATAATATTTATAAATGTTTTGTAAATGGAAAATATAGCTAATTTCCTAATATAAGTCAGATGATCTTTACACTGGCAAACCACACAGCTTTGTTAGTAAAGCCTTTCCCTACTCTTGTCCTCAAAACGTGATGTAACCGGTCCATCAATGACTTGTATAGCATCGCGCTGCGCTTCTTTGATGTCTAGGGAACTATTGCAGTATGGGAGAACATGTTAGGGCCGGCTGAATATGACCATTTGAGGAGTTTTAACCCCTTAGTGACCGAGCCAAATTTTTGAAATCTGACCAGTGTCACTTTATGTGGTAATAACTCTGCAACACTTCAACAAATCCCAGTGATTTTGAGATTGTTTTTTCGTGACACATTATACTTTATGATAATGGTAAATTTAGGTCAATATGTTTTGTGTTTATTTATAACAAATATCAAAAATTTGAGAAAAATGTTAAAAAATTAGCAGTTTTCAAACTTTGAATGATTATCCCTTTAATCCAGATGGTCATACCACAGCAAACCATTAATAAATAACATTTCCCACATGTCGGCTTTACATCAGCATCATTTGTAAAATGTTCTTTTATTTTGTTAGCATTTGAGGAGGTTTAAAAATGAAGCAGCAATTTTCCATTTTTTCAAGGAAATTTACAACATTTATTATTTTAGGGAACTATCGATGTTTGAATTGACTTTAGGGGTCTCATATATTGGGACACCCCCAAAAGTGATACTATTTTAAAAACAGCACCCCCTGACATATTGAAAACTGCGGGCAGATAGTTTATTAACTCTTCAGGTGCTTTACAGGAATTAATGCAAAGTGGCATAACAGAAATGAAAATGTGTATTTTTACCACCTAAATCTCGGTAACTTCTGAACAGGTTACAACAGCCGGCAGACTCTGAGGCCGCTATTTGGTCGTGAATTGCCATCGCAAACATCAGGACAACAAAATCATGATCTGAGGGCACCAATTGGGATAAAGAAGAAGCCCCCACACTCTGTTAACCATTTATAATGATGTAGTCACTATTGACAGCAGCATCTAAGGGGTTAAACAGATATGTACGGTGCAAACACTGATCATGGCTGATGCAGCAAGTTGTCAGCTATAGTGGACAGCCGACAGCTGCTGGATTGTCACCAGTATGGGGATACTATCCTCTTATATCTCAGGTCAGTTAAAAGACGTATTGGCGGTCATTAAGGGGTTAAAATACAATCATATGTTATTGATCGTATGACAGCAACAATTCCCTCACCTTTACCTTTTGGTGATCTGGGTTTAGTATAGTAAAGCAATGGACAGCTTAGATGTTGAAACTTGTCCCTCTGGAGACAGCCTAAGGCTTCATATTTTTGGTCCATGTAGCTTCTTGTTTGTCAGCTAAAAAAATAAATGGACATAATGTTATTTTATTTTTCTCACCAATTCTGAATGATTTTGGAGGAAGAACATTGGACTCACATGGAAGTAGAGTGCCGGCCCACGAAGGTCTATAAGTGCTGGATTGTGGATCCTGTACGTCATGTATCTGCAAGAGCGCTGTTTGAATGAACTCTCCTGACTTGTTCCTCACATTGATGACTCGTTCACACGTGCGATTTTCTCGTATGAGTGGTATCTAAGGTTTTCACTGAGAGCACTGTTATCTGTAATACTCTTTGAGGCTGGGCACGTCTGATTCCCCCCAACCCCACGGGACCTAATAGTCCGCAGAAAATATTGGTGACACGTCAGATTCTGATCCCAGGATTAGATCTAAATCGGTAATGGGTCCGTGAAAAAAATGGACTACACTCTGATATTGGTCCGGGTTTGTCATACGTGAAAAATACTGGTCTGAATGCATTACTTTTGTAAAATTGAATGCCATACAGTAATGATGTAACAAAATATAATAAAAAGGTGCTTCCAAGAAAAAAAGTTTGATATCCAATTTGCTTCAAGTACTATAGATATTATCAAGATATGTCCACAGCATTGGTGACAGATTTCTCTGTGAGGTGTATTCTTATATGGATGTATTTTCATTTTACTATAGTTTATTCTTCATCCGTTAGATCAGCACAGAAACTTGTATAAGGCTATGTTCACACGTAGGAAAAGTGGTGCAGAATTTTCTGCACAAAATCCGCATCTCCTGGCTGAATTCGCAGCTGTGGATTTGCCGCGGTTTTTATGCAGTTTTTGTGCGGTTTTTATGCGGAATTGATGCAGATTTTGCGCGGCTTTTGCCACTGCAGATTTTTATCATGGAGGGGATCAGAAACGCTGCAGATCCGAACAAAAGAAGTGACATGCACTTCTTTGAAATCTGCAACAATTCCGCACTGATTTTTCCGCACCATCTGCACAGCTATTTTTTTTATCCCATTGATTTACATTGTACTGTACATCACAGTGTGGTAAGGGTATATGCCTAAGGGTATGTGCGCATGTTGCAGATTTGCTTTTGTAAAATTCTGCTCGGATTCTCCCACTCTTGGCAGAAAAAGCAGTTGAAATTCCACACGGTTTTTGATGCGGATTCTCATGGGTTTTTTTTTTTAATGCAGATTTGTCTGCACATTTGCAGGCTAAATAAAGATATATTATTTAACAAAAAAAAAAAGAATTGTGATGTAATTTGCTTGTCCAACCCCTTGTTTTACATTCTCAATTGAAGACCATAACATCATTACATACCATTTTCAAATATAATGTTTACACACACAAAACAAATATAAGTGAATATAATATATATATATAATGTGTCAGCCAGATACAGGTATATAAAGAGTTAAATAAGAGACACACGGAATTTGCATGAAATGCAATATCTGTTTATTTTTTAAAAACATTTTTTTTTAAATTGTGTGGGCTCCCGCATAATTTTCATATCCAGCAGAGGGAAAGCTGAGGGCTGATGTTAATATTCTGGGAAGGAGCCAATAGCCATAGAGGTTCCTAGGCTATTAATATCTGTTCACATGTTTGCTTAGCCTTTACTGGCTAGTTTACAGGGGAACCCCAGAAAAAAATTGACATGTAGTCCCCCTATAAAATCGAACCAGCAAAGGCTAGGCAGACAGCTGTGGGCTGATATTAATAGCCTGGGAAGGGGCCATGTATATTGCCACAGCCCCAAAAACCAGGCTAAAAACATCAGCTCTCTGCCACCCCAGAAATGGCGCATCTCTTATAGATGCACTAATTCTGGCACTTAGCCTCGCTCTTCCCACTTGCCCTGTAGCGGTGGCAAGTGGGGTAATATTTGTGGGGTTGATATCACCTTTTTATTGTCCATTGATATCAAGCCTACCAATTAGTAATGGAGAAGCATCAATAAGACACCTATCCATTGCTAATCCTATAGTTATATGGTAAATAAACACACAACCAGAATAAAATCCTTTATTTGAAATAATCACACAGACTCCTTTATTAATCTTAATTTGCGATACTTACTGAATGCCTAATCTCCGAATCCCTCGATCTCCGGCAGCAAAAATAAAATAAACCAACACAAATACTCCCTGTCCGCCGTAGTTCAATTACCGAGTGTCCCACAACAATCTCGCTTGTAGAACAGTCATATCACTGCTCTACACGGCTCTGGTGATTCACTGACAGGGGGTAATCTCTCCAGCAGTGCATCACTGAGAGTTCACCGGAGTTCATGCTCTCACTTTATGGCAGCTCTGCATGAGAAGTTTCTCACGCAGCAGTGCTGCAAGTGACAGCACGAACTCCGGTGACCTCTTTTTATCCAAAATCTTTTATTGAGAGCAAAACAGCAGAGTACAATAAATGCATAGAGTCGCAGATCAACAGCACATATCAAATTAAAACCACAGAAATGTGAGCTAAACAGTTTGCCTGCAACAACTTTAGTCCAAACTCTCATTTTGTTATGAACAAAAGTGTATCGCCGGAGGCCGAGTACAGCAGTCACGTCTCCCGATGCGACTGTTATACACGTGAGATCAGAGGCGTAGCTAGAGCTTTTGCTGCCCGGGGCTGTTCCCGAGTTTGGCGCCCCCCCCCCCCCCCGGCTCAATACACACAAAGGTTACCAAAAACGGTTTTCCTGTTTTGTAGAACTTAAACTGGGCCTAATGGTGTCACCCCCACATGCCACACCTGTGACTTAATACCACCACACCATGACCAGGCCACATAGTGACCGAATAATACTACATACAAGGGACAAATACCACAACACCATTTCCAGACCACATATTACCACCACATAGTGACTGAATACTACAATACTGATCAGTAATAAAAAAAAACCACAATACTATCACCATAAGTGCCAGTATTCACAGGAGATCTGTACTTCGTATGCAGTGTCTGTGTAGAGGTAATACAGAGATCACTGGTGACATTATACACAGGACCTCTGTATGTAGTATACAGTGTATAGTGTCAGTGTATAGGTAACACTGACTCACCAGTGACGTCTCTAGGTGAAGTCCTTCATCTTTCATCCAGCACAGACCGCCATCATTCCTTCCAGCCAGGACTCGTTTCTGCAGGAAATAACACAGTTATCTCGAGCTCCGCTTGCAGAACACATTACTTAATTTTTCACAACTTCTACATTACATCACATGAAGAAAAAAAGGTGATATAGTGTCACTCTGCACAGTAACAGGACCGCCCCCCCATTTAAAACAGTATACTCAAAAAAATAAAATAAATACATCACTGCAGTAATAATATCCCTTAATTAGCCCCTATGGTAATAATATTCCCCACCCCATGTATCTCATTCCTCGCTCCAGCCATATGTTCTCCCATCCTGCACTCATGAGTATCCATTCTACCCCATATGATCTCCACATCCTGCCCCACCAGCCTCCATCGTATCCGTCCTGCCCCATGATCCAATCCTGCCCCGTGTCTCCAATCATGCCCCGTATCTACATTCTGCCCATGCCTCAAGTCCTGCCCCCAGTGTGTCCAGCATATTACCCCCATGTTGTCCAGCAATCTGCCCCAGTGTGTCCAGCATATTACCCCCATGTTATCCAGCAATCTGCCCCAGTGTGTCCAGCATATTACCCCCAGTGTGTCCAGCAATCTGCCCCAGTATGTCCAGCACTGCCCCCAGTGTGTCCAGCAATCTGCCCCAGTGTGTCCAGCAGTCTGCCCCAGTGTGTCCAGCATATTACCCCCAGTGTCCAGCATTGCCCCAGTGTGTCCAGCATATTACCCCCAGTGTGTCCAGCAATCTGCCCCAGTGTCCAGCATTGTCCCAGTGTGTCCAGAAGTCTGCCCCAGGGTCTCCAGCATTGCCTCAATGTGTCCAGAAATCTGCCCCAGGGTCTCCAGTATTGCCCCAGTGTGTCCAGCAATCTGCCCCATGGTCTCCTGTATTGCCCCAGTGTGTCCAGCATTCTGCCCCATGGTCTCCAGTATTGCCCCGGTGTGTCCAGCAATCTGCCCCATGGTCTCCAGTATTGCCCCAGTATGTCCAGAAGTCTGCCCAGGGTCTCCAGCATTGCCTCAATGTGTCCTGAAATCTGCCCCATGGTCTCCAGTATTCAGTGTGTCCAGCAATCTGCCCCATAGTCTCCTGTATTGCCCCAGTGTGTCCAGCATTCTGCCCCATGGTCTCCAGTATTTCCCCAGTGTGTCCAGCATTCTGCCCCATGGTCTCCAGTATTGCCCCAGTGTGTCCAGCAATCTGCCCCATGGTCTCCTGTATTGCCCCAGTGTGTCCAGCATTCTGCCACATGGTCTCCTGTATTGCCCCAGTGTGTCCAGCATTCTGCCACATGGTCTCCTGTATTGCCCCAGTGTGTCCAGCAATCTGCCCCATGGTCTCCTGTATTGCCCCAGTGTGTCCAGCATTCTGCCCCATGGTCTCCAGTATTGCCCCAGTGTGTCCAGCATTCTGCCCCATGGTCTCCAGTATTGCCCCAGTGTGTCCAGCAATCTGCCCCATAGTCTCCTGTATTGCCCCAGTGTGTCCAGCAATCTGCCCCATGGTCTCATGTATTGCCCCAGTGTGTCCAGCAATCTGCCCCATGGTCTCATGTATTGCCCCAGTGTGTCCAGCAATCTGCCCCATGGTCTCCAGTATTGCCCCAGTGTGTCCAGCATTGCCCCAGCCCCAGACAGTCAGACATAAAGAAAAAAAAAAAAAGTAAAATCCTCACCTCTCCCGTTCCTAGCGCAGGTCCGGTGCAGTCAGCGTCTCTCCGGCTCTGCGACGCTCAGGACAGAGAGGCTGAGCGGCGCGCACAGTAGTGACGTCATCGCGCCCTCTGCTCTGAGACGTCGCAGAGTCAGAGGACGCTGTAGCTGCCGGCGCCGCAGGAACCAGGAGAGGTGAGTATAGAGCGGGGTCCGGTGGTGGGGGGAGCTGGCCCTGGTCGTGGCGGCGGACGGCGCCGCCCGAAGATTTAAAGGGGCGTCTTTTTTTTTTTTTTCTTCTCCAGCAGCGCCGGCCGCCCCCCGCATTGTGCCGCCCGGGGCGGACCGCCCCCCCCCCCCCCCGCACCCCCCTTCCTACGCCACTGCGTGAGATCGTCATGGAACATTTGTTATTAAATGGTCTACGATGGACACGGAGTATATGGTGGTTTATTATTTTAATTTTTGTTGCAGGAGACGCGGGCGTCGTGGATTATAGGTGTTTTGTGAGTTTTAATGTTTTTTTTTTTTTTTTTTTTTTACAATTGAACACAGTTGCTAGACGATGAGACTGGAGTCCCATCATCATCTCTTGCTGTCACTGTTATATGTGACAGCAGACATATCCGGATGGGGTAGTAGTCCCATCAGACGATGCCTGGCTATACACACACACGCAGACAGACACGCATATAGTCTCACACACTCTTCCTCCTTCCTTTCTGCAGTGTTATGACATGCGAATCCGCAGACCTTTTTACACTTGCGGTTTAGCTGCGGATTTGACTGACTCAATGGGTGCAGGAACGCTGCAGATCCGCAAAAAGAATTGACATGCTGTGGAAAATAAAACACTGCGAATCAGTGCGGAATGTTCTGTAGCATGTGCACACCAATTCTGGATTCCCACTGATTAACATTGCTTGAGCTGCCCTTTGCGGATCCGCAACAAAATCCACAATGTGTGCACGCAGCCTTTATCTAGAGTCTTGCAATATGGCACGTCCTTAATGTTGTGAAGGTGAAGTCTTGTTACATGGATAATTGCATCATAATGAACTTTGATGAGATTTTCCTGGTAATTTGAGGGTGTAACTGGCATACCACAGCTCTTGTAGCTGTAAGTGATGTATGTAGGTGTTGGCAATTGGATGTATTTTATTTTTTAGTGTCTCGCTGCTGGTAATTAAGATTGTAGTGAAGGAACGTTTCAAAATACAATATTGCTTTGTGTGCGTTGATGTAATACCTCTTTCTACCTTTTTATTGGGAATAAAGGGTGTGAATAGCCGAGCAATCTTGGTCCAGGGATCTCTGATTGTTCTGAAACTATGGGGACCTGGGGTATTTACACAAGATCCCCAGAGGTGCAATGTTCAGGTGGTCCTAATGATTGCCAGAGAACCTGCTAGAATGAAAGGGATGTGACCTTATATCTCCTATGTAAAAAGAGAAAAAACTGGAAAAGGAGACAATTGTCATCTATGACTGAAAGGGTTGTCTAGTTTAGGAAGGGCTATTCAGGAGCAGCAGGGACTTCAGAGGTTAAGTAGTGCTTAACCCTATTTTATTTTGTTTTTCAATGAAACTGAAGAGGACATACTAAAGAGCTTTTCCAATTATAAAATCGTTTTCCTAAGAGAAATTTTATTAACTTCAATGTGAATTACAGTGGGGGAAATAAGTATTTGATCCCTTGCTGATTTTGTAAGTTTGCCCACTGACAAAGACATGAACAGTCTATAATTTTAAAGGTAGGTAAATTTTAACATTGAGAGATAGAATATCAAAAATAAAATCCAGAAAATTACATTGTATAAATTATATAAATGTTTTTGCATTTTGCAGTGATAAATAACTTTGATCCCTCTGGCAAACAAGACTAGTACTGAACTCATAGCAAGT